>NC_034410.1:58959502-59259502 GCF_002078875.1 Numida meleagris
TTTTTTTCTGACAGGGAAATGGAGAAGCAGCAGCAGCTCAGTGTTGGGCATGACAAAAAACATTAAGTTGAAAGTCTTGAATCCCTCACAGGTTTGGTAGCATCCTTCCCCAGCTTCTAGTTCATGATGAGTGATGTGCAAAAGATGCGTTAACCCAGACCTAACCCTGTGCCCTCTTAGATGCGCTGGGATGCCCCAAACACTTACTTTCTTTGTCTGTGAAGTCGAGGAAGACAATATCAGTTTGCGGGAGGCAAAAGAAAAGGAGCACCTGTTCTTGAATCCTTGACTTGTAAGATTTGACCACCTTGCTCATAAAATTGGTCATAATATTTGACAAGTTTTGTTCTCACTTCATATCGAGAAGGAAAAGGAGACTGAACCATCTGAACCCGAGGGAAAAAGCAACTGGAAGTTGTATGTAGAGAAACACCAAAAACGAGGTGATTCTACTAGAAAAATTAATAAAATTATCATCTCTGTGTTAGTCTGCAAGGGTAGACAGTTGCAGAGTATTTTGAGCTGGACAGCATGTATGTGCTGTAGGAGCAGGATGCTAGACTAGCTGATCCTTTTCCCGTTTTCATTCATTAAATTCATTAAATTCCTGCAAGTGGAGGGGCTGAACCAAGGGGAATGGGTGTCCCTGCCTGAGGAGTGCTGGGCTCAGAGCGGGCACAGATGGGTCGGCCCCGAGCTGCTGGGGCTGCGGGCAGTCAGGTCTCATTAATTCAGCTGCTTGCAGAGCAACTTGTTTTAATTAAGTCCAATTTATGTTTATGACCATGGTGTGCAAGATAAATCTTTTATTTGGGTGTTGCTTGGCACAGCAGGCATGGACGCGGCTACGAGAGCGTTGCCCTGCCTTTCTCCAGCGAGTGGAAGGGAAGCACGTGCCTGTTTCAGAGCAGCGGCGAGCCCGATTCTGATAAATGAGTAATTAAACAAATAGCCCCGCTTTTATTGCTAAGATGCAGCAGCTGGGCCCTGCAAGATGCTTGGCTAAAATGGAGAGAGACTTGTTCCATTTACTAATTGATTTCGCTTTCAAACTTCCGTAATGGTTTTATTTTCAGCTACATGTAGCAGGAGAGATAAGGCAAAGGAGGGGAGAAAACAAAGCAAAAAGCAAGTGAAGCCATTTTGTCTCCTCCTTCCCAGACTCATTCCTGCCTGGCAGCTCAGGCGTCTTTGCAGGCAGGGTCATCTGTGCCTGGAGAGGTCTTTGCCCGCTGCTCCAGCAGGACGGGTGCCTTGCCTCCTGCTGTCCAGTCCAGACCAGCCCTGCAGCTGCAGCCCACCAGCATCTGTCCCTGGGGACAGTTTGGGAGTCCTTTTCTCTGGGTGATTAGCGTCTGAAAGTGTCTGTCTGTCCGTCCATGGCCATCCCCACCCATAGCAGAGGCATGGTCTGGCCATGCTGTTAACTATCTTAAACTCTTCCCTCTGCCTGGGCAGCTGCTGCGCTTTTTCTGTATCATTTTATGCAGCTCTGGGTCCCTCAGTGAGCATCGCCTGGTCCTGGCTAATAGTGCATGCTGGATCTTATGAGTGTTTTATAAATTAAAAATAGGATTTATTGTGCAACTTGACTGCAGTGCCATCCACATCATAGATTCTGCTCTGTTGTTGCCTGCCTGTCCTGGACCAGCTATGTTTATACATCTGCAAAGCAAAATCAAGGGGTGATTTTGGCACAGGTAGGCAAGTACATGTTAGCTTCCAGAAAGTCCACGTAAAAATGATTAATTTGTGGGTAAAATTTCACAAGGTGTTCAGCAGTGGCTTGCTGTACACGTGCTTTTGTTAAACATTGTAATATTAAATACTTGGACATATGTGAATTCTTCTTTTGTTGGGCTAAGTACCTTAGTGGGTTTCCCACAGCTCTCCTGCCTTTCACCTGTCCCTGCTCTCCTTCTCTGCCCCCCCTTGGCAGGTTCCCACTTAATGGTGCACAGAAGGCAGGAGCAGCTGATTTGGTTTGGAGGGAAAAACTGTTCCCCAAGTTGGTATTTCGCTGCAAGTAAAGGCTCTGGTGAGACTTCGCTCACTCTCAGATTTGTTTTCTTCCCTTTTCAAAGAAAATCTTTCATATTTCTCACCTGGCTGAGGCAAAATATGCTCTTTTTGCATCAGTATCTTTATTTGTAATCAGACCTAGTATCGTTACCTTCTCAATCCTTCTGGAGTTGAATTTTGAGCTCTCTTTTCCTCCCTGCCCTTCTCCATTTTCCAAATGACAGCTCTCTTCAGTTCAGAAACCAGTTCTGCAACAGAAATTTGGGGTTTGGTTGTCATAGGCAGCAGGCTTTGTTGTGAGAATCTTCCCAGATTGCCATCCATGGCAAGAATTAGAGGACAGAGGTGAAGAAGAAGGGAGCAAACGGAGTTATTGCTTTCAAAGTTGGTGTTTTTTGCACTTTGCTCTTCAATGCCTTGATCTGTGTATTTTTGGTCACGGAGCCAAGTTTTTAGCCAGTGAAACTTGCTGTACAGTGTACTAGATCGTTCAAAATGTTTAGATTTACATTCTCTTTTTTTTTTTTATAATTTTTATTCTTCTGTCTACATTTCAAAATGTATCCAGTCTGTCTCTTGATGCTTTTGGCACCGTACCTTTTGATGAGCCAGCTGAGGAGCTGAAGCAAAAGGATTTCTAGGATAGGAAGGAAACGTTTTCTCTTCTCGTATCACATGTGAATGTCCCGGCTTTATTCTTACTTTTTTTTTCTTCTCCTGCTGTCCTCGGCTGACTGTAGAAGTTAAACACTGGGAGAGCTAAATAAGATTACAGCATTGCTTTGGTAACCTTTCTCAGTGAATGGGCAGTTGATCTGCCCATAATGTGAAGCACTTAATGTATTGAAGTATCTAAGAAAGCAAGCTACTGGTTCACCACTCAGAGTTCAATTCCTGGATAATAACATTTATTTATAGGGAATAAAGAGTTACTTCTACGATGGCAGAGTAGATGTTGTCACTCAAAGCACGGTCTTTTTATTAACCTCAAATTTATATGGTTAAGTAATTGTTGTATTAGTAACGTTTCTGGAGTGGCAAGGAGAAAAATCTAGGCCAGCTGTCTCTGAACAACGTGCTGCTTGTTTGTTTATCCATGCTGCGCTCGGGCAGGGAAATTGCCCCCTGTAGCAGGTCTGGGAGCTTCAGCTCAGCCGCCTGCAGCGTGAGACATCGCAGCGTCACGTGCGAAACGGGGAGCTCTTCGTTGTGTGCCTGTTCTTGTGCCCGTAATGAAAGGTGGGAGAAAGACTGCACCGAAGTGTCGCTTAGGGAATTTGTGTCTTGAATAAGTCAGCTGATGGAAACTGATGATTTCTGCTGTTTGTTTAGGTGTGTCTTTGACTTTCTTTGAAAGTGGGACTTATTTCTCCAGAACAGAAATTCGCGTATCATTAGCATGTAGCTTACTGGTAACACGTTCAGAGTACTTGGCCATGCCTCTTGTTCATTGTAAGATATTGTCCAGATTTTGAAATGAAGGAAAGCTCGGGCTGATATTTCCATTTGTTCTTTGTTTTGCCAGTATCCATAACACTTTAAATTAGGAATGTCATAAACAGGGTATGAGGCTAGAAGCTTGTTACAAAATAAGAAAGGAGGATATTGGTAAAAGGAAAAACATTTAGGACCTATCTTCTTCATGGTCATTTTCTTAAACCTGAAGTAAACATGGTGAAATTGAGTGAATTTCTATTAAGCAAGCTCCTCTGCTTTCGTATCACGTACTGAACAGACAATTGATGGCGCATTTCCAGCTGGCAGAACTGTCGAAAGGTAGCATGCAACTTCAACTCTGTTTTTTTTTCTTTTCAACATACGATTGTGCAAGTCTAAGTAAATTCATTGGAGAGTAAATATTCGTTCAGTATGTAAAATAAAGAATAAATCTGCAAGTTGGATTCAGCGAGTAAACAGATTACAGCACTACGGGGTTTCCTTCAGTGCAGCGGGTGCTTGAGACACACAGATTTTTCAGAGCTGATGTGATGATCAACTTAGTATCAGCTGTTACTTGCAGCCCTGTGGTCTCTGGTTTGCTTTTTGGGAGGAGAGGAGGCAGGAAAAGGGGTTAGTGCAGCAAGTGGCAAAACCCATTTCCAATTTGCTGTCTTTTTGCTAAGTAGCAAAAACTTGCCTGTGTTTGGTGGGTTTTTTTGTGTGTTTTTTTTTTCCCCCACACGGGACACTTTGTCTGGGACTAAAAATGATGCTTTCCGTTTGCTAGTGGTTACGTCTTGATCATGTTTTCCCAGGCGTTAGCTGCTCATCTGAGCATCTGCAGCTTCTCACAGAGTGCCTCTTGTAAAATAATAGGAGGTGATAATCAAGCAACGCACTCTGCTTGCCTTTACATCCATCGGGTGTGTGAAGTCCTGCCTTCCCGTCCAGCCTCGCACCACTGCTCCCTCACCCCTGTAGCGAGGGCCACCGCCAGGCACCTGGATGTTTTGAGATCAAGGTGTCTTTCTCATAGCACCGGCTGCAAACGAGCCCTATGCCTGTGGTTTTGTTCAGTCGCGTACCAGAGATGGAAATCGATGGATTGCTCTTTTCCTGACGTGAGCTGCTGGAATGGAGTTGGTGTAAATTTAGGCAGTTCACTTTGTTGAATGTCGAGAGCAGTGTGATATGTAAATAAAGCTTTATCAGACTAGATGGATTTAAAATTCCACAGTTGGTGAGGAAGCGTTAGCAGAATAATATAATACAAATATTTACACAGTAACTTCAAAGTCTTCAATAAGTGCTTAATATTTGAAATATGTGTTGTGAAAACATTGACTGATTAAGCCATACCATTGCGACTACATCTGTATGCAGCAGTGAGAGATCGCTGGGGCATGGGGAGGAGCAGGGCACCTTGCAAGGCAGAGGCATTTCCGCAAGTCACAGCTCTGCTTTTTTCCCTTTAAATTAGGATGCAGCATGATGCGCTCTCCAAGGCATACTTGGCTCCATCCCTCCTCCTGTCAGAGCTGCCACTGTCAGTGGCTGTTGCATTCCTGTGACATGACTGCATGCAGTCACGTGCCCGGAGCATCCAGCAGCAAAATTGAGCTGCTACCGAGTTAGAGCCTGCCCACAACAGGGAGCAGAACCATCACTGGGCCCTTCCTTGAAACTGTCAGAGAGATTTCATGAGGCATCACAGCGCGCCATGGTCTGGGCTCATCACTTCTGCTTTGCTGGGGGCAGAGCTGCATTGCAGTCAGCCTTTACCTCCAATATTACTCGTGAGTGAGCTCACAAAACGGTAGAAAATAAATGGTGAAAATAAACAGCAACTTGCCTGGGTGATTTTTTGCTGCCACCTCATTTGCCAAGAGAGGCTGTAAGAGATGATCCAGCGCTTAAAATGTACTGCTACTCTCTAAGCTGGTTTCTGGTTGGCTTTTTTGGGGCTCTTCTGACAATCCTGCAGTAGTTTTGCCTTCTGCGAGTGCACGGCAGAGCTGAAAACCAGAGTGATGTTGGTGTGTGTTGGAAGCGTGAGGATCAGACTGAGCACACCATGAGTGGGGTGGGTATTGCCTACTGCCTGTCCTACAGAACACAGGCTTGCTTACAGTCTGCCTTAAAAATGGGCATTTTACTGTGGCATTGCTCGGCATCGCGCGAAGTGTGAGTTAGCCGGTTCCTGGAATGACTTGGCGTAAGCCTGGTACTGATAAGCTCTGCTCTGCCTAGACCCCAAAGAAAATTTCATTTCACTAAAGCATGTTTTTCCACTGGAAAGCCAACAGACGCTTTCATCCAGTCCGCAGACTTCTCCCTAGAGAGTGGTGAAATGATGTGACTGTCTCTGCAGGAAACCCAACCCAAAGAACGAAACGCTGCCTTTTTTCCTATTGCAGGCTGATGCAAAGAGCCAGCACCCGATGCTAACAAAGGGACACGGCCCCATGCAGTCTGTCGCCCCATGCTTCTTTCCACTCTGTGGGCAGCTGCTGTGCTCTCTGGGTCAGTGGAGGGGAGGCTGGAGGTGGATGCTGCATGAGGTGGAGGGGCACATGGAGACGCCTCAAAGTCCTGGTGTGGTGTTTGTTGCTGCTGAGGTTGCAGGAGGTTCTTGTGCCTGCTCGGTTTGCTGATAACACGAAAAGCTGGCTTTCTCAGGAGGAAAGGGCAGTAGCAGGTGATTTCCTCCGCAGCTGCTGGTGGGGACGACTGCTCAGGGTGGCTTAGACACACTAAAAAGCTCCCTTGCAGAGGTCTACAACGCTAAGGCTGCAACACCTGCTTGTGTCCCATTGACACTAACAGGATGATTGCAGTGACCTGAGCTGATGCAAGCAACGAGGTGTTGGGACTTGCAGAGAGGTGATGCAATTCTCGCACTGCTCATGATGTTTTTGCAAGGCTGAGAGCAAATAGTCTTGAAATGAGCTGGCAGTTTTATGATTGGATTTTACGAGCTTTTATGATGTTTATAATCTGACATTGAACTCACAGTTTAAGAGGTGAAAGGTTTAAAGGAACTCAGTAGCAAAGACATACCACTGAATTTCTTCTGGGTGTAATTTTAACGTGCATCTTCCGCACTTTCCTGGTGCCTTGGCTTTGCTGAAGAACAAGTGAAGCCCTTCACAGTGTTTGTCAGTAAGCAAAACCCACAGACTCCATCCTCACAACAAGTTCCGCATAAGGAAGAATCTGAAGAGGAAAAGGGATTTTGTCTCCTGTAAGGAGAGGCGTGGGCTGGAGGCTGCTGCCCTGTGCCTTGTAGCTGCTGTGGTCCCAACATGCCAGCATTGTGTATCTATTGAATCCTTGGCCACAGAAGTATTGCGTTGTTCTTACCCTCCTGTTTTCTTTTTTTCCTCCCTTCATGTTAGCAAATATCCCTTATGATCTTAAAACTTGAATTCTAAAGCTACCATGTTTTTCCTGTTGCTCCTCGTGCCTGATCTTTGCCACGAGGCTCCGCGCCCAATCCTTTTGAGGGGTATTTGTTTTAGAGGTGCTGCCTGCAGAAGGCCCCCCCCCAAACCTCTGGTGCTTTCTGCATGAACAGGCACGAACGCCTTCTTGCTGGAGCTGTCCGCTTCTCTTGTGTCGCTCTGGTTGGGGAGCAGCAGGTTTGCTGCTGGCTAGCTCTTGGAGGTTTCTGCTGTGCGCAGTGCTGTATTTGTCTCTCAGTTCTTAGCTTGGTAATGTTTTGCCTTTGCTTGCTGCAGAAGGCATAAACAAGCCTGTCAAAAGCCTTGTTTAGCACGCAGATTCTGTGGGGGTGGCTGGCAGCCTGAGACCCTAAAATAGATCCAGCAATGAACTGAATGGCTCAAAACCCTGAGAATTTAATTCGATCTTTCTCGTTGCCTTAAATATTGGGACTGAATGAGGATTTCTCTAACAGAACAGAAGGTGAACATGTTGGTATGTGACAGTAATAGAGGAAGGGTCCAGACCTGCTGTCATTGAGACAGTCTTCTGCAATCGGAGTCTGATCTTGGCCGCCGTGGAGAGGGTTTTGTGCTGTAAATCCAAGTACCTGAGTGCCATGTGCTCTGATTTCACAGCGTGCCCGGGGGTTGCTCTGAAATGTACCTGGATCCTGCTGTGGGATGCTCACTGTAGGAAAAAGCCAGAGCCACCGCTCATGGTTTAGCTTCTGCTTTGTGCTAGCTTTGCAAAGGAAGAAAAAAAGCTGCAAAATCACTAGTGGGTTCTTTCTCTCCCCCCCGCCCCGCCTTTTTTCCCCCCCCTCCTCTTTCTCATGTAGCAGTATGCAGTTTGTAATATCCTAGCTGAGTTTTGCAGTTGTGGTGGTGTGAAGGTAACAATGATTTGGCTTTGACGTGCCGTAACAGCTGCAGAATTCATTGGAGCTTAGAAGCCTGTGAGTTATAGCTGTGATGCCATTTACAGCTTTTATGGAAAAGCTCTTAAATTTGTGAAACGTGTTACTTTTTGAAGTGCATTATATTTGTAATTTGAATTCTCTAAAATTGTCTCTACGAAAAAATAGCTTTGAAAATTCCCCTCTCCCCGCTAAAAATACAGGGAACTTTGAACAGGCGTGGAAGTGAGTCTCTTAAATTGAGTGATAGAACTCGCAGATGGATTTGTAAGTGCTAAAATGTCAATTAGTGCACTTAAAAGCTTAATGGTTGTCTTTGATGTGCTTCTAATATCTTCTGTAAAGTTTGAATGTTGCCATTGATCAGGGAGGGAGGAAGGATGAGGGAAATGAAGGCAAAACAAATAGAACAGGCTGCCCAGGGGTTGCTGCAGTTACAGTCCCTGGAGGTGTTCAAGAGATGGCGTAGATGTGGCACTGAGGGCTGTGGGTTAGTGGGCATGGTGGGGATGGGTTGGATTAGGTGATTTTAGGTCTGTGATTCTATAACTCACAGAGCTCAGGACTTGTTCTGCGCCATGAGGTGCTCACTGCAGCACAGACTGGGGGCATGAACATATCATCATGGTGTAAGTTCTCATGCAGGTCTAGAATAGGAAGTTCTGCAAGTTGGTTTAATAATAAGGGGAAGAGATCATGGAAAGGTCACAGATTGGTTATGTTGTTCCTTATCAGTGCAACGTAGATCCTGTTGTTGTGAAACACCTGTGCGTTTAAAAAACATTCTGTGCAATCAGGAAAATCTGCAATCTGTATCAGAATTTTTTTTTTCCTTTTTCCCTCCTTTTTACCCAAAAAGCCTCCCTGTCGCTCATAATCATATTATAAGTATTCAGAGGACACGTCATGTGGCCTCACAAATCTTACATTTACCAGGAGCTGTCAGCTCTTCTTGTTGTATATCGTAGCCAGAACTGAAATCTGCACACAGCAGAGCTGTGTACTTGAGCCTAAATCTGATTGAAGTTCTTTGGCTTCAGTACCCTGAGCAATCAGCTGCAAGTTCAGTTCCAGGTAACATTCTTTACCCTCCTTTGGTGCTGATTATTCAGAAAAATGTTTTGCAGTCCTTCTAGGAAGCTACTCACATGCATTCATCTCACTTGTTACTGACTGATTGCCTCATGGAGCAAAGGCTTTTTTTTATTATTTGCTTTGCAACGCTCCTAAAACACCATCATTTGTTTGTTGGAGGGGTATTTTGGAGGTCAAATGCACGTAATATTGAAGGATGAGCTTGGAAAAACTTGAGAGGGTGGGTTGTCTTCCATTACATTGCTTATCTTTGTGCAGAGGATCGCTGATGTAAGTGAACTGACCTGAAAACACATGGAGCTTGTATTTAGTCTCTTCATGTCTTCTTTAATTGGCTTCCAAGTAAAGAGTGCCGGTTTAGCTTACTTCTCCCAGCTTTAAAGGATATTCTGCCAGTTGGGACTGTAAACAAGGGTGAAAGGTACCTGATAAAAATCTCAGTTTTGAGTAGTACATCAAGAAAAATCAGTGTGTCTTGTTCTTAGCCCAATACCTGCCTGTCTGTCCCAGTAGCCTCTGTCGATATAACTGATTTTTTCCTCTGTCCAGTTGAGTAAAATTGATTGAGTTCAGGCAGGTGTGCAGATCAGGCCTCAATATCCTAAGATTTCCCAGCAATAGTTCAGCACGCTTGTCTCTGTTCCAACCCTTCAGATGCTGTGAGATGCCAAAAATTAGATCTCTTTAACTTAAAATTCTTGAAGAAATGGTGAAAGCAAATTTTTAGCTCAACAGCTGGCTTGCTTTCTTTTGTACTACCTCAACACTATTGTGGCTTTCAGAAGTGGTTAGTATTTTTCAAGTCAAGGATCAGCCTTTGTGTTTGAGGACAGGAAAAGGTCTTAAGATAATTAGCAGTATGCGGCAAGATTGGATTAGCCATATTAAAGTTCACATCCGTAGGTCTTATTACTGAATGTTTAAACGTCAAAACACCATTTTTTTATTGGACCGTATTGATATGGTTGCATGCTGGAACTCAAACACCTTATAAAAATATGAACTGAATCAAAATGAAATTAATTAGAATATATTTGAATTTAATTATCTCGAGCTGCCGAATACTCTTTGTGCATACTGGGTTTTATATGTGTATCTGAAGTGTGCTTGGTGGAGAGTTTTAATTAGAATTGGAGACAGATTATTTGGAATATGAAATTTATAATTTTTTTTTTTTATCTAGAAAGATGACGGTTTTTTTGGAGCTCCCTCCCACTCCTCACTTCTTTCTTTCTCTCTTCCTAGTAAGCTACTGTTGTTTTCAAATTAATACCAGATCCTTAAACAGAGAATCCTGCTGTGGTTCTTGGTCTTCTGCAGTGTGATCAGAATTGTCAGATCAACAGCTACAGAAGCCTTCTACCTTTGTGTTTAATGGCTTGTACCCTCTGTTCTTCAACTGCACCGCTTAACCATAGAAGTATGGGGATGTGGACATCATGATGCGTGTGGCTGCCTTGACTGCTGCGTGAGATGTCTGACATGCCAGGGCTCCAAGAGTTGACTTGGCAGCTGCCCAGCAGATTTTTCTACAGGCTCGATTGGTAGCCAGAAACCCAGGCTGTCAGAGTTGTGCTATGCAATAAATCGTTTTTTTAGCAGAAGTTTCTAAACCAGTGTCAGCTGCAGTTTTTTCTTAGTCTGTAATCAAAGAGAAGTATGCATTATTTCATGGTGTTTCAGGAAGTTAAGATACGACATATGAGTGTTGCCCCTCAGATTTGTTTGCGTGGTTTTCCTTTTAGACCTGCTCTCACCTACATGGGAAATGATGCTTAAATTATTTTGGATTATACTTGGGTGGTGTGTGTTTGTGTACAGCATGCCCTTATTAAGATGGTTAAGCTTTGTTAAGAGAGTGCCAAATAAGGAACCTACTTATCAAATCGGAGCTTTTGTTTGAGCATAACGTGGTTACAAGCAATAGTCAAAGGGATCATACCTTGTCAGGCTTAGATTTAGCTGAAACACTGCAGGCTATGTACCTCTAACCTAAATACCATTTGTATATTCTTTCACTCCCCTAGCAAAAATAACTGTGGCCTCCACTTCTTCACCATGAGAGAAGGCAGCACGGTTCATCTGAAGGCAGTCAGGTCTTTTAGGTCTACAATGCTACAACAGGGGTTGCTGCTGAAGGGAGCAGTCATGCTTTCGCTGTACACCAGAAGTAGCTCCTACATGGCCACATGGTTAGCAGAGAGGGAGATGATTTGGCTGAAAACAATCATTTTTCTTGTCTTTGGGGTGAGATTTTGACACTTCCCACAGTCAAGCCGGCCAAATGGCCACATAAGAGCAGGCACTGGTGTTGCACCGTGTTTGGGGACAGGGCGACTTTGCTTACACTGATAACAAAACCTGCTGCCCACTTATGACCAATACCTGGTACCATCCGACCTTCTGTCCAGTGCTCTGCCACCTTTCAGGACTTGCTTGTGCACGCTGCTGGTTCTCAGCAGAGCTCGAAATGCCGTCTCTCGGGATGCCAGATGAAGGAGCAGCTTCCCAGTGCTGCTGCCAGTAAGAGATGATTCGAGGTGAAGATCTGCTCTGAGAACTCAGAAAGTTGCTCAAGCAACTTTTGACCTGGCTTTACTCCCAATTTGTTTGGGTGCCGTGATTTCTTTTTCTTTCTTTCTTTTCTTTTCTTTCAAGCATTTATCTTGGCAGACCAACAAGGGAAGCAGTTGATGTCTTGTAAGCTTTCACTAGTTTCATATTGAGTAGTAGATTGCTAGAGATGCACACACATAGCTGAGGTCTCTGAGTTTATGTAAAAGAGCCAATTAGCGCACAAACCCACTACGTCTAAATATTCTATTTTTAGACCTAAGGTAAAGTTGGGAATTATTTTTTGTGGCTGTGTTAAGCCACTAGTGGGTTGTGTTTGGATAGAAAATACCGGCTGAATTTCTTCTACTCTCATGTGTTCTTGCACAGGAGCAGGCTGAAAGCTCATTGGGCTCAAAAATGCCCTAGGCCTTTAGTGACCCAAAAACCAGAGCGTTTCTCTTCCATGCTGCTCTTAGAAGAATTTGATTTAAAAGGAGGAAATGGGATCCCCAGTGTGGCAGGAGCAGCAAATTTGCGCTAACCAGCGGAGACTGCAGGGGATGAAAGCTGCAGAAGGAGTGCAAAAGTTGGAAGATGAGAAGTTTTTATTTTCCTTCGTTGTTTCTTTGCTGTATTAACATCAGTTCTGCTAGTCAGGAGCTATAACATAGTATGAGTTTTTTGGGGAAGTTGTTCGGAAGTACTATGAAAAAAGTCACTATAATTATCAGATGCACTTAATACTGTAACAGAACCATTAATAAAGAAAATTTCCCCTTTCCTCATGTTAGCTAGCACATTTTTAAAACATGACCTATTTTCCTAAAGTAGACAGAACAGATTACATTTTCCAGAAGGCATGAGTCACTGTGCTATAAAGTCTCCAAGCTGTATCAATCTTCATCAGCTTAAGCCATTCATGAGGTTTTATTTTTTTCTCACTGAATATAAGCAGTTTGTTTTAAATGAGAAACTGCTACATCCTCCCTGGATAGTTAAACTTGATTAAAAGGTTAAATATTAAGTAGGTGTGAACTTTATTCGGAGAGGAAGGGGGAGTGGAAGGACCTTGATAGTAAGCAGAAGGCTGCGTGGATGCTGCTCGGGATACGGATGGGGATATCCAGTTTGCAAGGTGCTGTGCTTGGCTATAAGGAGTCGAAGCTGCATGATAGCTGCCAGAAGGAGTAGAAAATCTTTATTTATTCAGCTTCATTTGAATAAATTAGAATCTGATTTCAAATCGTTGTCCTGAAAGCTCATGGGTTTCAGCTGGGAAGTTTCTGCCGTCTGGTCCTTGCAAGTTGCACGGGGAGGGAGCTGGCACCGCTCAGCCAGAGCAGGGGGTTTCCTCTGCCAGCCCAATGGGAGCAGCGTGTTTGGGATGATCAGAAGGCTGATGGGACCTTATGACAGCAGAGAGACCTGTGCCAGCGCAACAGGGGAAGTCTGCGTGCTGCTCGAGTAGTAAGACTTTGCACTTTCTCAGGAGGTTCACCCTATGCCGTGAGTGCGTAGAGGAAGCGGGCTCTGTAAATGAATAAGCGTGCTAATCGCACTCAGTGGTGGTAACTTGCCTGGGACTGCATGGGCGATCTCTTTCAGTCTTGGAAGTCATATCTAGGTTTTCCATTTATTTCTGTTAGGTCTGGCTTTCTTGTAGAGAAAAACAGGTCTAGCTGTTTCCCATTGATAATACACAGCCAAAAGGCAAAATCTGTTGCAGGTCTTGAATTTAGTAAACAAATATTTCCATTTTGGTCCTTCAGCTGAAAAGTAATTTATATGATCTCTGGAAATGTGTTGTCTGTTTTTCATGCAGGAGACAGATTTTTGTTTTGTTGCTAACTAAACACAGGGAAAAAAAAAAGAAACCAACCCTTTGAAATAGTTTTC
Organism: Numida meleagris; assembly: GCF_002078875.1. NCBI lineage: Eukaryota > Metazoa > Chordata > Aves > Galliformes > Numididae > Numida > Numida meleagris. Next base: position 58,972,875 of record NC_034410.1, read on the forward strand.
CCTCTAAAATATCCTTGAGGAAAGGGTAGAAGCTTGTGGTTTATTTTTCTCATTGCTTCAAAATGACCTTCTTACATCTGCAGGGAAAACTCTCAGGGGGCTGTTGAACCATGAAGGCATATTCATTTAGGGCATTGGGTGCCACAGTGATTTTGACTGAGCATTGGCTACAGCACTGGAAAAATAACAAAACACAAACCCCCTCTTTTTTTTTTTATTTTGCTTTCTGCAACCTGGCATGAAGAATGGGGTCAGGAGATGTGTGCTTGGGAAAGACCCAAAGAGGGAGCTGGAAATACGCCAGCCACTCTGAGTCATAACACACATACTCATAAGTATCTTTGTACCTTACAAAGTCCTGACTTTTCAAATAAAGCCATCACTGCTGTTAAAGTATTTACATAAAGTAAAACAAATAGCTTTGAGTGCTGCCTGCATTCTCCCTTGTTCCAGCCATACTTTTACCCTGTGAACTGTGACTCCTGTTTGCTTAAGGCAAGGCTGGGCTGGGCTGAGGAATGTGATATCTGGTGATGAATGAACAGAGAAACCCGAGTCGTGAGTCCATGTGCACTTGGGATGCTCGCTGCGGAGCAGAGCAGCACGAGGCCTGCCTCCTGCTTCTGCCTGCTTTGGGGGGATTTCATGTCAGAAATAGGAAGGCCACGTGAGCAAGCTGTACAGCTGTGCTGCAGTGAGCAAGCACCAAGCTGTAGGTGAAGGGTGGGAGATGTGGGTGGTGTTTTGATTTCATTACAAATGTAGACACAAATATATATGTTTATATTTGTATATATACAAATATATACAGTTGTATATTGATGTGTATTACATACTTATTTTTATGCAGTTATATTTATGCGTGTTATATATTAATACATATACGTGCATTGTAGCACATTCATATATTAACGTATAAGTATTATGTATAAAGCACTGTAGTCATTTAGACTGTATGTAGTAAAACCACAGAGATGCGTAGATTTTTTTCCCAAGTCAGGAGAGTGTAGAGCTGATGTTCTACATGCACTACCCCTGAAGCTGTGGAGATGTAGGCAAGCTGCCAGCCGGGCAGGGCAGAGAGGGCTCCCTGCTGTCCATGACATGGAGCCCTCTGCACTATTGTACCATGTAGGTGCATGGAGGCTGTGATTGTGCTTATCCCCTGGCACTGAACTTGCTGACCTTTGGCTTGGCTGCCCTGCCAGGTGAAGTTCAGATATAAATGTATGACATGCCGTTTCCCTGAAATGGCATAACAGAGAAGGTGGCACGACTGATTTTTTAGCAGTTTAAAGGAAATGATGGAGTTTTTTTTTTTTTTTTTTTTTTAATTCTGCCCTGGAGTTGTTTTCTTCAGTCCCTGGTTGTTTTCTTCCATTATTTTTTTGATACCAAGTCTGTGAGCTAATCTTGCTACCAGACCGGGAGGCAGAAACAATCTAGGCTGACCTTCCGCACTGCAAAGGCTCTGAGCTTGAAGTGATGAACACACTGTTTAAGATGTTATTCAGTGCTTTTTTGGGTCTAAGTCAATAACGGACAATCCATTAGTTCCCCATAAGTTGTTTCAATGGCTAATTACTTGCACAGTTGAAGAAATTGTTCTCTAATTCCAACTCAAATTTTTCTGAATTCGAGTTCCAGCTGTTGGACGTTACTGTACTCCTCTCTGCCAGCCTCAAGAGCCATCTATTATCAAATTTCTACTCCCCGTGGAAACGTTTAAAGGCAGTGATCAAGCCAGTCTCTTTGGGGATTGGTGGTTTTCTCTTTTTTGTTTGATTTTTTTTTTTTTTTTTAGAAACTACACAGATTAAATTGCTCAAGGCTTTCACTCAAGGGTATTTCTGAGCAGCCCTGGGTGTGCACACGCTGCATTGCTGCGGCGAGGCGACTCTCCAGCCGACTGCGGGAGCGCGGAGCGAGGCACGGTGCGTCTCTCCCTTGGCGGTGTAGCAAGGAAGGGATGTTCTGACCCATGTAATTATGGTTAAAAGTGTCAGGAGCCAGAGCTGCTTCCCTGCAAGAGCCCAGCTGGGCGCCGAGTCAGCTGCTCTCCGGCTTGTGGCTGCTTTTGTGCTGCACGCTAGAGGGGAGATGCAGCTGATGATTGTGAAAGATTTTTATTGCTCCTACATATGGAGCCACATGAATGTGGGCATTGGCACCAGTTTAGCCTCTTATTTTGCTGACCTTGGATAACACGGTGTTGGAGGGCTTGAGGTCTTTTATGCAAGGCGGGCAATGGGAATGAGGAAAGCCCACAACAAAGCAATGGCAATTGCAGCCTTGGCACAAGTGGGCTGGCGGAGGCTCTGATGTGGAGGGCCTCCTCTGTAAGCAGTTCTGTTGAGACTGCTGCTGGTACAGATGTGGGGATGAGGCCGATGCGGTTCTGCCTGATGTGCACTCCGCACATTGGGAGCACTGTGAAATGTTGCTGTGTTGAATCAGGGGTTGCCAGAAGAGGCCTTTGTGCTGTCTCCTGGGACCTGCTCCTTCCCTGATGATGTCGTGGCTCTCCTGCAGCAGGGCTGGAGCCTTCAGCTGGCACAACAGGGATGTCTCAGCAGCATTGCCGCTCTGAAAACAGGGCTGCGTGCTGTCCTTTCGCACATGCAGTATGTTGTTTGTGGAGGGGGAGGTGACCTCAGGCCATTTACTGAAGCATTTCAAGGAGGTGGTGGCCTTCAGACTATAAGGCCTCTCCTGTGTGGTGATCATCTCCTTCCCTACAGAGCGGCAGCTGTGACCAGTGAATCCCAGGGACTTGGCTGTGCCCTGCGAAGGTTGCTCATCCCTGCTGCCACCTGGCAGCAAGTGCCTGGAGATCTTCCAAGATCAGTCCTGTCAGCAGATCTCACCCTGCTGCCATTGAACCAACAGGCATGGCCATGTGTTCTTTGCAGTGAGCTTTGGTGTGATGAAGGGCACTTGAATGGGATTCATTGCTTGATGTGTTTTTGTTCTTTTTTCTGCTGTATTTTGAGCAGGAATGAGGGCTAGTGGGACCAGGATCTAATGGTTGTTTTGGTGCTCCTTCTAGGTCTTTGGGGAATGCTCCCACAGAGGTGGAGGAGAGGTTGGGTGATGGTGGCCTAATCATTTTGGGGCAGTCCTGGTGTTTCATGAGCCCTGTCCTGAAGAAGATTGAGAAAGGCAACACATCTTCCAGTACAATATACATTAGCTGGAGCTGAGAATTACATGCCCTTGTCCTTTGTATGCCTGACTTAAAGTGCATAAAAACATACGGTGAGGGGTATGCTGCCTTGTATAGGGCTCTGTGTACCTCACCTTGGCCTCAGATTAATGGCCAGAGAGTATCCTTGTCCTCTTGTTTACTGCTCTCTGTATAAAGAACTGCTACAAATACAGCTGAAGGGAGTGAGAGGCGTCCCCAGGCTTGTGTCTGTAATGTGGACAAATACATGCCGTGGATGCTCACGAGTATTACCTAAGTGAGCAGTTTCCTTAGGGATTCAATTAGTTCCCTCATGATCCGTTGTAAAAACAGAAAGGCGTGAAGCCCAGCAAGGCCCTGCTAGGAGGGTTTCCATCCTGGTTTACTTTCAGTATGTTCTGGTCTACAGGAATGTAAATGTTGTTTCTTGGGTGACTCATGTTAAAATCAGGCAAGCTATGTCCATCTGTAGCATTTGTTCTGGTAGCATTTTGTGTTGGCAGCAAAATTGTAAACCAAAGTTGTTTGTAAAAACCGCTGTTGACAAAACTGGAAGATCTAGTCCTTTTAAAATGCTTGCCTGGAGATTCTATTTTCTCCTTTGCTGTGAATGTTCAGTTACAAAGTTTGCTGTCTTGGCTTGGAGGTCCCTGCATGCTGGAGCTCTCTGGGCACAGCTCAGATCTGTTCAGAGCATAGTGGCTGGTCCATAGTGTGAAAGGCAAATTGCACTGCCAAAATGCCAAGTGCTTCGCTGCAGTCATTGTTTTGGCCTTTTTTTCTTTTTTTTTTCCTTTTTTTGCCAAGTCATTTGTCATTCAACTTGGGGGAAAAATGGTTTTGATCACAGTTCAGCAGCTGAGTGCCAGTATCTTACTGGAGGAGTAAAGGAAAAACTGCTGATGGCACCCTAAAATAAGCTTACTTTTAAAAAGTTGTGTTGGTCGCTTCTTTATCACACAGGATGGTGTAAACTCTCGTGCTTCGCATGTGAGTGTTGGGGTTTTCCTGTGCAGTGTGGCCACATGCTGTGGCGTACTTACCTAAACAAGTCCACTCTGGAAATGTTAATTTTTTTTTTACTTGGCAATCGTGTAGCCTGTGGGAAATTCAAGAACAGGAATGCTCAAATAATGACTGTAAAGACCCTGAGACAATAATAATAAGGCTCGTGAAAATGTGATACACATTTTTTTTTTTAAGATGCACCTGATTTCACTTATGTCTTTATGTCAGTTTGCTGAGTTAATTTATTTGAATGCTAAAGGCTTTAGGGAAGTGCTTTTCCAGGGAATTAATCTTTTAACTAAAGCAAATACTAAATATGACACACACTAGTATTCCTTTTGACAATATAGCATTTGTCTTCTCAAAATGAAGTAGAAAACACATGCCCCATGGGCCAAATTCCACTTCACTTTATGCTAAGATAAATTCAGAACAACTTCATTGTTATCAACTACACTGTAATTCTGCAATAAATACAAATCACTTAAGCAGAGAACTGATAATGTAATATCAGTATGTAAAATCCTGAGCCGAGAGGCAAAAACCAAGACCAAAATGGCAATAAGAAGGGTTGGTTCACAGAACTTTCCACTAAGTTTTATGCAACATTTGATTTAATTTAATGGTTTGGAATTTTTTTTTCCCTTATTTTAATTGTCTGAGAGAGCAATTCATGGCTGTTAAAATTTCTCCGCAACGCAGAAAGATTCATTATGAGAATTTTAACAAATAAGTTTTTACCTCCTGACTAACACCTGGCAGACAGCTACTGCTGTTTGCAGGATAAGGGATTAGAGGGACTGATGATCTGATTTGATGATAATGGTTACCTGTTAGTGCTTCTTGGGGTTAGATTGCATTTTGTTGCACAGTATTTTTTTTTTCAACTTCTCTCTCTTTTTTTTAAATAATCAGTCTAGCTCTAGGCTGTTGGGTGTTGTTTGTTGTTTTTGTTATTTGTTTTCAGATGCATACAATTAACGTCTCCTTTCTGTTTCCATCTTCTTCAGGATGACAGCGATGGGATTCCCTGGTCAGAGGAGAGGGTGGTGCGGAAGGTCCTTTATTTATCTCTGAAGGAGTTCAAGAACGCACAGAAGCGGCAACATGGGGATGGCATTAGTGGAAGCCTGAAGGCAGTGAACGGTAAGCTGCCTTTCTGGTATCCCTGCAAAGACTCAGTTGTTTCAAATGCAGTTACTTTGCTGTAGCAAGGAAGGAGACCGGTGCACCATCTGGCATGCACTGTGTCCCTTCAAACTACAAAGAAGAGCTGATTTCTAAAGTGCTTAAAATACCCAATTTGAACAATCCATGTGTTTCTGTTTCTGTTGAGCTGATGTAGACAGGGATAAGGATGGAGAATAGGTGTTGGACAGGAGGCCAGAGCAAAGCTGTTCAGTGGAAAAGGAAGCTTCTCTGATCTGTCTGGTCAGTGATGTGCTGAGTCGTGTTAACAGCAAATGTATCCAGTTACAGGTAACAGATTTCTTACAAATGCAGATAAAATTGGTGAGCAGATAAATCAAAACTGTCCGAAACAGTTACACTGGTGAAGGACAGACAGACAGAATGTACTTGTTCAGTGTCATTCATGTGGAAGAAACTGGCTTACCAGGACCTGCAACTCTGGAGTGGGCTTGGTTCAGGCCCTCAGTTGCCCAAAGCTGAAGTAGCACAGGACCTATGTAAAAAGATGTAGGGCACTGAGGGCAAACATGCTGAGGCACTGGATTCCCATAGTTAAGCTCTTCAGGGAGTTTAAAGATTTTAAAAAGAGATGCAGATAAAGCTAGATGATAGGAACTTAAAGGGAGTTTAATTCATCCTTTGACATTGACCAGAAGTGGCAAAGAGTTAGGATGATTCCTATTACTGTTGTTGTTTGTCATTATTATCACTTGTTTCTCATCCCCTTCCCTATGGTAGCCTAGAGGTGAACCTAAGTGCATCTCTTGCAGATTTGCTCACTGACACAGGACCCCTTTTTGAAAAGGCTTTGTCATGCTAGCTTGAGCCTTCAAAGCGATGAGTAGCAGGATTCAGATTTCTGGGCAAGCTTACTGTTCTCTCTTCACTCACAAGGACTTATTTCCTTCTTTATGGAAGTTTATAGCAATTCCTTTTAAGCATGTGCATAACTATACTTGTGCTAATGCATTACAGAAGCAGCTGGGTGCTTACTTGTTACGTTATTCATATTTATATGTAGCTTGTGTTTTTGACATGGTGAGTCAAATTTCACTGCATTTTCACCGAGTCTTATTGCTGACAAGGTGAAAACCTAGGGGAATGGCTGGAGAACTGCAGACAACACATTAAAGTTACTGTATTGCGTAAGCAATTGTGAACTCCTTAATGAGATTAAAGACGACCTGAGACTTCTGAGTTCAGAAATAATATCAAATACTGATCTGATGGGAAGGGGCATCTAGCTTTAGCAGCAAGCGATTAATAAGCTTGGAGGTGTACACAAAACAGTGCTGCCTTTTTTTTTTTTCCCTCCAACACCTCTGCATCATTGATCTTCTGTCAAACACGTTTTCTCTTGGAAAGTTTCTTATTCCATTGTGGGGATTTTGTTTAGTCAAAGGAAAACGTCTAAAGGCGTGAAGCACAGTAATTGTGTGTTAGGAGGCTTTGATGGTGTGCCAGGTGACAGGATGACTGAGGTTTTTATGGAGTCTAGTTTCTCCAAAGGCAGCTGAGATGAAAAGTTAGTTGGCTGGGAATGCTGTGTGAATGCAGGTACCAGGCATGGAATATGCCACAGGCTTTCTCTGGTGACGGCATGGTTCATGTCTTCAGAGCTTGCCTCTGGTGTTTAGAATTGTATTGCTGGGTGCTTTTTCTCCTTCACAAAAGTAGGTGATCAGTTCTGTGGGGGTTTGGGCTTGCTTACTTATTTACCGATTTTGAGTTAGAATTATGCTCTGTTCTGTTACGCTCTGTTGTGTTCCTTCTGTTTGTTACATGATGCTCTAAATGTCCTGTCTCAGCACTGCTCTATTTCAACAGTAGTGTCCAAAAGCTCTATTTATCCAGTAATACTTAGAAGAGCATGTCACCGTATAGAAGAAAGCTTTGCAAAAGGGAGGAGGATTGATACGGTGCAGTAGCATTAAGAAAATCTATTAAAACATGAAGTTTGCTCGTTGCATCTTTTAAAGAAACGTTAACCATATATTTTCAAATCCACAGGTCTTTATGGACAGAGAAAAAAATAGGTCATCCTAAACATTTGCCAAGCTATTTTGAATTTTGGAAAACGTAATATTTTAAAGATTAGCGTTTATACTGTCAGAGTTAAAAAAAAAAAAAAAAGAAGTAATAATTTTGCATATGTTCTTTGTTCCAATATAAAGATTACAATTAATGTTTCTAGTGCATTTCTCCAAAAGATAATATTGCAGTTAAAGATATCTCTTTATTAGTGTTCAGCACCCACAGGTCTATTGGGGGGAACAAAAAATCCTAGCTGAAATTTAAAGGTGTTCTGTGCCTCCTGCTGTGGTTAACCCATGGCAGGCAGCTCAGCTCCACACAGCTTCTCACTCGTTCTCTCCACGTGGGATGGGGGAAAGAATCCGAAAGGTAAAAGAGTGAGAGCTCGTGGGTTGAGATAGAGACAGTTTACTAGGTAAAGCAAAAGCTACTTGCAAAGCAAAACAAGGCATTCATTTTCTGCTTCTCATTGGCAGGCAGATGTTCAGCCACATCATGCATAATGGTTTATTGGGAAGATGAATGCCATCACTTTGAACACCCCCACTCCCCTTCCTCCTCCTTCACCCTTGTAAAGGCAAGGGTTGCCTCCATTTTAGGGTTTGTGCTGCACAACCCTGTCACTGTCCCTAGGGAACTTTAAAGGGTATTGCTCCTTCTGTTGCTGGAAATTGAATAGATCACCGTCCAGTAAGTACCTGGCACACCTAACCATTTCCAAGAGTGGGAAGGAGAGCCCTGACAGTAGCTCAAGCTCTCTGAGCTCCTTGCTGGAGGTGGAGGTGTAGGTTGATCCTTCTATACTTCTGAGAGCTCAGAGGACTACAATGTTTGCGAAACAACCATATAGTAAGATTTGATCTTGGTGCTGCCATCTGTAGTGCAGAGGGAGTTTTTCTTTTTCTGGTTTTATAACTGTCATCCTCCTATACTTACTTACAAGCTTGCAATCTGTAGATTTTTCCTTAGGAAGTGCTGACTTCTGGCAATAGAGGAAGATAAAATATGCACTATCCTCTTGCAACTGTTGTCTTTAAGTACTTTCTATGGCTTCAGAGTGTCTGAAGTTGCATAAATATGCTACAGTAGTTGTTTGCCAGTGTTCTCCAACAGTTCATGCAAGTTCAGCTGCTGAACTTGCGTGAACATTATTATCAAAATATTTCAGCTGGTTAGTACAGTAGTACACGTGATGATATGGCAGCCAGAACAGTGGTGCTTTTCTTATTGATAGTGTGAAAAGCAAGTTCAGCTTAAGTGTTGTAAGAGGTGAACCCGTTAACAGGAGTCTTCTCTGTGCTGAAGTTTCTGCGTGCTCAAAGAGGGGCCAGTGGTGGCACAGAAACAATTAACTTCCATGCCTCTCTGAACAATACAAATTAATAAAATAAAATGGAAGAATTCAAATGAGTTTTGGAGATTAACTTTATTATAATGCCATGGCTGTTTCCACCTCTATTAAAGATGTCTGTTATCCCAAAAGCAATCTTGCACAATATTTTTATTTGGGGAGGGTGGTGAAGAACAAAGTTGGGGATGTCCTTACTCCTACCTTTCTTTTCATACCCTTTTCACTTGAGGATTTTTGCATACGTGTTTGTCCTGCTAGTAATTTTTCCATCTTTTTATCCTGCTTTCTTTATTCTTGGGTTTTGGTTGGTTGGTTGGCTTTTGTTACCCAGCCCCCCAGCCAGAAGGATTTTGGAGAAAGAGCAGAGGTGTTTTGGCTGTTGTATCAGTATGTATTGCTGCATATTTATGTTGGCTCTAGGTACCCACAGAGTATAGAATGACACTCCACAGTATGCCTGTGTTTGCTACATCCTCCTCCAGCATGTGGGAATATAAAATCCAAAGGGGATGCCTCTGTAAATTGTCAGAAAGCCCTTTGTAGTCCTAAGTGGGATACTGGAATTCTGATTATGGAAACAGGGTTGCATGCCAGAAAACCTAGAGGGACCTCTCTACTGATTGTGATTACTGCTGCCTGTCATTTGCGTTAGGATTTTAAGAATAGGGGTTGGTGTTTGGAATGGTGATATCAATTTTCAGAGATCCACATCTAAGAGGTAAGCTAATTTCCCTGGGAAATAGCTTTCTTGTGCAGCTTAGGATGAGAAATAAGGCTGTGTATGGGGTGGGCGGTGGGGGAAACCCGCACACAATAAAAGCTGTAATTATTGCTTGCATCCTGTTAATGAGAATAAAACCAGTATGTCAAAAGAGTGCATCATAAAGCAAATTTTTTATTACATAGATCTTAAATTCTATTTTTAGAAAGTTAGTAATAAAGAAGTTTGTGATCCAAAAGTGCTGGCATTTCGTAAATGAAAAAAGCGCAGAGGTTTGCGTGTTTGTTTAAGGTGGTTAGTAATTCTACAGAAATGACAAACTAGACAATAGAATTATTCAAGCATATAGTGCATTGACAGTAGCTATACAAAAGGTGTCATGACAATTTCCAAACATGCCAACTAGGTTAAATGGATGGCAAACATAAGCTTGTTGGGAAATCGAATACATGTGAGAGAGTATTTTGGTTCAAGGCAGAAGTCTTGCACGCCTAATAAATCAAGAAGTGATGAGTAAGAATATGTAATTTTTCTATTCTGACATTCTCCACCTTACATTTAGTCTTCTTAAAGTCATTTATTCATTTATATAGGTTCTTAAGCAGTGAAGGAACTTTGTATCATCTTTTGATGGAGGTAGTAGTTGGTCCACAGATGGCTGTGGTGTCCATTCCTTCCTTGTGCTGCTCTGTTCCTGTCCTGAACAATTTCCACACAGATGCCAGGGCACCTTTTGCTATAGTTTGTTCCCCGCACTGAAGAGCTGAAATGTGTCAACACAGAGAACTGGGAGCCCCTGAGGCATCCCATTCCCATGTCTGGGGCTACCCATCCCATGACCACTATCCTGACTGAAGCAGGGAGCCACACTACTTGGAAGTGGGTATTTTTGTGTTTGACATGTATAGTTTCAAGTGTTTTCATACTGACTGCCCCAAGGTTTTCAGCTACGCTCCCCAGTGGGCTGTGTTTTTAAAAAAGAGAGTAGCCCTTGTCCTTCATTGTGATGATTCATATAAGTAACTTGATCTCTCTTATTTTTGAAAGCTTCAATTAAATATTGGAAGAAGGTTTTACGCTAATGCTTGTCTAGGGAGCTTTTCACTCCATCAGTGATATGAAATTGCATTTGTTGACAGTAGGTAATGTCTGTCTGTCTCCCTCCTAAGCTTTAGTAGAAGATTGTAAGTGTGCCAAGGACCCTTGTCAGTATAAGTGGATTTTTAAAATGCATTTACAGAAGGAGAAATACCTCCTTCAGTCACACAATATTTTCCCTTTACATTTGGGGTAAACGGCCTGTTTGGTTAGTTTAAAACTGTGATTAAATATAGATGTTTTCAACTGAAAGGTTCAGAAAATAAGCATTTGAGCAGATTTGTCATGGCACTCAACGTCACTTTCACTTTGGTGCTTGCTGGCAAGTGCATTTAAAGATTAACAAATAAATAACAGGATGTTGGGGTTGGGCTCCATTGAAAATTTCCAAATATCTCTTCCTTTCTTTGTTTTTAGAACATAATTTGTTTTTGAGCCTGCCAGGGTCTTGCTTGTTCATTAGCTGACGCAGGCTCTTTTTTCCTTTTCCATCATCACCACTTAGAAAAGTTCTGCAGGCCAAATTACACCTTCTGTAATCTCTGCCCAATTTGATTACGTCCAAATTGTGCTCCCATCTTAATTCAATTTCTCTATTTCTCAGGACTGCCAGAACATTTTCTCTTGCAGGACACCTGCTATCCCCTTTCTCTCGAAGATAAGAGGTGGATATTTTTCTAATAGGGAAAACAGTGGAATTGCATAATTAATTTCCTTAAAATGTCTTTTCACTACCACTAAAAGGAGTTGCTGTTGCCCCCGAGTGTATTTCTAGTCAAAGTAATTTTAAAAATAATTTTGCCTCTCTGGATATTGTTAATTGTAGGTAGTGCAATTTTTTTTTTTTTTTTAAAGCAATGAACTATCCACAGAAGAGCATACAGAGTCTGCAGGAGACTGAGTTATTGTAGGCCTACAAAATAAATAAGGTGAGGAAAAGGATCGGAAGTGGTTGGTGGTTGTAAGAGCTGCTCGTTTTCTTCCTTTTGCTTACTATCCTACTGGTTCTGCCACTTGTCTGCCCATGCAGTGAACTTGATTCAGCATATTAAAGTGTCCATGAAATAAAACTTTGCCTTAACCTCAACCAGGGGACAACAATTTTATTTTCCTCGATTCAGGGTCGTTTCTGCATAGCTGCTGCCTTAGATTTATTGTTTGTATCAGCATTACAGAGGGCACCCTTGAGTACAGACAAGCAAACTGCTTCCTTCTGTTTTCTGCAGCTGTAAAATTGGCAGCCTAAACCTGGACGCTGGCATCTTTTGTCAGGCATGTACAGCCAAAAGGACAGTGCTTTTTCAAATACCTCGTAGAGTCAGCAGCTATGTCAAAAGATGGACCTTCTGTCAGTCCTCATTTGCATGCTTTGTAAATGAGTGAGACATAACTTCTTTGACAATAACGTTAAGACTGTACATTTCTGTAGCGAGGTATGCATTGGGTTTTGGCTTACCCCAGTTGTCTGGAGAAATGTTTGGCAAAATATACGTAAATTGCTGGAAAACTAAGAGTGGCTCGGTACTTTCTGCGGTGAGATGCAGTGTTTTGTACTGAAAACCAGCCTATTCTCAGGTTATCTGATATGGAAGTTTAAACAAACTTGTTTGCTTTTATTATTAGATGACAAATTTTTTATTGGGATGTTGAAAATCAGAGAGATCTACTGGAGAACATTATCCTTCAAGCTCTGGCAGCCTGGGGTGGATGAAGGAGCATGCTGGTGATGTGCTGGGATGAGAAATGGTGATGCTGGCGGCTTTCTCCAGCTGTTGAGTTGCGTTGAGAGGTGATAAAGAGGTAGCTTGTGGTTTACATAGAAATCAAAACAAAATTAAGCAGCTGTTAAAGGTAATGTAAACGATGGAGTTCTGTAGCAAGACTCATCTGGTGGATTGTGCTATCAAAAAGGATGGAAAATTCTTTGCGTGAAATTTGGACAGAAAGTGGAGATGAAGGCAGTGATATAATGGTACGCTCAGAAGAAGCGAGCAAAGTGCCTCTCTGTTTAGCAGCAGTAGTTGTCAGGAGGCACAGGAGTGGGGAGAAGGATACTTCAGCTTTTTCTACCTGTCTGATAGCCAGTGTTTATCAGCAGTGTTATTTTATTGTTTATTAAAACTGCAGTGGAGAAAAATGTCTGCAGATTGGAGCGCTTTGCTGCTGTTGTAAAGAGGGTTAAAATTTCACTGCTAGTGTGGTTGCTCTGTTACCCATGATTGGTAGAAAGAAACCGTGCACTGAATAACTAGTGCTTTTAATTTGAAGGACAGACAACAAGAGATATAACCAGTAAGGCAACAGAGGGGGGAAAAAAAGTCAGTCATTGAGGCAGCATGCTTTATTTCATTAAGAAAATAACAACGCAATGGAAAATAACATAAAAGTGGAGAGGAGTTTCAGTCAGACACGCAGACTGTGTAATACAGTTTGCTGTAGACAGTCCTAAGGAGCTGTGTTCTTTGAAACTGTGCTGATGGCTGTCTGTGCTTAGCTTTGCGTAAGGCTTTCGTTAATTATTTTTACCATATAGCTCTGAGGTAATAGCGCAAGACTGCGTTTTTGTCTAACACTCGGACTGTTGGAGAAAATATATGTTTGATCTTCAGAGGGCCTATCTGGTGTCTCGTAACCTCCAGAGCAGCTTTTTCTTGGCATGGGGGGTGTTTTAGAAATGGCTTGCTTTTTGTAAGAGTGAAAATAGTTTGAGAGTGTTGGTCCAGCAGGACATTTTTAAGGCCATTAGGGTGTGTTTAATCAGCACAGATGTCATGCGTGCTATAAACCTTATCATGTCAGTGCTGGCAGTAAAGTAGTTTTAAAAGAAAAAGTAGAGATTAGTGACAGCTGGCCGTAACTGCTGATGGGCACGGCAACCTTTCCCACAAGTTGCCAGACACAGCTGCCAGAGCACCTAATCGTGACCTCAGACACCATCCATAATGTGTGTTTCTGGGCTCTGACTTATAACAAGAAGAGGTCGCCAGTGGAAATGGATTTGGAGCAAACAGAACAATTCAGTAGATTGATGCTGAATTATTTTTGAGTGTCATCAGCCCATGCTCAAACGTGGCATTTCTGCTGTGAAAAGCTCGAAAATCTGTCTCCTTTTTAAGCGACAGAACCAGGAATTAGTCACCTCTGAGATCAGTCTGCATCCTGAGCCCAAGCCTCTGCATTTCGGTTTGCTTTTTAATGGAATCTGTTTGATTTTACGGTCTCTAGGAAAGTGTTCTGAAATAACTGCAGCCTTTCGATAACTGGTGGTGGTGGTGAGAGGTCGATCACACAGCAGATACTTCCCAGTGTTTGAGGGTAAATGTTTTCTAGAAAATAAATAGAGCTTAGCATGTATACTGTTCAGTCATAGCAGATCACTCTACGTTGTAATAAATGCGCATACATTTTTCACTTATCTCTTTTTGTGTCTGACTAGCACAGATTTGTTACAGGCAGTTAATGTGCTGTTGTATCCAGAATTAGATGAATAAACATTTTCAATAATCTGCCTTTGATGTCCATTATTTCTCATTTTAAATGACTTTAATACTGTGAAGGGGGTGTCCATCCAGAGCTGCAGTGTAGCAGCCCTGTGCTTAGGTGGCAGGGGATGACAGTGACAAGCCAGGCCAGACCCCACAGATTGATTTTACAAACATTGGTACATCCGAAGGAGTAGCTTGCTCCAAGAGCTGAAGGCAGTTGGATTTCCACCCTCACCCATCCTGTTTGCTTCCCTCACAAGACCATTAAGCGAGTGCTACAGTCGCAGTCGGAATGTTTCAGATCTGTCCACTAAGAGGCTAAGTCCTTCCAGATAAGCCTTGAACAGACAAGATTCATTTTTTACTTTGCTCAGAATTTCCTGTGCTTTGTTCTGCATCTGTTTGTGAAAGACTGCGTTATCTTTGAAAGCCTTCATCTTGTTTTCTTTATTCAAGCTATATGCTAAAATGGAAAAAGGGAAAAGCTGGAAGGAGCCCAGCTGGAGCAATCTGCCAAGGATCCCACAGAGGGACAGAGCTGGCAGGCTGCTGAAGCCTCTTCATCTGACCTCTGCTGCAATTTGGGAAGCCAGGAGATAAGCCACTTTTCCTGCAAAAGACTTGGCCTCTGCCAGCCATTCGGAGTAGTGCCTGAAGACCACACCAGCATTTAATCCCATTTTTCTCATCCTGTGAAAGGCAAAGGCACTCATGGTTAGCTATTTTAAAGATGCACTGTTTGCTGTGTCTGTTCGGCACCACAGTGGTTTTATGTTGTGCCTGCTGTGTATGTGGAGAGATCGAAAGAAGTTTAAAAGTGATGGCACAGGAGGAATATGATTTCTCACTTTCTTCAGAACATAGGATTTTTTTTTTTTTCTTCTTAGAGAAGAAATCTTACCACAATGTCATCAAGCGAGTTAGAGTAATGGTAGAAGCATGCCGTCTCCTTTAGGACATTGGGAAAAGGCATCCGGGTTGTACTGAAGCATTTCAGCTGCAGGTGTGCTGGACGGACAGAGGTGAAGAGGAATTTCATCCCCGTCTGTGTTTCCCTGACCCCTGCTCCCTTGCTGTGATGCTGGGATCTTGTTTCAGAGCCTTATGCGAGCTCTCGCTCTATGTCACCATATGGCAGAATAAAACAGTAGTGTTCTGCAGAGCACTCAAAAGTGATGCATATGGGGTGGACTGGAGGTGGGAAGCATATTCCTGTTGTGAATTGTGCATGGAGGGCTTAATTTCCCTTCCCTCCTGCCCATTCTTGTGGTGTGTCCATCCAGGAACGTGTTGTTTTTCTTTCAAGAAGTGTCCCGCTGCTTCTCTTTAATGTAATGATCAATTGATAAGCAAAGAGTGTTTTAGTTTTGCCAGCATAATTAAAATGTAGTGCCTTCTACCTCGTCATTCTGCCCCTGCATCTCAGGAGGTCAGCAAAGATTACCGTCAGGTGGAAGCTATGAATAAAGAATAGAACTTAACAGAATGTGGCTTGAACTCCAGATTTTCTTGAAACGTAGCTGTCGCTCCTCTTCTCCTCATCCCCCAAATCAATTGAAGATGGCCTTTTGTGCAGCTGTGCCCGTGGTTCTTATGGTTAGGGACCGCTTGTCAAGTTTTATTTGAATGGAAACCTGTCCCTGATGCTTTGCCTTATCTCATTGTCCTGCTGAGATGAACTTCAAATGCCAGTTTACATTTACCCGGAAATGACCTCCTCTAATTGAAAAGGACAATGCTGTCTTAAATAACTAGATAAACAGAGCCCATTTGCAATTGCAGATTTAAATGCACTCTTTCATACATGATCTTTGCACAGAATAGCGGTGTCCTTGAATATTTAGAACCTGACTAGCAACGGAAGAGGAAAAGTTCCTGGCGGAAGAAAGGTTTCTGAGCCATGACCTGATGTTTATCTCTCTCAGGCTGGAAGAAGACTGTTTAGTACAAAGTTCCCTTCATGGCACCATGGATGGCAGCGCAATAAAACTGGCATGCAAAATCTTGAAAGATGATTAGCAACCAGACCATAGCACAGGGTTTTATACAAGTACTCTGCTCATAAAGTAGAATAAGTGGGCCGTTCGTTAAGGCACTGCTTAGTGTGGAAAAGTCCCTTCGTTTCTGTTACAAACCGAGGTGCCTGCCATTAATGGCCTGGAAAGCAGAAGTTTTTAGGCTAGTTAATTGCTGGGGAAACAAGAGTTTGAGGTGCTTGCTGTGAACTTGAATTTTGGGGACTATGGGGAAGGTGGTTTTGCTGTCCTTAATTTTTTCTGGTGTAGCAGGTGTTGAGATGGTGCTGGATTACCATCTGGCTGGATCGAAATTATAACTGCTAACTAAATTCCTATTTAAAGTTTCTCACATCGTCTTGGACTCGGTGGTGATAGTCTCATGAAGACTTCCTGCTAAATTTGCAGGGAAACTTGAAAAGGAACAGACTGCTGAGAAGGACAGACTGCTTTTCAGTTTGTGCTCTCCTACTTCCATTGAAATTCTGCCACCATAGTCTAAGGACTCAAGTGGTGCTAATTGTTTTAGGAAAGTAGCTTTCAGCTCTAGTCTAGTGACTGTTTTCCCTTCTGACACTACGTTTACCAGGTCCTTCAGGCAACGGGGACCAGAGAGCAAACTGAAGGACAGTGTGTTATTCACAGGACTGGTTCCCTTTGCTCAGGTTGAAAGAAGAGGAAAAGTACTCCTTTCATATCCTCTTTTTATGAAAGCTCTAAGTGTGATAGGAAGGCCCTCACTATGCTTTTGCTTGTTTGTTTTCGGTAAAAATGGGTGCTGTTCTGCAGCTAGAAGAAAGAAGCTTGGGAGAGGCCAGTGCTCCTCAGCACCAGAGCCAGGGACCAGGCTGTAGTGTCCAGTTTCGCTGAAGCTTTTGAGGAATTCAGTAATTCTGAGTAAATTTAAGAGGAGAGATGTTTTCTGCCAGGGTACAAGGCTATTCCTTACAGCAGAAGAATATTTTGGAAGGTGACAGCTGCCAGACATGGGGAACATTCTGCTCTAAACCAGGTAGGGGCATCCCAAATAAGAATATGACTTCAGAGGAATTAATCTACTGCATATAAGAAATCTTTGCTGATAAGATGAAATGCCCCCTTCTCTCCCAAATGACCTTATGATGTAACTGAATGTAGGTACCATTTTGAGAAAGAAACTGGTTATGACCCTTCTGGTTGAGACTTTAAACAGAGCTCATGCCTTACTCAGTGAGGAGGCTTCATTGCAGGAGCTCACACATCCATTGAAGGACTTAAATGAACATACTGGCTTAGTTTTCAGCCAGGTACTCTAGTGAAAAACAAACTGAATGCTGCTGGAACCTTGTTGATTGAAGAACTTCCTGTGATGCAAATCTTTTCCGCTCAGTGCTCACTCAAGCACTTTGCCTGCTTTAAACTCTGCAAGCTACAGTTTTACTTTATATCCTCACCAATGATGTGCAGCACATGTTGCAGAACGCATTTTGTGCCATCTCTAGACATAGAGCACTTCAAACTTACTTAGGTCATAGAAACAGTGATGCCTGGCTTGCTTCTGAATCGCAGGAAAACTGCTTCCAGTCCAAATCAAAGCTGCCTCTGCTGCCAGTGTCTTGGAGGGATATTCTGATTTATACAGCTTGCTCTCCATGAAATGTAGGTCAGGATTTTTAACTTGCAATTACTCCAAGGACAAATAATTTTCAGACACTTCCATGTTAATAATAGACAATTAGAAGTACTCCCCTCTCTACTTATCTGCATTACTTGTCCTCTCTCTTTGTCCTTTTTCCTCTCTTTTCAATCTTTTTAAACGTGTTCTCCTGTTTCTCTATGTACTTTTCCTCTCCTGCTATGTTTTTCATTCTTTGCCCTCTGTTTTCTGTGCTTTTTCCTTTCAGAATGGGATCTCTACCTGCATTTCGCTGTATTGTGAGCACTCGCTGCAGGCTGAGTGTTACAGCCTTGCAAATCATCGATTTCTTTCTTTCCATCCTCCTCCCCCATCCCCAAATCCTGGCCCATCCAACCTAATGTGAGAGCAGATTGGCCTCAGTATTTGGAGAAAAGATCTATAATAAGCAGTGGGGATGTGCTGGTAAAAAAAAGCGCCAGCATGGTATAGCAGGTCACTTTGAGTACTGACTGTACATTAATTCTCTAACTTATAATTAGCTGTATTAAATTCCAATTTTCTGAAAGGAACCATTATCAAATAACACTCTGTTTGAAATCTCAAAGAAACATAAGGAATGAAAGCTTAGTCCTCTTACGCTTTCATCTTTCAGAAGCAATCCCTATCTTAACATCTTGACCTACATTTTCTTTTTACCCTCTCCAAGAGACATTGTGTGGATATAATGTCTCAGAAGGGAGGTAAGGATTTTATGCATGTGTACGTGTTGACATGCAAAGTTTGGAAAAAAACAATGAGGCCTTCATGTCCCCAGTGACTTTTTTTTCCCCTAGCTTGAAAGTGTTTTCCATAATATCTCTAAGGCAGGTTTTAAGTTTAGAGGAAAAAAAAATGTGAAAAATCCGCTTTGTTCCTTTACAAGTGGCTGTCTTCTATCTATTGAGATTCTGCAAAAACCATTCCTGATTTTACATACCAGGAAAGAAAAAAAAAAAAAGCCACTGCCCTTCTTTCTCATATCCCTCTCACCATTTAGGTTCCAGCCATACATTTTCCCATTACATGGGGGCACGTACCCGCTGCCTGCTGGATGCCATCCTTTCTGCCATGTCCACTGCACGAGGGAAGGACAGGGCTGTAAAACACACCATCTTTTCCCACTACAGGACAGACATGGTGCTGCAGCAGGCCCCACCCCGGGCTGGGACATACAGTTGTTCTCCCTTTTGTTCAATGTATATGTTTTTTGTTTCAAGCAATTTGAACACTCAAACTGCTAAGCATGAGTATCTCTTAAGATCCTTGTGACTTAGGTTTCTCTTGGTAGATGCCTTGAAATGCAGGGTAGGAAATGTTCTGACTCCATACTGACTTTTGTTGCCTGGACTGTTTCAATTTAATATGGCTCTCAGCATTTTATATGAAACTGTGAATATAGCCTACATTTTTTTTCCCTTCTTTTTTTCCCCCTCTTTTTTTCTTTCAGTATTTTCACATCGTCATGAGTTGTGTTGATTTTCTTTGAATTCCAATAGTGTACTTTTGGTCCTAATTTTTCTTAATTATTATTATTGTAGTAACACAATGGTGAACTTTGGCATACATAGAACCTCTTGGGCATTATTTTGAAAGCTGCCTCTTTGTTTTCATCCCACATTCCTGTGCCATTCAATTGTAAGCACCTCCCATCTCCCTACCCCTGCATGTCTGATGGCTGTGCATGAAACAAGAAACGTTCTAATGGGTTTTGATTATGTGGATGAATGGAAGGAAGATTATGTGCAGTGAATTCTTGTCCACTTCACAGTTTCCCAATGTTCAGGGAAAAAACTGTATTCTTTAAATATTACAAGATATAATATTTTATCTCCTTTCTTACTCAGAAAGATAAAGTTCTTAAACATGCATCACTTTATATTATTGACTGTACAAGTGTCTGCTGATGGCTGTTCCAAGGTTTCTATTAAGTCAGGAGTCAGTGAGTGCTGTTTTACTTGTTTTACTCTGCCTTTTAATGCCCCCAAAACAAACTTTGAACAAAAAAGCTTTTTAGGAGCAGCAGAATGTTTTAGAATCTCTTTGAGACCTCTGGGAGGTGCTGTGCCTGAAGTCTCTTTAACCAGCTCAGAAGCCTGCTGCAGCGTGGGGGTCTCAGACATCGTCCCCCTATGGCAGCTTTCATCTCATCCCCCATGGCTTGTCTGCAGGCCTTGCAGAAGGGAGGTGAAAGAGAGGTTAAGCTGCTGGTCTCAGGAGATGGAAACTGCCTGGCATATTGCTTTGCCCCCTCCTGCAGTGTGCAGCCAGCCTGGAAGAGCCCTGCTTCTTGCCATCTGCCCTCCTCCCAGCCACGGAGCAATTTCTCAGCGTGCTTCCTCCATAGCCATTCCTGACAGCTGCTGTGCATCACAGGGGCTGCTGCCAGTGTGTTGTGAAGGAGGTGCATCAAAATCCTTACCTTGGGCAAAGCCTTATTTTATTTTCTAAGTTATTGATTTAACTATCTAGAAGTAGAACCAGTGATGGGGAGAGGGGTCAAGGGCCAAATGTGGAGGGAGTCTTGCAGCAATTTGAGTTCCTGCATTGCTTTAAGCTGCACTCGGTGAAGGAAGGGGGCTCAGTGTGGCACTGGGTGCTGAGGGGAAGGCTTCGCTCCCAGGAGGAGCAGCTGCTGGCTTTGCCCCAACAAGAATTGCTTTTCCCTGAGCACATTGGCTGAAATCTACATGAAAGTTAGTAGATATTTAATTGCTCTAAGCGCGTAGATCATCATTCAAGTGTTTAGTAGAAGGAAGTGGCATGCCAAAGCAAAAAAGTCCGTGTCAGCAAAAGGGTTGACAGTTTGACTGCCGGAGCCAGCTGATGGATGGATGATCCTAGAGTTAGGGAGGCCATGTTCACTGAAAAGTTACTGAAAACGTGGAGTGGAAGTAATTTAAATGGTTTAATTCAAATATCTGTCATATGTGACTTGCATTCTTGAGGAACGCGTTGCATTGAGCTCAGTTATTTTTTCCCAGGACAGGGGGAGGACTTCTCAACACCCACCTCTGCTCATTGCGTGGGAGCGGCATGGGGCTGCACATTCCTCAGCAAAGGAAGTTTTCGTGGCTCATGTCACATTAGGAAAAATGCTGCTTCTGCCAGTCTGGAGGGCTGCCCATGCTCCTGGCACAAGTCACGAAAGGCATGGCCTCAGTGCCAGGCGTTCGGATGTTAAGTGGGGCTGTGCAATTAGAAATGTGCCATTCAGCGTTTGCCTTTCATGGCTTTTGTCACACACGGGCAGAATTACAGACAATTACGCAGAGGGTAACCTCCTCAAAAGGGCTTCCTGATGCTCCTGGTCCGTGCACCGTGTGCCAGCAGCGGCCTCCTCGCAGTGAGGAGCGTGGGGGCAACAGTGCCCCTGCTCGGGACATGGCATCATGTCACGTCTGCCTGCTGACATCGTGAGCCCAGCCTGCTCTAGTCATCCGTCACTGCAGATCTGCAGGAACCACGCTTCATTAGAGGAAAAGTGTGTACCAAATGTTAATCAGGGTGCTGTTTTGCTGTTGTATCCAGTTTCATGCAGATAGGCTGTTTTCAAATTAGGCAGTCTGTAAGGGTTTCCTAGGAATTGTAATGCGGATAGGCAGGCTGTGCTAAGCCTTTGGGTTTTAGCTGCACGGCTCTTCTTTCTAAAGCTCCAAGTAGTCATTGCTAGCAGTGAAACGTTGCATGCTTGTTTATTTGCCTTGTTTTATTTGCACGTTCATACGTTATATTTTCTTCCAATTAACGGGCTCTTCCCTGCTTCAGCATGTTTGCCTTTACCTTCTTTCTCCCTCCTTCATTTATACTCTGTGGGGATGTGTTTGCTAATTTTTTCTTTCTAGTGTAGAATAGCTGTTGTCCAGAGACATGCTCTTGGCAGAGCTTTCCCTCTCATGTTACTTAAAATACCGGAATGGCTTTTTTTATTTTTTGTGTTTTTACTAATCTGCCTCGTTCCTCGGTGCCAAGGTGTGGATGCTTTTGAAGTCAGGATTTATTGTTCTTTGTCCATCCGTTCCTAGCAGAAGCTTGACTCTGAAACAAGGTGAGCCATATCACCCAGTATAAAAGCATATCCCTGTGATGCTGAGGATGGGAAGTAGGGGACTGAAGTAATTCAAAAGGGGAAGATATTGCCCTCACCCAGCTCTCCAGTTGGGTGATAAAGACTTAAAATACTGACTAGATTGCTTGACTTAATTCTTACTTAACAGAGTAATATATGCTCTCCATCATATAAGGGGACTTTTGTGAAGAACAGGACAAATATGTTGGCTAGCAGAGTTGCTAATATTTCTCTGTATGTCACATAGAGTTAAACCAAATAATAGTGGAAGAAACAAACCATTAAAAAGCAGAATGCTTTCTTTCACAGGCATGTTGAAGGTTTCTTTTTCTGTCTCCTCTCTTGGGATATTTCCCCCCTGGTACTCCATTCAGCCATAAAATTCCCCAGAAAAAGAGAAGACAAACAAGACATGATGGTTTTGGCATAAAGAACAAAGAATAATGTATTCGTGTGTCACTGATAATTTTGTTAATACCTGAGACCTGATTCAGACTTTTCTCTATTGTGGTGATGATGTACGTTTCTATATCACTGTTGTCCTTCCCTGAGAAGAGATAAACTGAGCTTCTGGAGCTGCTTGTGCCTGTAATTTCAAATAAAATGTACATTTAACTCTGTTTCCAGATTGCATATGCTATTACCCAACACTGGTAGGAGATGTCCTGTAGGACAGATGTCCTTGGCATAGCTGCAAATCAAAAGGCATTTGTTCTCGTCAGGGAGAAATAAAGCCATTCTGTCCAATGCCAAAACCAACACGAGGCACACACCACTTCAGAATTTCAGCACTACCCCTCATGGTGCACAGTGCACACCATCTGTACACCCCTGGGCACTGTACCCTGGAGGTTGGTCTCACCAGCCCTGCCTTGTAGTTAGGCGAGCTGCGCAGCACAGCGGGATGTGACCTGCTCCACGGCCACCAGCAGGGCCTATAGGAATGCAGGTCCCTGCATCCCAACCCGGCTCTCCTGGAGATGGTGCTCCTATGCTTCTGCCAATGGCTTTTCCATGCCTTCTCCACTGGTGTCCTTCTGAACAGCCAAGGTCTGTGGCTAGGACCTTGCAGAGCAGTGTTCTGGGCTACTCTGCCTTGGCAACGCACAGGATGAGGGCACAGCACACGTTTCCCCAGTGCTAGCAGTGGGTACTTAAAGTGCAATAGAATTAGCTGTGTTTCTGTTTATCAAAACTTGTGACCTTTGCATGGCCTGGTACCTACTTATTAGAAAAGCTGCCACTCTTCCCTTATCACACTGCTCTGCTAGCAATTGGGAGAGGCTTGATAGTGACATGTTACTGATAAAACAGATAGGGAGCAGCTGGCAGGCTGTTTGCCATCAGCTCTCTTTTCTCCCCTCTTTTGACTTCATTCATGACAGCCCTAGGTTGTACTAGACTTTTGGGTCACAGCACAACCACTTTGAGTTCCTTTTTTTGCCTTTTTTTCTTTTTTAATTTGGAAAAAAACACAGAAATGCAAGGTAGCTATTTGTTGGCTTTATCTCTGATTTAGCTCCTTTGATCTGTAAGATGGGGATTTAGGAGAAGTCTGTTCCGCCAACGTTCAGTAGTCAGCATTACTGCTTGTATCTCCTCTGCCTGTGATGAATCCTGCCCCAATGCTCAGCTTTGGGCTCCTGCTTCCAAACCTGTCCAGCCCACGCTACCAGGGTGCCCAAACTTACCTCCTCCAACTCTGTCTTGCAAAATAAATAAATAATGGTGCCTGCAGTGGCCATGTGTCTTGCCTGGGGGGAAGCAGGTGGACTGAGTTTTTCACTGCGTCCTTACAAGCTAAGAAATGTCTTTAATCACAGAGGTGTGTCCTTTCAAATTGATTTTTTTTAAATAAACATAAAATAATTGAAGGGTTTTCTCTGTGTATGATATGTTGCAAGTATTGGTTCTGTTTTATTTTTATTATTTATTCCTTCCAGATGCATATTTAATAAATAAAACTGAGGCTTGAAGTTTGTGCTATGGCCTGGGGTAGTTTCCAGGCAGAATTGAATTAGGTTTGTTTTTGGTTGTTATATTCTTGTTTCTACCAGTTCATTACAAAACAAGAAAACAAAACAAAAAGAAAAAAAAACCAACAAAACATGACAGTTGAAGAAAGCAAATCAAAGCTTACAAATGTTGTGTGGAAGCAAGAGAACAATATAATTAATGACGCTCAGAGGTCCTTGATACTAAGCTCCTACGTAGGGACCAAAGTCACTTGGGTTGCTTAATAGCAATTTTGGATGGAGATGTAATGGGAGTAAGGATCTTCCTTCAACCTGTGTTATTTGATCAGTTCTCTTTGGTGATCTTGTCTTTTGACAGGCTGACAAAACCATCTTGTGCTGCAATGTCATTCATGCTTGGCTTCCATAGTAATGATGTATATCTCCATCTAAAAGCACTGTCCCAGCCGTTTACCGAGACCGTACGAGCTGTTTGCTAACAGTTTTTGGCATAACAGAACTACTTGATGCATATGCTGTGTTCTGTTCCACAATCAACCTAATGCCCAGTGGCTTGTCATCTGAAAAGCCCTCGTAATGTTAATTACCATTATAGCGGCAATGCAGAGCATCGTGTGCTATAAACAATGACTGTTTTGTGCTGCGGTTAATTTATTTAAAGGCGGAAAGCTGCGGTAGTTCTGCATTACTAAGTGAGATAGAAAAGAGCATTTTTAGTGATATATATTCCTTTTAAAAAATAGGCAGATAGGTATCTCTTACCCTAGATAATTTTTTTAAATTACGTTAGTACCATGAAAACCCAGTTCTTTAGTCTCTAAGACAACCGTGGCATGAAAATAGGCCTTATTTTCGAGGCGTGTTGTCTGTTTAATATGTAATGTGATACCTTGTCATGCTGTGACAACGTGACAGATGGCATTTGCACTATAAAACTAAATTATCTTTTGTGCATAGCTATACAACAGCTAAATACAGTAACTCTGTACGATGCGCTGATTAATGCAGGCTGTTGCAGATGTTGTAGAGATACCGGGAAGGTTTAACTTGGCATCAAATGATTAATGGTTTTATTTAACATGCCTACCAAGATTTTGGTAGTGTTTCAGCTTCTATTCTGGCTTGTAAGGGCTTTTTTGAGGAGGATATTAGGAGTTATGGACAATGGGATGTGAAATTGTGTTGCATTGCCGCTTTTTGTCTGTTAACTTTGGATAAAAAAAGGCAAGGACTGGTCATTGAGGAAGCTTCACAAGTAAGCTTGTGTATAACGTTACAGCTCATAGAGAACTTTTATGTCCTGTAGTGTTCAGGCTAAAATAGAACAGGGTATGGGCGGTGGCTTTGTTTCATTTTATGTTGATTTTCATACAGAATATCATCCACTTGAAACTAAGGGTCAGAGTAACTACCTAAAGAACTGGAGATGGTTCTGTTATTTCTCAGGATCGATCATGTGGTACTCAAATTCGATGGAGCTGTGCAGTGCGGTGGTACCCAGGAGTTTGTTTGCTTGTGCTCAGTTAGCACCTGCCTGTCAGCTGTGGTGCGGGTGGTTAATCCCGTTCTACCGATGCAGCAGCAATGCTGTAGTATGTGGTCAGCTGTCCTAAAAGGGACGCTGCAAAAAGAAGGGAACTAAATTGCCATTTATATGTACTTATATTTCTACAAAGCTATTTGTATTTCTGCAAAGCGTGTAATGCCAAGACTGCACAGCTGAAGATGGGACAGGAGTATTACTCCATCAGCAAGGATGTGCTGACGTAGCTGAGATCTGCTACTATTACATAATATTGCGTGTCTTCATGTATAACACTGTCACCCTGGTGTGGCCAGAGCGCTGCTGCACTTTTTTAGCTCCTTGTAACTGGTGTTTATTTGTTTCGCTAATTGTCCTGGAAACTGGGACCTTTGTACCAGCCAGCCTGCAGCATTCAGGAAAGAATGCAGGAAGGGCAGCTAGTGCATGGGCAAGGCACAAGTGCATGGGCAAGGCACAAGTGCATGGGCAAGGCACACTGTGGGGTGAGCTGTGGGTTTCACATGGAGCTGAGTTCTGCAGCACTGCTTCCCTGCCTCCAGGCAGGCTGGTTGGTTTGAGGCCTCATCCCGGACAGAAAGCTGTGAATAAGGTTGTGTTGAAGTCCCCCTTGTTTAGGTCAGTTTTGATGTCTTTGGCTTTCGTTTGTGCATTGTTGACTGCAGATTTTCTCCCGAGATGGCTCTGTGGGCTGCCTCTGCCTGTGAGACCTTTTCGTTTCTTGAGCTGTCTGAGCACGAGGAACAAAAATAGGTGCTGCTCTCATGTTGCCTGAGGTCATGGAAACATTCAGATTTGGGTGCCTCATTGACATTAGAGTAAACGATACAGAAACTGTGTTTTGGAAACACTGTGAAAGCCCCTTCACCCAACCACGGTGTCCAGCTAGCCCCATGATACTGAGATTTGTTCAGATGCTCCTCCTCTTTGGTTTCCTGACTATGCAGTAGCTATAATGATGATAAATGTACCAATAATTGTACTTTTCACCTATTCTTAAAACTCCCTAACCAACTTCAAACCCTCCCATGCATTTTCTGCATCTTGCCATGTGCTGCTCCTTTCTGCTTTTCTCTTCCTTCTCTTCACCCTGTGTGTTCTGCAGCTCCACTGTGCATCGTATATATATTCAGAGGGGCTGGTGCTCCTCAGGCCAGCCTTGCATGTTTCTCAGGTCTCCAGAAATGTGTTAGATCCAGCTCTAGAAGAGAGTGGTAGGTTGCTGCTATAGTTGTGCGTGTATCACCAAAAATGGTACAGTTAGCAAATCTGAACCAACATAAGTGAAGTTCTGCTACGCTGGAATAGTAAGTCTGCTTGCTAGACTGCTGTGAAAAGCAATCTGCTTAAGTCCATGTGAGCCCCCTAACGTAAGCTCGTTTAAGCTGATGTAACTATTTTTACAAATAGCCTTTTTTGGTGAAAGGGCCATCACTGGACAAGGATGGAGAGGTGGTGGGACAGCTGAGGGGAGAAACCAAACCAACAAGTGTGCCTGTAGCCACAGATGGGATCAAAAACACTCAGAAGGTGAAAGGCAGATAGAAGGAAGGTGGCAGCAGTGCAGTCTCTGAACACCGGTGTGCGGGAAGGGCTCTTCTGCTTCCCCTGGCTGTGGCAGAGCGGGTGTAATATTTGCATCTGCTGTTTTCTCAGTGAAGCTAGAAGCTGATTTTTTTGATGTATGTTTTTAAACAGCATGCAGTTTGCTATCACAAGTTATGCAGAAGTTTAGAAAAGAATTCAATCAAACTGTGAAGGCGGAGATTTATGTGTCTAAGATGCATTTTAGAAAAGATGTTAATGTGGTTCACTTGTAAGCCAGCCTTTTTAATTACTAGAAATTAGTAGTTGGCCTCTCATTTAAAATATCTAATCCTGTTCTGTTAAAGCCAGAATAGTCAATTTAAGGGACCATTTGATATGTGAGTTTCTGTATTTGACTTAATTAAGTAACTCATTATTAGTGGCTCAGTTAAAGCAGTGTTTATTCTGTTTGAGCCATAAAGAGTTTCAATTCTTTTTAAAATTTGGCAGCAAGTATGTACTGTATCACTATACGTATGAATTATTATTTCGTGTAAGTCATTTTCATACGTGAAATTCTACACTGATTTACAATCTGTGTTGCTGTACTTTCAAATTTAAATTAAATGACATGTAGTTTTGAAAAAATATTAAAAAGTCGCATTAGACTTTGTTTTAAAAACAAACGCTTTTCTCTCTGTGCTACAGAATAAAATCTATCTTTCTCATCTCTGCTTTATTCTGCCAGTTATCCAGGCCTGGTGTTTGGCCACAAGCCCAATGGCTGGGGAAGAAGCAGTGAGAGCCGAGGTTGAGCAGAGCCCAGTGGGAAGGGGCAGGCAGCCTGTGCCAGGTGCCAGCTGCTAGGGACTGAGGTGGTCACGGGTGCAACAAGGACCAGGGCTTGCCTGCACCTTGGTTTAGAGGTTGGAGAGTGCAGAAAAGCAGCTGAGGAAGTGTTTGTCCCTTTTGGTTTTATTTGTTTCTCTGATGGCTTGCTGCTTCCTTGGCTTGCTGAGTGCTCTGAAGTATGTGGATTAAAAAGTGGATCAGCTCTTCAGGTTACCCAAAAGAGCATTTTCTTGCTTGGTTGCTTTTCCCTCTTTACATACATACAGTATGCAGTACTTTGCTTTTAAGAAATGTGAATGCCTGCTGCTTCCTAGTGCTTGGTTAACTACACAGAGCCTAAGCCACGTGGACAGACACGAGCCACCCTCTATTTCTGCTGTGTGCTCAGCCCACTGTGCTAGTGCCAGCCGACTAAGGGCCATGGGGTGTCTGAGTGTCACCGGGCACATCCGCAGGGTCCCCACCCTTGGGATGCACCTGGGCTCCAAGCCCTTGATAGCTCTGGATTGATGCATGGCAGAGAACGTGGTTTATTGCAGGAGATAGCAGGAATGGTGTTTGAAGGGAAAGGTATCTGGGGGCAAACTGAATGCATTTGATCTAAAAATGATTGAGTGACAATAAGCTTTATAACAGCTTAATTCAGCATGTGCTTTCTCTCCAGTGCTTGGAAGGAGACAGCTCCCATGGACTGTGGATGTCTGTGCCTTTCATCACTGCTGAGTGAATTTTGCAATTACGCTGACCCTGAAAAGCTATAGAACGTGACACTTGTTCCCATTATTTATCAGTATCTCTCATTTGTAGTTTTATGCCTCCCTTCTAGGGCACTTGTTTTAATTGGTTTTGGTTGATAATAGCTAACTTCGGTTATTTGCAATATTATTGCATTTTGGGATGGTGCTGGTTATGATGAATAATAGTAGACAAACCGATATTTCTCCTTAAGGGACACAAATCATGCTTGTCTTCCAAGTGCACTGATGGTTTGGCAGGGAGAAAGGATAAAAAAGAATTGCCTTCCAAGTGCATGCAAGTTGACAGCCCAAAAGGTGATTTTCTTGACTCGTATACTTCAGTTTGCTGGGTTTTACATATGGCAAGTCTCCAGAACAAATATTGCTTTTGGAAAACCTATTCAAATTCTGTCATAAGAGTTAAATTACTGAGTATCAGGCCTCAAATGATATGCTTGATTTAGTCTTCTCTGGAGTTTTAAAATGGTAAATTATATCAGCAGTAGTTTCATGGAAAAAGGCAGAGCAGTTCATTCTTGTTTAGGCGTAGACTTGGGTACTGCTGCTTTCAGTGAGGGTGCAGTCACCTAAACATAAAATCTATTTAATATTTTTTAAAAGGTTTTCTTTGGTTCCTCTGGAATACAGTGAAGGAATGCTGTCACCCATGTCGTATCACTGAGTTGCACTGCATAGTATCAAACCCTGAAACTTGCTAGGTCACAATTTGGGATCTCTTTAAAGGGAAGGAATTGCCAAAAGCAATTTAACAAAAGAGGAGTTAAAATGTAAACGTGGTCATTGAACTTTGCTGTGTCAGTCTCAGGCTGGTTAGAAGAGATGTTTTAATGCCGAAAGCAGTGCCTCGCTCGATTTCAGCTTTTATTTTGTGGTCTTCATATTGAGCATTAGATTCGACTGGAATCAGAAGGGCTTGAGCGCTTGGGAGCCTGGTTGTAGGTAATACATCACACCAAGTCATAGCATCCAAGCAGCACTGAGCAAAGGGCTTGAGGAAGGGGGACAGCATCGGGCTGGGCTTTGGTGCTTTCAGTAGGCAGCATGCCCCAGCAGGGCCTTTGCTGTTGGGCTAGTTCTGCCAACGGATTCCCTGAAGCTGAGCGTGCCTGGATACTAGGTTATGTGATTAACGCATTGAGAGTGCTAAGTGATGTTTGGCCCTGGAAACAGAAGGTCTGAAGTGGCATAGTGCTGATGCAGTGCTTTTGATGCTGTTTGAACTGCTGTTATTAGTAAGCATTTTTGGTTTTGTTTTCTTACCAGCCTTGCTGCCCAGCGTATCTTGGAACCAGTCAGCCCCCTCCCTGTTTTCTTTCAAAGGTGCCATTATAGAAAGTGGGCTGAAATGACGCAGAGAGGGCAGTTCTACCAACATTTCTTGAGCAACTAAAACTGTGAAACAAAGCTCTGTTGTACCGTTTGCACAAGGATTTTGATGGAGAGTTGAGAAAGCATTTCCAGGATGAAGTTGCAGCTCCTCTGGTACCAAGAATTTAAAACACTGAATAAATACAGAGCTGGTAATGTTGTTAGTAATATTCCTCTCTTGTTTCCCAAAGTCTACTGAGAAATGTACATATATATTAATACACTGCTCTTCTCTGCACTGTGCAGCCTCACCTAGAGCATTGGGTGCAGGTTTGCACAGTATAAGAAGGATGTAAAGGTATTAGAGAATGTCTAAAGGAGGGCCATGAAGATGGGAAAGGGTATGAGGAGCAGCTGAGGTCCCTTGGCTTGTTCAGCCTATAGCAGGTGAGGCTGAGGAAAGGCCTCATGGCAGCCTGCAGCTCCTCACCAGGGGAGCGGAGGGGTAGCACTGAGCTCTGCTCTCTGGTGACAGCGACAGGGCTCGAGGGAACGGCATGGGGTGGCGTCAGGGGAGATTTGGCCTGGGCATTAGGGAAAGTTTCTTAACCAGAGGGTGGTCAGGCCCTGGAACAGGCTCCTCGTGGCAGTGGTCATGGCCCCTGGCTGTCAGAGTTCAAGGAATGTTTGGACAATGCTCTCAAACATAGGGTTTGATTTTGGGTGGTCCTGTGTGGAGCCTGGAGTTGTACTTGGTGGTCTTTATGGGTCCCTCCCATCTCAAGATATTCTGCATTTATATATGTTACTCTTTTAATTTTTCCTTAAGACTGAGTGGCTTCACTGTCTGTCTGCTTGTAATAGTTGTTGAACATTATGCTCACACAGAGGCCCATACATTCTTCCATCTACATGACTTTGCTTGCTATACTATTCTTCCAGCAGAGAAAAGGCACAAAATGGAGGGTAGCTGTGGCATATGTTTCCCCTGTGTTGCACACCTCAGTCTGCAATGTGGAGTTTCTGTGTTTGAGTGACACTGAGTCAAAGATTCAAAGTTGAGAAACGGATGTTTATTGTTAACTCCTTTGGATTAAGGATTCTTTAAAGGATCATAAATTACAATAGTTGGAAGCAGCAGAATGAAGTTCAAGAAGACAGATTAACCAAATGGCAATTTAATTTTATGCCGATCTACAGATAAATGAAAAAAGATTCTGTACTGTGCTGGTAAACAGGCATTCTGGCAACAGGGATGAGTTTGACTCTAAACTGTGCTCTTTCTAGCAAAAGGGATGTGACAAGATTATAAATGTGATTGCAGACATCTGTAGTAGAGTTGTTTGGAACTGGTAGCTTACAGTTAACCAAATCAGAAACATGCAATCAGCCAGGTTCTTATTGAAGTACCTCTGTGCAAAATCAATGTTATCAGCATATCTCTTTGCAAGACAATTGCTTTGGGAGTTGACTCTCTACTGATAGTGTAATGTGTGAATTTTAATAAAATCCATTTGGCGCTGGAAATGCAGGTTTTGAATATTGTGTACTACTTTGTCATGTTTGCAGGACTTCTCACTAATGGCCAATCTAAAGGATTAGGACCGGGATCAGAGCAGCTGGAGAATGAAAAGGACGATGCATCGCAGGTGTCCTCAACGAGCAACGATATTAGTTCTTCAGATTTTGAAGAAGGGCCCTCGAGGAAAAGGTCAGTAGTGCATCACGATTAAAGAAGTGGCCTCTCTGCTTTGTCCCTTTTGTGCTATATTGTTGTGATTGTGTTATCTGTTAGGAATGGTTGCAAATACTGCCCTACTATTAAAAGATTTTCCAGTGTGGAGTCCTTCTAGTAACAGTAGGAGTTCAGGCTTCATCCATCGGTATAGATAGTACTTGCTGGTTTTTTTGTTTGTTTGTTTTGTTTTGTTTTTTTTTGGGAACTTGGAAAAGCAATTGTTCAGTAGTAGGTGACTGCTAAATGATATGGCTTGGTACTCTCTTTGCCTCCCCTGTCCACCTACGTTGCATCTGGGGGACATATCAGTAAGTGTATGCGTGTAACTTCAAGGAAAGCATTGTTAAAGTAGTGTTACCCTTGTTATTTTTAATTTTCTGTGAATGAAACCATGTTAAGTTAAAAAAAAAAAAAAGGCTTCTGAAAAGAGAAACTAGAGTAAGGCAGTATTGTTGGGGATTTGATTGCAAAGAACTACTTTGACATAATGCTGTGGTAAACTGCTTCTTCTTTCCTAGAAGTCGGTTATGAAGCCCTTGTTGAACTCTTATGAGTTCTTACCCTGAATGTGCAAAATGTGGGTTAAAATTGTAGGAATCAAGCCAATCTCTTACAGAAAATATGCTGAAAATGCAGGCAGAGGCTGGGAGATGTCCCCTCTATGAAGTGAGAACCAAAACAGGCTGCCTGAAAAATGCTGTTTAAAAGATTGAATTGGAAAATGCTTTCTCAAACTTTTTTCTTCCGCACTCATGTCACCCTAGTCCCAGCCAAAATGAACTGTAACATAAGTTCTCTTTCAAACAAAAGAAGTATTCTGTGTGACCTTATGATTTATCTGGGAAGATGGATGCTCTCCTGGATGCCCCCATGTCCCCATGCCTCCCACCCCTTTCTCTGCAACTTTTTATTCTCCCCTCCACAGCAACAAACCCAAAATCTAGCTCTGAATATTCCTACTTGCTCTTCTGGCATATCCAAATAAAATCTGTGATATTTTCCATACTGGCAGAAATTCTGTAAGGCTTATTGCATCCTACTGCAGGTCAGGGGAAGAATACTTGTGTGTTTATTTTTAGCTTTATGAGTTAAAACAGAGGCTTGAAAATGATTTCTTCTTAGAAATGTAGGTATAATAGCCCTGGGAGACAGTGACCATTGTTTGATACTGTTGCCACTGATGCTAGCACATTATCTTCAGGAGGTTTTGCAGTCCTCTGTGCTTGCTCTGTCCCCTCAGTTCAGTGCCCCCGTTTCCCAGCTGTGCTGACACAAACGCTTGCAGGGTCACGTGTTGAATAGCTTGAAGGAGCTGCTTGGGATTAGAACTAATGGTAGGAGAAAGATGGATTTAGGCTTTTTTCCAGGGTTCTTTGTTTTTAATCTGTGTGAGTTTACATCTCTTGGTCACAGCACGGCTGCAGGAACAGCTGCCAGTGCAACCAAGAAGCACCTCTTGATCCCTTCTGAGGGTGGGGTGTGGGTGAGGAAGGGCAGGAGGGGGCTGTTGCTTGCTACCTCCCTGCTTATGATATCATGCACAGTCCAACTGCAGAAATGAGTGGGATTGCTACATCACCCATCCCAAGAAACTGCATTCAAGCATGGGAGAAATTTTTCTGAAGCAGTATCTGCTAGTTTTGGCTGTGGGATTCAGATACTTGAGCAGCACTTCGATGGTTTAGGCCCACAGTTGATTCATTTACTGGACACTCAATCCTTCAGAACTTAGTGAAAAACCGTAGAGTACTTTCCAAGCTTGAAACAAAACAAAACAAAAAAAACAGAAGCCAAGATGGAAAGTATCTTTGTCTTCTGTGGAAGATGAGACACCATTTCAGTTCTTCATGCCTCATGATTTGTTGAAATAGCATTAGTTTTTGCTGTTGCAGTTGCTGTGAAGGGAAACGTTCCTGTTTTGTTTCCATTTACACATATCTTTTGTCTCTCTTCCTCCCCTAGCTTCCTCTTTGCAGACATACATCTTCTGGGCTCCTGCTCGTAAGCATGCTGAATGTTCTGGCATCATCCTCTTTCTTCCTTTTTTTTTTTTTCTTTTGCTGTGCATGTAACATTTCCTTGATCATGGTCATCTTAGGATCCCACAAAGAGTTGTGTTAGAGATACTGGGCAGATGAAAGATACCCAAGAGAATGATGAGAGGGGACAGGGTTTGAAATGGCTGCTGTTCTAAACTTGTTTGTCAGAAAGGATGTCTATGGGGTTACTGATCAAGCTCTGAGAGATCATGTCCTCCTTATCTTCCCTTGTGCTTCCTCAGAATCAAACTTTTAATTGTCTATTCAGCTGTGTGTACAACTAAAAGTGCTTTAGTGCTGAAACACACCTTGAAGCACTGGCTGTCATGTGTACTTCATGCAGTTTTTCCCCCTCCTCAGAACTGGAGTTGCATGGTTGTTTGTCTTCTAACTTCTCTTGTAAGAGTCCCGATTTGTTCAGAAGTTACAAGTTGTGGTTTGACCTTGCAGTTCTTCAGTGTAATGACAAGCTGGTACTGTGGAGGCCTCTTCCCATCAATCCTGCCTGGCAATCTTCTGGCCTCCAGGTTGGGCAGTTCAGTGACTGATCTGACATGATTTTTTTAACATGCTTCCAGTGGTTACTGGTGAGAGGATTAGTTGTTGATAGGTAGACGGTGACAGTCATCTGTGGGGAGGTAGATCCCCACCTGCCTGTCTGGTGAGGGGATTGCTGCTGAGTGTTCCTTGTTTCCCACGTAATGATATAACGTAACATTACAGGCCCCAGCCAAGCACAGCTCCAGGTTTGTCACATCTGTGGTTTGATCAACTGAACAGCCCCATACATCATGAAGAGAGCATCATGATGGGAGAAAGGCGTTCTGGTGAAAGTATGGTGATATAATGCTTCAGATTTTATTCAGAAACTTGCATAGAAAATCTTTTTGATGGACCGGGCTTTTGAATGCCCCATTGAGGCTTCAAATGCCTCAAACAAGACTTTATGGGGACTTTGCCAGTAATTAACACCTTTGTCTGGGAACTGGAGGCAGCTTTCTGTACAGCTGAGTTCTCAGTCAGCTGGGAAAGTCCCATTTCCATTTTTTTTTTTTCAACGGTAGGGTTTTAGATTTCAACAGAACATGCACAACCTACCGTTTTCTGAAGCTAAGTTTTCATCTGTGATTGCTTGGTGATGGTAAGGAGGAACAGAAGTACATATATGACTTTTCTTGTGTAAAGTCTCCAAATCTGTCACATAAGCCCTGCTAACAGAATAAATAGATCTTGGGGTAACTGACAGCAACAGGACTCCAAAGTACTTAGGTTTGTTTGAGTTTCCACTCAGAGAATGGAAAGAGTTGCTTTGGTCTGAGCTGTGCATTATTTTTGTCCAAGACTAGATGGAAGGGGGTGAATGTTGAGTAGGAAATAATGCTTTCAGTGTCAGCATTGTTGTAACCTTTGGCAAAAGCATTCAAACATTGCATTAAAAATGCTACACGAAACCTGTTGTGTTATGAGTTGCCATCTAATTGTTGTGTGTGAGAGAGAGCAGGAGCTAGTTTGTTAGATATTTTTGGGAGAGATGGACAAAAGCTGGATAGTCTTTGCAGAGTAAAGACTGTTTTAAAAAGCCATGACAAAGGTAGTTGCCCCTGAAGGAGAAGCGTAACTTCATGTTCTTTTTGGTATCACTCTCCAACTTGAAGCTCTGATTCTTAGTTGGGAAGGGCAATAGGTAACAGGCCAAGGGAGTTTGAGTCTCTGTGCAGGATGTTCTTCTATTTTTTATGAATTCTTTCTCCGAAGAATACATTCACTGAAGTATTTGTAACAGTGCACAGGAACAGTTGTATGGTTTTTAGCAACATTTGCTCACCTTACGCAAGAAGACATTTGTGTAGAGCTGGCTGGATATGACAGTATGTTCATCATTGGTGACAGGAGGCTGTTGCTTGCTTCCTGTTACTATTCACTCCCATGAGCCCTTCCCCAGCATTGCACACAGGGAACTGCTGAATGCTTTTCTCTTTTACTGCAAAGTTCTGTTAATACAAGGCTCTGAGAAATGAGAGGGGTTTGGCTGATTTGAGTAGCCACTGAGATTTGCATGATGTTTTTATACTCAGTGTTAGCATATTTTCTCCAGTAAGGAAAATGGTTTGTTTAATTAAGAGGGAAGAAAAATTGCGTTGAAGAAATTTCAACACAAAACTCAGGGGAGAAAATCTGAAAACATTCACCAGTCCCCACGCTTCCAGTCTTGTGTCAGTTTTTCCAGTAGGAAGCCTGTTGTTTTTCACTCCACAGCTGCTCCGTGTTATCTCAGATTCACTCTGTGATGGCAACCTTACCCTTACCTGCTGTGTCAGGTGAAGTTGGCTCTGGTGGTTGACACCACCACGATACCCTGAAAGCCTGGGGGGTCCCCGGACTAGTTAGGGTACGGTTTCAGCTCTCCCCTTGTCTGTAACGTCTCCACACTGGCCTAATTATTGACAGTGTCCTGCATACAGTCTCAAAGGCGAGTGCCTGGGAAGTGAAGTTAGAGTTTCCAAGCAGGGGAAGGAAGGATTGAAGCTGTGTGCACAGAACGCACACAGCATTTCTCCCAGCTGTCCTCCAGCGTTTCTCTGCATTACAGTTGTGCTATGTGAGCAGCCGCTGGATTCCACATGTCCTTGCTGTGGCCCCCGGCACCCTGTTGCAGGAGCAGTAGAATGGATACCCATCCCACCTGGACCCCGAGTGTGCAGAGCTCCTGAGAGATCTCTTTGTCCTGTTCTGCCGCAGGGAAGGTTGTTGCCTGTGGGAGGAGGGTATAGCCATGGAGGAGCACTAGCGTTTTAAGCTGCCACAGCTGGATTGGAGAGAAATTGTTTATTAGGAACCCTCTGAGGCCTTTAATTAATACAGCTGCTTTCTGCTAATGGTCTCAAGCAAGCGTGGTTCTGTGTTAGAGCAAGGCCAAGATGTGGGATGTGCTTCTTCTCCTTGCATTGTGCTGGCTTTCTTCTGCCTGTTCAATTTTCCTTTTATTAATTTTACCTCCCCAAACTGGCTCACTGTGGGGCTAGATGAATGGCGAAGTTTGCCAAGCCAAGGGGTGGGAGTGTGTGGCCAAGGAATAGGAGGGAGCTGGTGATTGCACGGCTTCAGGACTGGCAGTGCTGCATTACACCTTTAGCACAACAAAAAGCTAGTGAGAGCAGGCCAGGTTCTGTGCATTAGGCAAGTGGTTTGTTGTAATCCTTTTCAACTTGGGCTGCAAAAGGCTTGTTTGTAGCAGAACTGTCAAAAGACTGTGAGGGCTTGGGGTTGGTTTTTTTTTTTTTTTTTTGTCAGATTGTTTTTATAGTTAATAATGAATAGTCTCTCTTGCACTAGACTTAGCACCTTCCATGTAAGACATAAAACAAGGTCAGTCATGTTCCCATATGTGTGTGTTTGTGAGGGATTGCTGTTGAGTATTCTGGGCAATGAAAGGGAACCGTGTATTATGACTCAGGTGTGAAAGCAGGACATCACTTGTAATATCTAAGTGTTTTCCAGAACTTTTTTAGGGAATTGTCTTTTCACTAATTGAAACACTATATGATGCATTTGCATTCAGCTGTTGCCTGCTGCCGTATAATGTAATCCCACTTATCAACCAGGTGCTTGCATTATTGTTTTGTAATTTTAGTAGGCTATGCAAATCTGCAGTACTTGTTGGCTTATGAAGAAGTACTGTATTAATCCACAGTAAAAGCAAAATGGCAGTAAGATTTATGTTTCATAATTTTTTTTTACTCCCTCCGGAAATTCTTGTATGAGTGGAATATATTTTTAGTGCAGCACATTTA
Source organism: Numida meleagris (assembly GCF_002078875.1). Taxonomy (NCBI): domain Eukaryota; kingdom Metazoa; phylum Chordata; class Aves; order Galliformes; family Numididae; genus Numida; species Numida meleagris. The sequence goes on from NC_034410.1 coordinate 59,010,220, forward strand.
TATTTAAATAACAAGCCTTATAAACAAAACAATAATAGTCCATTGGAGTGAGTTTATGCAAGAATAGCAAAAAGATGGATCACCTTCTTTATCATGCAAGTCAAGGAGATCATTCTATGTAGTATGAGAAGAAAATATCAGGTGATTAATGTTCATTCAGTATTTTCATAAGAAACAAGCAGAAGTTGTTGGCGTGGATTCTTCTCTCTGACAGCCAAAGATATAACAAGGTACAAGAATTTGGGAACACTTTAACTTTGTGGGTAGACAGCTATGTAAACAACTTGTCCTAGTAGTGATTTAGTAATTGTGTGGGTATGATTTATAGCAGCAGAGAAACATTAAGCAAACTCGCTTGTCCTCACCTGCCACCCTCTCTTCAGCAGCCAGGGTTGCAGGAGGAGGACATCATGATCCTGGGCTCCAGCTCCAGTTCCCTGCCTCCCCTAGGTGGTTTCCAAGGGAGTTTCCAGAGCCGGACCAAGCGGGTGCAGCTGGTTTTGTGGTTCCATCTCTGGCGAATGCTCTTTCAGCTGCTCAACAACTCATCCTTATCATCATTTGCTTTTATTCATGTGCTTCTGACCCATGAGTGTGACAGGCCAGATGATGGTTGTTTGAATACTGGGAAGAGGTTTCTCTAATCAGTGTAGGAGCTAACTGAACCTGCACTGAAATACACTTCTTACTAGCAAATTTGTATCGGTGTCAAAGAGGTTTTTGGATGCGCATCAGTTGTGTACTTAAGCTAGTATTTTGGGGTAACATCAACTCTTTGTTGTGTCTACTTTCTTCTGTCGTTTTTCTATGTGCAACTGTGCTGTTGTTTGGCCTTCTCTTGCCTTGAGTCTACAGTTCAGCTGCTGCCAGCCCAGTGCTCAGCCTGCCGTCACTAGGGGGAGAGGAGGCATCTCTCTGATTTGATATTTTTCAGAACCTTCTTGATTTCACAGCTCTCTGAAGATTATCTTTCTGTTCCTCTCCTGTCCAGACAGTAAGGCGTTTGTGGCCAATTGACTTACATGGCATTTCAAAAAGACAAGCTGATACTAAAATCATCTTCTATCGAGGTCTATATTTGAACAGTACGTGAGTGCTTTTTCTTCCCAAAGCTCTGTGCTACATCAGAAGAAATGTTCCATGTGATGGACGTTTCCAGGGATTTCATAACCTCAGCAGTGATGGCCTAGTTGCTGTGCTTTGGCTATTTCTGGTCCTGCAGCATGAATGGAGGAAAAAAAACCCAAACACATTTATTAGTATTACATTCCATTAATATTACTTTCTATGTGTACCTCCATTCATAATTCCTCAAAATGAATTTAAGAATCAAAGACAGAAGGAAAAAAAGGCATTGAATTGCGTTTCTAATATCACCACAATGTTTGTTTGATTTATTTTAGGTTATTTTAATGAATGAGAGTCTATTTTAAAGTTTTGATACCTAGAATTAACCACGCTAGCAGTTGCAGTGGTCTTATTCTCCTTGAAAAGAAGAGATTACTTAAAGCATTCAGCACCTTCAAGTATGGATGAGTTTTCAGAATTAAACGGAACAGATTCAGTTTCCTGCATAAAATTAAAACCGGAGCTTAAAAAGATGTCAACAGATAAAAATAATTGTAGTGAGGATAGATGGCCAAGAATGGAAAAGCTGAAACCTGTTTCTGAATTAAGCATGTAAAATGCAATCGTGCTTGTCAGGAAGTAGTTTTGCTTAGATAACACTTACTAACAATTACAATGTTCTTTCAAAGGATTGGGAAGCAAAAGATATGGGAAGAGAATGACAATCTGAAGATTGTTGATGTTTTGTAATATGCAGTAAGAGAGGGCTCCTAATCTTCTAATTCAGCCCAACGTTTGGAAAACAAAGCTAACTTGCCAGAAGTTATTTTTAGATTTTTTTTTTTTTTCCTTCATGGGAGGCTGGATATGATTTAGGTAGTAGGTTTCATTGGTACAGTTTCTTCATTCTCCAGATAAGATCTTTGGAGATCTTGCTGCTAAGCACACTGAGACCTAGCTCACATTTTCACCAAAATTTAAGTGAACTAGATGATTGAGACCTCTTGTTTTGTAAAGGTTTAGACAAGTGGTGCTTAGAGGGGATTTATGGGCAGTTTCTACACAATGTCATTTCCACTTACTCTAACCAAGTGTTTTGTATGTGTATGCTGAGACAAAAGCCGACTTGGATTGGACTACTTTTGTCATATGCGCTCTGCAAGCAATGTACTCATCCAGATCCTGCACAGTGAGTGGTAGGAATATGTTCCTGATATGTTCCTTGGAAATGATGGTGTGAACGTGGATGGCTGCTGATTCACCAAAAATGACTGTAGTGTGTGTGTTGGCATTGTTTTGTATCAGATCAAAACAGGTTTTGTCCAAAGTAGGGAATGGGTCTGTCTCAAAGAGAGAGGTATGGGGCAGTGTGAGCGCTGATCAGAGATGGAGCGGTCCTTGTTAACAGTGTGTAGCTTAAGAGGCTAGCTTAAGAGTGAGGATTTTCTAGCTCTGAACTGAATTTTAAAAGCATAGTTCTTTTTTACTGCAGATGACTTCTCTGGAACCTTGCCATGTCTCTCGTGTTGATATAGAAGACCTGGGCATTTTATATGTATCTGGCGTACTTACACTGGAATAGCACTTTTCCTTTATTTTCCTCCATTGCTGTCTGAATCCAATAGCACAGAATCTCCTAATGGAAGCTGGGTTTTGTTTGTTTTTCTTCTTAACTTGGACACTCATATTTTTACCATTTTAGTGTGGTATGCTTATTGTTAAATACTTGTACAGTAATGGCGAGATTATCATTATGTTATGATTTTATGCTTTCCTTCCTTGCTTTTCTCTCATAGTGTTTGTTCTTGGCTCTGGTTAAATAAACTAAAGCTTAAGGGATCATGGGCCGTGTGGCAAATTGTTTGCAACTTTTTCCCCCCTGCTTATGTTTTAGTCCATTTCTACTAGTAGCTTCTTTCTTTCAGATTTCAGACAAGTTCTCCCCAGAGTTTCTTCATGGTAGTTACTATGGAGATGACTGTCCACTCTTCTTCTCCCTTACCCTCCTGCTTTCCTTGAGCTCCTGCAGCTGTTTTTTATCTTTTCAATGAAGTGAAGTTTGTACAGATCTCCTCTTTTGCAAAGTCTCATTTGTTTCTAATGCTTTCACTTTTATGAAATCCTGTAGATGCTTGTTTATATGAACAAAATATTGGGGTAGGAGTGAGGAGATCCCTAGTTAAAGGGGTCATTCCTGAAACTATTATCTGATTCGATCTGTTTTCACAGTTGAATAGTTGGTCATCAGAGTCATAAGTCCATAAAATGAATTAACTGGTAATGCCTGTGTGTGTATATATCGTGAGTGTGTAGGATAGGCTTTAGAATTTATTTATTTTAAATGGCAGCTTTTAGCATTCAATATAAACATATTCTGGTGCAAGTTAAAATTTCCCCAATGAAGAAATGAAAACTGAGACAACACATCGTTAGCCTTTTAAGTCTGAGAGGCTTTTCTTTGCACTTCATCATGATTTCTATACACAGCTTTATATATCCCAGCTTTAACAGAGAAATGTGGATGTGATGGTTTGGTAGATGACTTAAATAGGTGCTTGTAATGTCTTCTCCAGCCAAGAAGCTTGGCCACAACTACCTGTCCAAGGGACCATCCCAGGGCTGGTGGAGCTGCGCTGCTGTTCTGACAAAGGCTGGTTTCTTACTACAGCCGCATTTTCAGAGGTTTTCCCTCTTTGCCTATGGAGGCCTTGCCCTGGGGGACCGCCAACTGTGGTGTTGTGCTCTTTTCCTTCGGTCTGCTGAGCACAGTCATCTGTGGCTTTCCACAGTCAGGAGCCAACTGAGAAGTCCCTCTGTTCTACAACTGTGTGAATACCTTGCCTTGGGTTGCTGCCCAGATAGCGAAAATCACTTTATCTCCTCTTGAGATCATTGGGATGAAACTATGGCCTAGTGGCCCGCTATGCAGCCAGGGAATGTATGACAAGGATGATGTGTGCTTCTCTGTGCCCCTTTGTGCTGGCTCTGGCACAGCTTGTCAGCTAGCAAGAGCCCGGTCGGATCAGGACCCTGCCTGGATAACGTAGTCATCATTCTTGCCTCTCTTTCCTTGGTGAGGTGAGGAAGAGACTCTGAAACCCTGTGCTTCTGTGTCTGTGCTGTTTCCTATGCCTTAGATTTTTCTTGGCCATGTGACAATTTGTCCTGCAACTTGTCAAGCAAAATGTGTTTTTAAAAATAAATTACTCTAAAATTTTAATCAACTCTTTTTTTAGAAAGGAGTCTAATGTTTTTCTTTTACATTCGTCTAGTTTGCTGTGAAAATGAGCAGCTGGGACTTCCTTGATGACTTCTATTTTTAGTGTCATCTTCTTTACACCTGCACATTGAAAATCATGAAGTTTCCTGACTGTGATTGAGAAATCTTACAAAAACTTTGGCTCTTAAGTCAGAAGCCTGAAACCAAGCTGGCCTGCTAATTGTAGTATCTCACTGTGCTTGGACTTTTCGTGTTTGTCTTAGGCTAGAAAAATTGACCACTATTGATTTTTCTTGAAATCTAATTCCTCCCACCTGGGCGATTCATAAAAGAAAAACGTGGCAAATGAAATGTGGCAAAATTTCCGAGAACCTTACTTTTATGTCTAGCTTTATGAAGTCCTCTCATTACCTGAAAATTAGATTGTAAGTATTAAGCCATAGGTAAACAAGTGTTACCATGGAACTGAGGTTTGGTTTTTTTATCATTTTTATTTCATTCCTGTTATCTAGAAATCCTGTTGTCAGGTTTACTCTTGATCCTGTGCCACATGCAAAACCAGGTTAAGAGTATTTAATTGCTTCCAGTTTCCAGATGGACTGCAAAATAAACTTCAAAGGTGAATCAGATGAAAAATGGAAAAAAAGAGGAGATAGCACTTGAGTAAAGGCCACACTGTTCCTATCAGGGGAATTGACTGGAATAATTCAGGAAAAGAGCACATGAACTGAAAGGCAGTTTCTGCTATTATGCCTAAAGTCACAGGACCCAACTACTAAAAGAATTCAAATGTTTACTGCCCTTTGTGCAATAAATCCACAGTATTTCCTAGTAGCCTAGGTACAGTATAGGGAAGATATATGTTCAAAATCTTGCCATACAACAGTCTCTTGCATGCCATTTAATCTCTGTATCTCTTTTCCGCCTTCAAATTTAATTGGTGTATTCTTGAAGGTTTTGAGGTTGGAGTAGTATTTGTTTATTATGTCAAAGAGAAATGCAAAATTAAAGTGTATTATTTATTTCTCTTTGTTTTGTTTATATAAAAGTGTCTATTCTGCTTTATATATTTATCTTTCTACTTCCATGTTGTGATATAAAATTAATTGAGATATGTATAACTAAAAATTCTCTCCCTAAGGGAGGATTTTGACAGTGCTTTATCAAGTGATCTTCATTCGAATCCATTTTTAAATGACAAGGGTTAACCTCTGGATTTGCTGAAATAACTTGTTTGTCCCACTGAACACTAACAAATATTCTCCCTAGGTATCTGAAAACTGAAAAATAGTGTAAAGCAAGCGCCTCTGGTTGTGACAGCACTTGGAGTGGCACTTCCTATTATCCTTGTCTTTTTCTGTATTCTCCAGTGAGGAGTCTTGTTTTGTTTTCCTGGAATTTTACACCACAGAACAAGCCATCAAAAAAGTGATACCATGTCTTCTCAACTAGGCTTTTATCAGCCTCTTCTTGTTGCGAGTTGGTCAGTGTGAACTCCAAGCAGTTGAATGGTTTGGGCTCCCACCCTTCTGCCATGGGCAGGATTACCTCCCTTCCCCCCCCCGCCCCAGGTTGCCCAGGACCACATGCCTGCATTATTGAACAGGTTGCTGGCAGCCTGTGTCTCATACTTGTTGGATACTTGGCTATTTTTGTTGCAGAGAAAGGTGTCTTCTTCACCCGCTGGACTGTTAACTCAGAGCCACGTGTTGGTTGTGAAGGTCTGTGCTGCAGCATTTCCTCTGAAGCTTACATGCAGGTTTTCTAGTTTAGTGAGAGCACAGAGAGTACATGACGTTCTTAGTAAAAAAAAAAAAATGAATAATCTTTCATTTACATTTTTATTTGGTGTTGCACAGTTGTTCAATGAAAATAGCTTTTTAAAATAAATCAGATAACAAGAGTGTACCTTGCATTTCCTAAATCTCATTGTATTTCTCTACTTCCCAATATAGAACTTGATTCCAAATTATGATCATCATTTTTTTATCTTTATAGTTGCATCTTAAGCGCTGTATCTCACTCTCTTGCTTTTTAACTGTTCACTTTCAGGAAATTTAACTGCTCTAGCTGTTGTGGTTTGTGTATCTCATTCTTTAGTGTTACATGCTGTCTTCAGTTCAAGCCTTCAGATTGATTTGCTTTTCTGCTGGGTTTTTGCATGCTGTTCAAAGCTCTGCCTGACTGGGGATGCAGCTGTATGCTAATTTCCCACTTTCTACTAAATGCTGACAGGTTACTGCTGAAGTATTCGATCTGTTGGCCATGAAGGAAGGAAATTTCTGAGCTGGGCTTAGTGAGATAGGTAGAGTTTGGGCTTGTTGCTGTATGTCTTCTCAGTTCTGGAAGAGAAGCATTCATCTTGTGCTTTTTCCTGAGACTGCACTCTGATGTTTAGAATTGCAGCTCTGTCACATCATTATTTCTAATTCTTAACATCAAAAAGGCAAGTTAAAAGGGAATTTATTAGAAGTTCTTGTTACTCTTTCTTCTAAAAGGAAGTGCAAATTTAATCTTTATGTGCCGTATCCTCATACAGCAATTTTGAAAGGCTCTTTGGACTTAAGTAGGATTTCACATGAAGACAGGCAACAATATTTCAGAATCTGAGCAGATTTCCAAACCCAGATACTTTCAGCTTGTTCTGATCTCTCCTGTCCTTGGAGTGCATTTATTTTTACAAGTCTCTTCTAACTGCTCAGCCATATGTCTTTTAGAATTTGAAGTTCCTGACTTGAAAGGCAAACCATCAAAAACTTCCTAAAGTGGAATCTGGAGGACGTGAATGCCTTCAGTAATCCCTTTTTTTTTTTTTCCTGTTACAGATCAGAATACCTGTTGAGTCAGGCACTTTTTTGGGGGTGGAAAATTATGGGAGGCTTTCTAGTAAAATGATTCCTAGAAGAAAAATTGTTTTTTCTACTACTAAATAGTAGTGCAAAGGTAATGTCTGTTCAGAGATTTGTGTCCCCCCTGCCCCTTCAGTATTACAGGGTCCTGAAGGAACTGGCTGTTCTGGTTGCCGAGTCACTCTTCATCGTATTTGAAATGTCATGGCTGTCAGGTGAATTTCAGCCAAGTGATTTTCTCAATTTCAAGAAAGGGAGAAAGGAAGTAAAGGCCATTGAACTTCACATCTGTGCCTGGGAAGGTCATGGAGCAGATGCTCTGGGAAGATAGGTTAAGGCGTGTGTAAGATGAAGAGGTGATCTGAGACATCCAACACAACTTCACCAGGGGCAAATTGTGCCTGACCAATCCGGTGCCCTATGATGGAGTGACAGCATCAGTGGATGAAGGAAGGGCAACTAACTAATGTCATCTGCCTGGACTTGCAGAAGGCCTTCGACATGGTCCTGCACCACATCTTTATCTCTAAATTGCAGGGATATGGATTTGAAGGCTGGACTATTAGGTGGATAAAGAATTCTTTGGATGGTGGTAGCCAGAGGGTTGTTGTCAGTAGCGCTATGTCTAGGTGCAGGTCGGTCATGAGTGGTATCCCCCAGGGGTCCGTTTTGGGACTATTGATCTTTAGCATCTTTTTCAGTGTCATAGATGATGGAATTGAGTGTACCCTCAGCAAGTTTTCTGACACCAAGCTGAGTGATGCAGTCGACACAATAGAAGGAAGGGAAGCCATCCAGATGGACCTGGACAGGCTTGAAAAATGGGCATGCAAGAACCTAATGAAGTTCAACAAGGCCAAGTGCAAGATGTTGCACTTGGGTTGGGGCAATCCCAGATATGAGTACAGATAGGGAGAAGAACTGAGAGTAGCCCTGCAGGGAAGGGCTTGGGGTTCCTGATGGATGAAACATTGGACATGAGCCAGCAGTGTAGTCTTGCAGCCTGGAAGGCCAACTGTGTCCTGGACTGCATCAAAAGAGAGGTGGAAGCAGGGAGAGGAAGGTGATTGTCCCCATCTACTTTGCCCTTTTGAGGCCTCTGGAGTACTGTGTCCCAGCCTGGGGCCCAGCACAAGAAAGATGTAGAACTGTTGGGGTGGGTTCAGAGGAGGATCACAAAGATGGTCAGAGGGCTGGAACGCCTCTCCTATGAACAAACATTGAGGGACCTGGATTTGTTTAGCTTGCTGAAGAGAAGGCACCGGGGAGACCTCATTATGTGCTTCCATTACTTGAAGGGAGCTTATAAGAAGGAGAGAGACTGATTTTTTTACATGGTTTAATAGTAGTGGGGCAAGGGTGGATATTATTAAACTGAAGGAGAGGGGATTTAGGGTAGATGTTAGGAAGAAATTCTTTACTCAGAGAGTGGTGAGGTACTGACACAGGCTGCTCAGAGAAGCTGTGGTGCCCCATCCCTGGAGGCCTTCAAGGCCAGGTTGGATGGGGCCCTGGGCAGCCTGAGGCCTGAGCTGGTCGGTGACAACCTGTCCACAGCAGGAGGGTTGTAGCTGAATGATTTAAGGTCTCTTCTGACCTAAGCCATTCCATGTATGATCCTGTGGTTATATTGTTTGCTTTAGATATCAAGAAGGCAGAGTGTGAAGGGCACCTAGGGGCAGCGTTATTCATGATCCCAAAGAAAATGTGGGAAATAGAAAGCCTTCTTTTGCCTTCTTGATTTTCTTCCCCCAGTAATAAGGACATCGGGGTCTCTCTTCATGGTTTCTGTTTTCCACTCAGGTTCCTGTTGCTAACATGGTAGGAAGAATGTTCTGGTTTTCTGAATTAACCTCTTCTGAGGGTTAACTTCTGCTGTAATTTCATATGAAAAGCACTGAGCCATTTAGTCCTTAAAAGAAATTAATTTTCTGTTTGTGTTCCTCTGTGTGCTTTCTGGAGATTAATATTAGACAGTCCAGGATGTGTGAACTGATTGTTGACTTGTCTGCTTTGTTTGCTTCCATGTTTGTTCCTTACTTCGGTGTTTCTTTGGACCATCCCAACCTTTTCTACTGAAGTGTTTTTCTGCTAGGTTTTATTCAACAGAATCTACGTGGTTTCCCAGTATGAGCCTTAATGAAAACAAATGTTTATGGCATTTCCTGATAGGTGAGCTGCTGTCTTTAATTACGAAGGACCTGGAAATGGAGGAGGAAACCCACTCATCTCATTTGCCTTATTGGCAACAAAGGATCCTAGAGCTGTTTGCGCTCAACTCCTTCAGGCTGCTCTACTTCACAGACAATTGAGAGTTTCTGAGCATTTGAATACAGTTTATTCTATCAATTAAAAAAGAACAAAACAAAACCTGTCTCTTATGTTGTTTAAATACCTATTAAGCCCATGAACGGAATGCTAATTTAGGTGGCTCTGTATAATGAGCTCTGAATTTGTGACTCATGTTGGCCATAGAACCTTTTAACGAGGATGTGGAATACTCCACAAAAAAAAACTAATGTCAGTCTCAGTTCCTTAATTATTTTAATGAGTGTAGAAATGAAAAGCTCCAAAGCATTGTGTCGCAGTTGTTATTTTCCAGATTGAATATCACAGGCAGGATTTATAAAGATTTCAGCTGGATTGCTGAGGTGGGTGAAACATGGAGCAAGGCGCCCCGAGCACTGGCAGTACTCAGCCTCACCTCGTCAGCTGGCAGTCACTTGGGATTCTTTGATGGGATGAGATGGCTTTTTGTGTTCTTTTTGCCAATGTATGCGTACACAGAAATCAGTGGCATTGTGCTGGTCTAACAAGGGCATGTTGTACACAGTTGCTCTCTGTCAGTGTGATAGGTGGGCATTGCTAATATCTGAGGTGAATAAGTGACTTTCTTAACTACGGATGGGTGCTACTTTGGATTCACAGGGATTTTAATTAGGTGCTGCAGTGATGCTATGCACTACCTGCCTTTCAAAACGTATTGGTTAACTTGACTATCATTTCTTCTTCCTTTAACACACCCACGAGTTACTTGATCCTGTTATGCAGTCCTTGTAGGAGATGCTGCTGAGTGCACAGTGACAGCTCATAAGCTCCCCACGCATTGCAGGAAGCATTCTCTGCTTGTTCCTTTCAGAAAACATTATTATATAATGCAATGTGGCACGTCACTGGGTCTGTCTGGGGCTCATCTCCCTGTTACAGAGGGGAGCATCGTAAGATCGGGCGTCTTACAGAGTTTGGCCTTACCTAATGATACGTGAAACATTATATAATACATTAATTGTTGCTTTAAATTTTCCAGCCTCATGCAACCATCTTCCCACAGCATGAGCTTTATTTTCTCCTTAGCCTGGGTTATGTGTATTATTTGTAAATGTGCTTATTAGACTTGGGGGAAAAAAAATAAAGACGAGGAACCTTGAGAAAAGCCAGCTAGTCAGAGATAAGACAGTTGGGTTTTAGAGTAAACAATGAACATAGGAAAACTGGTGATGCTCTAGGCATATTGTGTTATTGATGAAAACAAACTGCTTACTGACATCTGCATAAACCAGTCCCTGACTGATGGCATCCCAGTGCCTTTCTGCACCAGGTGGCAGCAGAATTGCTCAATTTCCCATAGTGAAAGTTGCAGTTTTTGAAGGTTTTTTTTTCCCCTCCATAAAGTTTTCTTTTTTTTTTTTTTTTTTTCTTAGCACCTCAGTGCCTAGTGCAGAAGTGGCTCTCCTTTCTCCAGGCCATGAAGTCCTCTGCTTCGCAAGCAGATTGCTTTGTTATGCCAACTTCTGCATCGAGACATCATGTCTACCTTATTGACAATTGCTCTCAGCACCAGGGGACTTGGGTTTAGCCCACATTTTTCCTGTAGCTGTTGCTGCCCTACTGTGTTACGAGGCTGAATAACTCCATTTTCCTATTTATGTTGTTACCTGAGCAGTGTTTGTAGACTGATGTTGTGTTTTTCCCTAGGGGTCATTTCTGAGATGCTGTAAATTAAGCTACCATGGTTTTCTTTCCGTTTCTTGTCTAGGAACGTGACAAGTTAGGGAAAGAGAGAGTAGGACTTTGTTTTATTGTCGTGTTCATGTGGTTCATTTAAATAATGACAAACCCTAGCTTTCGACATGTCTCATTTTCCATAGCAGCTCTCTATATCAGGGAGATTGTTCTGGCCTATAGCCAATCAAGTAGGGTAACTTTTGCATGAGTTTTGTTCACTGCAAGAATGGAGAGCATGGAAACATTGCCAAGAAATAGTTATGAGTTCCTTGCTGTCAGCTGAGAAGAGGATATGGAATAAGAATGTCTCTGGCTTGTTTCTTTTCCCCTACAACGCAGGGAACTTCATGGCTGCTGTGGTGGGGATAGGCACTGCAGATCTCTTTCTCTGCTTCTCTTGGCTTTTTGTAAAGATGACATAGTTCACTCTCTCTTTTTTTTCTGTTTCTTTCTTTTTTTTTTTTTCTTCTTCTGTTGGTTTTTGCTTTGAAACCTCCTGTTTTTAGGGAAATGTTTGTATGTAGTAATTGGCTACTAAATCCTTCTTAAGAAACTGCTTGGTAAAACTATGGTTGGTCTTTAATTTGACTCTCCTAATGCTGGGTGAGGATGTGAGCAGCAGCAGCTGCTTTTCTTTGCATCTACACTTGGGAGTGAGGACAGTCCACCCGTTTCATCAGTTTTAGAAAACTGGAAAGGGTGTTAAACCTGGAGTTCCCTCAGAGCCTGGCTTTGCTGGAACTGTGATGTCTGGTTCACCTGTTTGGTAGGATGGGCTCCTTAGTGTGGAGGAGTGTAAAGTTTGGGATTTTGTTTGTTTTTAAAAGTGAGAGGTATGTAAAGTGCACTTAACTATGATGGTTAGTTCTCTCATTATATTATGAAGTACTTTCTGCAAAGTTTATTAATCTAAAATTTGGCTATATGTTCTTCCAATCTTTGATCCTTTTTATTGCAAATTATATATATATATGTGTGTGCATGTGCATGTATATGCACGTATAAAATACTGATTAGGGTAGAACTTAGATATATAGTTGAATTTCATTCAGCTTAAGCGTTGTGAGCCAGATAGTCATCTTGTGCTGGCTAGGGCCAGTGTCTATGAGGAATGATGCTTGTGGTGACCCAGTTTCTTCTAGTGTAGCTCCTCATCTTGTAGATTTATATAACACTGATGCACTGAGTAACTGGAATGCTTTTAAAAGTATCTTGCTTTGAGGAGTTCCTCATGGGAGGGAAGAGCCTCTGTGAAAGCACAAGATGCATATTTGTGCATTAGCTTGTTTGGCAAAACTCATACCTAGGCTTGGAAGCCTGTGTGAGGCCAGAGATGTCTCAGTCTGGTTTGTTTTTAAAATCTGCCTTATAGATTCTAAACGTGAAAATCAAGCCAATGCCTTTTCTAAAGTACAGAATTCGGATATTTTTTGAGAAATCAGAGCGTGCATTTGTACTTAACACAAAATTTGGGCTCAGTCTGTGATAGAAAAGCGTCACAGAACCCAGTAGGTTGTGGAGTAGATGAGCTGGAATCTGGGATCATTTTAGAAGTGATTTTGGATTTACTGATCCAAAGTCATCAGGGCCTTAATCATGGTGCTTCACTGAAATTGTCTAGGTGAGTTTTGTTAATTTAACTTAAGACGTAGCCTTTAAATTAATGAAGTTAAACCAGAGCAAGAGGCTGTTTGGACAGGCTGTCTTTTTGATTTATCTGTCAACAAGGCACTGATTTAACCTACTCTTAACCCATAACAGTCCACGTGGATTAGAACTGATTTAACAAAACTTATTTAATTAAATTGGAGCAATCTTGTGTTGCCAGTGAGGCCTCAGGAGAAGCATCTCTTGTTCTGCCTTTTGGCATTTTCTTCCCTTGGTAATGGAGCGATAAAAGATGCATTTATTTTATTTGTTGACTTTGTTGACTTAATTCTCACCTTCCAGCTATTCAGATTGCCTTAGTGCTAAGGGCAGTCACTTATACAATCTATTGTGGTTGCATTTGTTGTTATTTTGAACAGTATCCCTAGTTTCTGAACCCATAAAGTAATATAATTCAAAATACAGAAAACAAGAGTTTTATGAAATACTCTACCTACGTGTTTACCTTAGGTTCTCAGAAGCTGACTGGCTATGGAAAAGGTTTCTGCATTTTTTTTTTTTTTCTGGTCAGGCATGTTGTCAGCTGTGTTGCAGTTCTCCCTGCCACACTCAATCTTCTGGCCCTTGCAGGGTTTCCATTTTATTTTCAGGTAACTTGTGCTTTCCTGAATGTACTGATGGCTCTTTGCACTCCCTAGCAGTGTTTTCTTTTCTTTAATTGCTCCTGGCCTTATTGCGTGGTTTCTCTCACTGCTCAAGTGTTCTTTCCAATTTTGTTTTTTTCACTCTTCAATGTTTTTTTGGATGACATTTTCACCAGTTGCCTTACAGATGCATGGGTTTTTAGATCTAAATGAACTGATGCTGAGAGTTCATCAAGTGTTCCGTGGCGGTCCCAGCTGAAGTAATTGCCAATTTCTCCCTGCTCCTGCGTGGGAGCACACTGGCATGACTTATTGCACAGCCGTGTGGTAAACCAGGTCTGAGTCGTGATCTGATTTAAACACAGCAGCATGCCCATACCAACCCCCCATGACAATTTTCCATGGGATTTTAATCCTCCTGCCTGCTCTCCTTTGGCTAATGTCTAAGTTCTGCTGGGGAAAAGTGACAGAAATGTGATTTGCCCAAGGACTTGCAGTAAATCATTGACCAGACGTTAAAGCTGCTCTGCTCTCGGCCCAGTGTGGTGCTTCCCTGTTGAAAACAGTGTGTGGGTAGAGTAGGATAGGCACGTGGCAACACCAAAGGGTTTTGGACCTTTATGAGTATACAAAATTCTGCTTGGTGAGGTGAGGGACGCAAGAGCTGGAGCAGCACATCACAGCATTGTGCACATGTCACCACCAGGCCATCGCTGATGCAGCTGTAAATTCAGTGAGGTTTGAGAGATGGACATGGCCAGTTGGAGCCATGGGCAAAAGGAAACATCTCTCCTGCAAAGAGACTGTTTGACAAGTACAGATCTGGGCAGGACGTTTGAGCTTTGATACGTTACCTGTTACTTAGGAAGAGGTTGATAGTATAGTAGAAGTACTGGGATACAGTGAGGAGGAAGGTGTGAACAGGGGCTAACCGTGCACGTGATGGTTCGTGTTTGAGACTCAGTGCAGCAGTTCACATTTGAGACTAGTTGTTGGGTGTGGAGCAGGCTGAAGTGTGAGTGTATGCATGTGTAGCTGAAGTATTTAAGAACAGACTGAGTTTGTAATGCAGTGCGCTAGAAGGAAGGCATCTCACTGCCTGTCACACAGCAGCTCACATATTGCCCACTAGCAGGTTAAAATGGCTGAAGGTGAACTCCTTTCTAGATATGAAATTAACTAGTTATTCCAGTGCATCTAGACTGATGGGGACGCTTACAGAGAGTGGCCCTAAGGTTGCACACGTGTTCCTGGAAATCACTGGTGTTCTGTTCTTGCAGCCTTTCATAACGTTACATCAGCCATTTAATCTTGCCATCAGATGTCTGAGCATGGAAGAAAGCACTGGTCAGACACAAGTGATAGGCAGCAGGCCAGGTTAGGGCAACATCACATCAGGAACATTTCCAAAGAAACCTCATGTGAAACCAGCACACTGGCTGCTGCCGGGCATGGCATTTTGGCTGTCTAGATCAGCTTTCATGCAGCTCAGCTGTGCTTGCCACCATTGGTGCTTGCAGTATCTGAGATGCCATCCTCTTTCCTGCTTTCACATTTTTAAGCTGAGCTTATGACAGACAGTGTAGGAAAGAATGGTGATCCTCTTATGGGGGCACACTTGCAGGAAATCAGACCTTGTCATTATTTCAGAAAAAAACAAGTTATCCTGTAAAAATGAAAGTTTTGTCTTCCTTGCTTCAAAATCTTCATGAAGACAAGGTTGCCATGGCAGGAGGGCGGACAGGAAAGGGGACAGCACTGGCATTGCTGCCAGGCACATTTTCTGCTCAAATTTTACAGTTCAGTAACTAATGTGTTTTTCAGTCAGCTTAAGGTGATCTTAATGCAAGCTGCTACTGGGAAAGGCAGTCCTGTTCTTCCTCCCATGAGTTCTCACCACCTTTCTGTGCCAACACCGGCACTTCTGTGGTTATGAAACCCAACCCAGCAAAGAAAAAAAAAATCAACCTATAAATTAATTTTCAGCTAGATTGCCTTCCTCAGCCAGCTGATTATTGGGTCTCAGGAGCTCTAGTGCTTGCATAAACAGGAACGAGTGGCTGGACATGAAGCAAAGAGCATATACCATACATTTTTTTCATCAGCAGCCATTGCTGAAACCAGTTTAAACTAAGCCAAGCCTCTCCTTTAGGGCAGGAATATACGGCTGGGGCAGTGCCGTGGTTTGCTGCTCAGGAAGGGTATGGTCCTGCTGCCTTCTCCCTCTTCCTGGTTGGATGCTGTGTTCTCACCCTTTGTGGCAGGATACAGGACTAGGAGGAATGTGGGTTTCCACGTCTGCCAGCAGCAAGATTAATTTCTTGTTTCTGCCATCAAATTTCAGGCATCCAGCTGCTGAGATCCTGCCATATCCTAAGAGTAAAAGTAAGAAGGGTTGTAGGGAAGGTGAAGCAATTGATAAATCTAACCTTTGCTCAGAGGGATTGTATTTTTGCCATTTCCCTGACAAATCAGTGCTATGCATGCACAATTGGGGTGTGTGTGCTTTTACTATAATCACCTGGTACCAAAATGGGTTCAATATGCATTTATCATCTTTTTCCTAGAGTTTCCTGAGGCGGGGCAACTCATACTGCAAGAATCAAGAAAGTATTGAGTACTTCATATGGCAGGTAGAGAAAGAAAATCTGCGGGGAAGGCTATAGATTGTGGTGGCGCAGGAATTGTTACCATAGTTTCCATCCATATCATTAGTTCCCAACCACTTTATCTGGCTTTTAGGGGGAAGAGAAAGACAGCAAGCTCCGGCAGTCTAGCCAGCCCCCTCTCATCGGATTTAGCGTGCCTCAAAGAAGAGGTGCAGGGTGCGTGGCCCCTTTTCTTTTCAGGCAAATTTGACTGGTAGCAGGATGTGGCGTGGCTTGAAAGAAGGCATGAAGAGAGTTACTGTGACAATTGACTGCATCTGCCTGATTGACTTACAAGAATGGGCTGTTTGACTCCCGGGGAGGAAGCCTGGGGAGGGTGGCAGTTTGCTTCCAAGAAAACCTTACTGAAAAAAAGACAATGATGTAGGAAAGTAGTGATCAACAAGCACAGATAGCACTTGCTGAAGTTTCTCTTTCTTACCCCTCAAAAACATTAGGATAGTATGGATTTAACTTCACAGACTACACTGATTTTTTTGTTTTATTAGCTTGTTTGTGTGTTTCTATTTAGTAATCTTTGTTGGCAAGACAGTGAACATGATTGATGGGTGTTCTATGCAGAAGTGATCACTCTGCTGCTTATCAGAGCAAAGTCTGTGAGGCAAGTGTAGGGTGTCTCATGTCTTTTCTTTAGCTTTCTCTAAATGCTGCAGTTTTACAGACAAACACTGAGTCCCTAGTAGTAGCCAGATGCTGTGCTGGAGCCTTCAGGAGGCCGGCCCCATGGGAAGTGGGGATATCTGGTTTCAGGTACGGTTAGATTGCAAGCAGCAACCTCTGCAAGAGGTTAAAATGCCCGCGACCTACTGACCGTGTGACTTTTATCACTTCCTGCCAGCAGACGGAAAATTGTATTCGAAGGGTAGGGATTAATGAAGGACTTAATTGAACAGGAAGTTTTTCAGCCATTCAGATGATGGCTAAAATGATCCATACACTGTTACTTCTGACATCTCTGCCAGAAGTAATCTCTGGCTTTCTGGCTAGCAGAAGTTGGTTTTAGGGCAAAAAGGGAAAGATTGCAGTAGTTGAAGAATGCGTGTTTTTCTGAGGATTGGAAAAGAAGGAAGAAATGATCTGTAAAGTAACTTTTTTCTTTCTTTTTTAAGGCACATTTGCAGACAGAAGGCTGCTCAAAGTGAGAAGCAATTTTTGTTGTTGTTGTTCAGTTGCATGGCTTTAATCTTACACTCTTAATTTTTAGCGGTTGATTAGATTAGAGAAGGAGCTGCTGATGCATTTGGTATTGCTTGGTGTATCATTCACCATTCAATCCAAATGTGCAACCATTTTGAAGAGGAATATAGAACAAAGGATTGCACTGAATTTGTCAGGAATTTGGATTTCAGAACCATTCCAGTTTTATTTTGTGTCTCCTGGTTAGAAATTGGGAAGCAAACATGTTTTGCTAAGGTCCATCAGATGTCTCAGAACACTGAAAATGCTACTAGGAGAACGCTGAGGTTGCAAAGTACCTAGTGTGTGCTAAAAATATCTTTGATTCTATGTAACTGAAGAGGAGAAAGGCTGAAGTTTTAGAAAAATAGGCACCTTTTAACATTCTGAAGAATCTTTTCCACAGTAAATTTTTCTCGTGGGAAATCTTTCTGTAGGGCCAGAAAGATTTCTTGAAAAACTTTATCTGTGGTGGATTACATGTAACAGGGACCTCAGTTACCCAAGAACCACGTAGAGGAAAGGACGGTGTTGAAGAACAGGTGAAGTGAAAGGGGCATTTAATGCCTCCAGGCTTCTCTGCACTGGTTGTACTGAATATATGAGAAAAATAAGGGGATTGCTTTTCTCTTCCACCTGCAGCGAACCCAAACAGCAGGACGTTGCAGGTTCTTTGCCAGTAGGTGGAGGCCTTGCAAGGGAAGTGGAAATTAAATCCTCCCAGAGTGGATGGTGTTTTATTACTTTGGAGTTCAGTTTGTATGCCTCCAGGACATGGGACAGTGCTTAATGTATGTATGTGTATATATATATTTCTGTGGTTTTGTCCTTGAAGATTGTTAGAACGTAACCAGTCAGACATCTGCTAATGATTAAAACGCAAAATAACATGAACAAGTTCCTTTATTTGCTTCTGCTGCTCTGGTTTTGCATGTTCATTTTCTGGCATATGGTGATGCTCTTCTTTGAGCAGCAGCGTGGCATAAAAAGGCAGACCTAACCTCGAGTCACTCCTTGGCAATGTGCTCATTGCACCAGTTGCTGGTACTGCAGAGGTGGGTTTGGCTCAAGCTGAGAAGAAATTTTGGATCATGCTTCCAGAAAAATCCCCCTTTTCTGAGTGTATCGTCCAGTAACCAAAGTCTCCATTTGTCAAGCACTTAATGTGGATTTCAGTACCTGAAGAACAGCAAGAAATGAGATGTGTCCAGTGCACAGCCCTCATCAAAATGAACTGCTGTAGTATGTTGCTGTTTCTTGCCCCTTGTCTGGGAGGATGATATTTCACACTTGTATCTTGGGCAAGCATATCTAAGCTGGCCCTAATGAATGCTTCTGGTTGTGGCAGCAGTACCCAGGACCTTGGGAGGGGACCACTGCAGGACCAGTACAATGTGTGCTGCTTTGTTAGGTTCCCATGTGAACTGGTAAATTTGAAGGCTTAACCTGGGTGGTTTTGTGCAACCGGCAGTGTGGTTGCAGTGTAATCACAGCTTGAATTACAACCCATAGCACAGTCAAAGGTTAAAATCCCTGCACTTATATTATTAGAGCAGAAATGAAACTACTACCAAACAGGAAATTTTAAGAACCAGTGTAGGACAAAGGAAGGGTGGCACCACCTGTCTCTGGTGTTCACAAGGATCTCTTCTGCCATCTATTGCCATATACAGTTCACCACATGCCCGTATGGAGGAGAAAACATTATTGTACAATCTAGGTGAGACAACCCTAGAGAAAGTGGGTTTAAAAGACTCTCTATCTGCTGAAATACATTGTCCAGATCCTGAGCTTATAGACAGAGAGGCCTTTAGACCTGGATTCATGGACACTTTCTAGGGCATTTGGTATAGTGGGATCTCCTAATAAAAAGCCAGCACGGAGTCATTGGACAGTAGTAGGGTATGGCAGCAGAAGTCATTGGAAGAGGAAGTGTTGAATGTTGGATGGTAATTAATGTATTTAAATCTAACTCAGCCTTTTTCCAACTGCTAGAAGTTGGGCTGGAAACATCTCATCACTGAGATGCTCAAAGGTAGATGTGTGGTTTAATAATTGCATTGGACTGAAGCTATGCCTTGGTAACTTGGAGTGCCATTTTAGCTTGAGCATGACAAGAGCTTGCAACCTTGTGTACAGCACAGCAGCGATGCAGATTGCTTGTGTTAACCACGGCCGGTTCTCTCATCAGGGTCTAGCCGCGAACAGTTGTGTCGGTAGGATGAGAGGAGGCCTGGGCTCCTGGAGAAGGACTGCAAGCTTGGCTAACGATGGTCTCCCATTTTTGGGTTGCTTCTTGCTCCTCTTTGCTTCCGTGTGTGCTGAGGGTCTACAGAGAGAACTATTACTCATGCTGGGAAATTGTACTGTTATGTCAGGGTACCGTCAAAATTTCCTGGCCACCATGGACATCTCAGGACAAAACCTCGGTGAACTTAGTACCCGGTGTGATTCATCAGTTGAAGGGTTATCTGGACCACGTTAACATCTGTACTGCCTGAATCCAGAGCTGTGATCTGTCAGTTCCTTCACTGTTAACATGTTGGGGAGCGGTCAACAGTTTCCAAAGACTTCTAATAGCTCCCCCTTTGCCCAGGGCTATCTTCAGTGTTTGGCATGCCACTGTTTCACTTACTGGATATAAGGATTCCTGCTAAACCACATGAAGTGAGGCAGTTTTGGAGACTGCAAATATCTAGTTGTGATCAACGAACATGGTCAGGAAAGATATATAATTCCAGAATTAATGATAATTTGAGGAGTATTTAACATATGTTTAAGTTATCAGTTGTACTTCGATCTGGTCGTTGGACATATGGGTTAGTTTGATTATCGTTGATTAAATGTCATTGCCAAGTACCTTTTTTTGTTACTTGTAGGAGAGGAGATTCTCAGACACCATTTCCCATTTAAAAAAACAAAAACTCACCAATGGAAAATGTGTATCCATTCATTGTGGCTAAGGTCTCAGAGCAAGAAATGTTGCTTATGAAATGTGCTCTGTGAGGCTCCATAATGAAGGACTGAGTGGAGGTCTTATTCATGTTTTATGGTGATTTGTTCTTTTGAGATTTTAAGACTGTCTTAGAATTGTGGTATTAATTTAGGGTCAATTGAAAAAATAAATTTAGACCAGTGGAAGAAGATTGCCCCATCCCTGGGGGTGTTCAAGACCAGGTTGAATGGAGCCTTGGGCAACCTGGTCTAGTGCCAGATCTGGAGGTTGGTGGCCCTGCATGGGTGTTGGAACTTGATGATCCTTGCAGTCCCTTCCAACACAAGCCATTCTATGATTCTGTGATTCCATGATTGAGTGAATAAAGGGCTCAGTAAAAGTCATTTCTGAAAAAAGTTTTGTGTTCAAGTGTACTGAATTTTTTTTTACTTTCTTAAAAAATTAACCAAGGTTTTTCTAACCCAAAAAATGGATTATGGATTACATTGTCTCTTACCTAGATAGACAGGTCTTGGTTGTGTCTTGGATTACGTGGTCTTGGAAGTCATTTTGAAGTAGTCAGGCAGTGTCTTTATGCTTTACACTGGTTACACTAGTTACCTGCAGTTGTGTGGACAGGAACGAACAATTGTCTTAGCTTCTAATTCCTTCTTAGTGAAAAAGATGGAGAGAGAGAAAAAGGCATACTCTCCATTTCCATTGCTGTGAAGTTGCTGAGCAAGATATGGTGCTGCAAAGACAATAGGTACCATTGATACAGGCAGAAAATACTACCCAAGAAGCTAGAGGACTGTGGGAGAAGAAATGCGTTTCAAAGCCCTTCTTTGTTCTCCAGCTTTCTGCTCCTGGTGCAATGTTGTGTATTCACAGAACTTTGCCTGAAGTCATAAACTAGGGCACGGTTGTGAGAATGTACGCTGGTAGAAACACTGCTTTGCTAGAGATAAGCATTGGTCTCAAGTATGCTTCAGGGAGAGCCAAGAAGATCATCTTGTAGTCTGTGTGTAATTTTTTGTCGTTGTTTTTATATTTAATGGTGGTTTTTTTTTTTTTTTTTTGCAGTGTTGCTTTCAACAGGTTGTTGGTTTGAATTCTGGAGCCCTGTTCTCATGAAGTGATGATTCTCTCAGAGGCTGCTGTTTGTAGTGAATGTCTTGGGCTTGTTCTTGGGAATGAAAGGGCAAAATGTAATTTGGCCATGATTCCTACTGGCACGTGGTCAGAATAGGCCAGAATTTCTTCATTGTCCCATAAGAATGGTGCCTCCAGCACCTAGTTTCTCAGGCTCACGTTGGGCCTGCCTCACAGTTATCTACCACAAGGTTGATATTTGTTAAGCTGGAAATTAAACACTTAAAAATCATTTGATGTGCAGTGGACATCTGGCTATTAAAGCTTAAATTGACTTTTTTTTTATGGGAGCTGAACGTATCTTATAGCATCATACTTCAAGATATGCTTACGTTATTAAACAAAGCTGTACACATGCAGGAATCTTTGCATACAAGCACATTTTGCATGGTTGAGTGTCATTTTGTGCAGTGCTGTTAAAGTGAATGTGTAGTTTGTGTTGATTATCGTGAGAGCAGAAGATAGTGAACTCAAAATAGGATCCAGATCAATGGAAATAAGTAAAAGACACAGAAAAATGCTTTGGTAGGTCAGCAGACCTGGGAACTGCAAAGCCTCACAAAGGAATAATAAAAAGCCCAAGCTGTCTGCACATAATTGCAGGATGTATTGCAATAAAGTGTGTTTCCTCAATATCCATTCCTAGGTGAAGCAGCGATCCTGTACTCCTAACCACTAACTGCAATTGGTGAAAACTGGTACCAGCTCATTGCCACCTGTTAGCAGTAGCCACTTTAATGTAACAAAATTACATATCTACAAATACTTGCCTTGCAATTGCTCAGGCAGAGAAGCAACAAAAGCAAGCAAAAGTAACCAAATACTGACACTGCTTTTAGAAAGAGGCACAGAGTCCTTGGTGTTAATTTGCAGGCTGCTCCCTAGCAGCTCAAAAAGTGAAAAACAGGCTGCATCAAAAAGGGAAATGTGAATTAATTTTGAAATGGTGACTCTCAAGCTACCGTTCCTTTAGTATTTGGAAATGTAACTCTAGTGGTGCCCTGAAAAAGAAAAAAGGACATAAACATCAGGCAGCAACGAAGATAAAAATGAAGTTCAAAGATTAAGCGAAAGGTTATGAGATGAAACAGCAAGCAAACATTGCAGCATATCACAAGCAGGAAGTTTTATGAAAATCTGCACATAACTAGAGATTGGAGAATATTTGAAAAAGGTAAAGTTTGTTTTGCAGATCCCTTGCTGGTTCACATGCCTTGTTATGCAAAATGCTGCTTAACACCTAAATTTACCTTAAATAGATGAATCTGAGTACGTGCGTTATCAGTTCAAATGTACGTATTGCCATACAGCTCTTCGCTCTGTATGTTTTACAGTCCCTATGCTTTGCTTTCACTTAGGAGTTACTGGGTAATAAACTCAAGATAGTGGAAGATTTTTGTACATCTACTATATGATAATTTAGTACGTTTTGTAGCTAACACAGCATGCATGTTATCTAGAGTATTAATGTTTAGTAAATATATTAACAGACTGGCATTGCCAACCTGTACTTTGCAAAGAAAAGCCTGTCTTTTTATAGTTGGTGTTTTCTTACTAAATATGCCTGTGTGCTGAAGAAATGGTGCTAGGAGATTCTATTTTAAAAGACATTTCTGAAGTATTTTTAGCTAATGCAAACTGTGGTGTTTTGATTATAAATAACATCTTTGGCTTAAAATGTTCAGCAAAAATAAATTCAGACTAGAAAAACTTCAAAAATTGTATTTCACATTGGAGAGAGATGATTTTTAGCCTAGCCTCAGTTTGTACACTGAGGATATTTTTGCTGTGCAGCTTTAGTCTTGAGCTGTAATTTGCAGTCTCAGTCCTAAACAGTAGGTTATGTAGAGGAGAAGCACAGCAAAGGGAAGTGAAGACTTTCTCAGACAGAGGATTTTTTGAATTTCATATCATAGGTAGGTGTTTAAGGTCTGACAAAAATAGTAGAAAGAAAACAACTTTCTGTTGAGAGAGGGTGAATTACTATTTATTTTTAAATAGTCTAGATATTTCTGGCTGTTTGTTCGGTAATTGCATGGTGTTTAGATGTGGTATTGAGCTTTTCCCGCATCCTTTTCCTTGCACAGTTCCTCTGTTTGAATATTTGCAAGCCTTATATAGCATATACCCTTTAGACGAGGACTGAGAGAGCAATTTATTTTGAGGAAGGAAACATGGTTTTTGTTGTTCTTTTTTCCACTTGTGCCAACCTGTCCCCTGTTGCCCAGTGTATGCTAAGTAGGCCATTCCAGCAGAATCTGCTGCCAAGCAGAGTGAAGACGGAAACCACACTGGTGTTGTTGTGTGCTTATCATATGCAAAAAGTCTTCCTGAGCACTTCTGTCCCTCCTTTACCTTTTTTGCCTGGCTCCAAGCACTGTGGCCTGCTAGGCTTGATCTGATGTAACCCTAGCAGAGGGCCAGGCCTCCTCTTTTGGCACAGCTTCACACTTAGATTGGATTAAGTGTAACATGAAACCGTACCCAAAATAATTGGTTTTATGCTTCTAGAGGTTTTCATAGAGAAATATCAGGTTGTTAAGATGCATACGTTCCTTCACAAGGACCCATGTTTTGAAGTGTGTGTGTGTGTGTGTTCTTTACTGGCCCACTGTCAAAACTGGCCATCTTCTCACAAATCTGGAACAGGGGCTGCTGTCTGGCATTAAGGTGGAAGCCTGTGGAGGAAATGTGCATAAAACAGGAGTTATTGCAGAAATCTTGAGGATGTGGCAGTCACTAAAGGGCACCTTCATTTGCTAGCTTTTCTAAATTGAATTGGTAATACTGTCTGTTGGAGATGTTAAGAAGAAACTTGTATTTGGAAGGAACAGGCCTGTTTCTGGGGATCTGGTGAGTGAAAAGCGAGTGTGAAGAAGTATAGCATACATCAGCAGTGGTACTCCACATTTGTCTGCAGGAGAGGAAGTGTCTCTGACACGTTTGATCATATGGTAACAAGTCTCTGCAACCTCCTCAGGAAACGGCAAAAGTTCATGGCCGCAGCCTGGAATGAAGCTGGGGGAACGTCTAGCTTTTCAGCTGTCGGCACTGAGATGAAGGACCCCCACTGGAGCGTGGAGGATGGTGAAAAGTGGCTGTCCCTAATCCCTTCCACTGCTCCAGGGACCAGTAACTGGGATGCTGCAGACAGGCCTGTCCAGGCCTTGCTGCAGAGGGTTGATTCTGAACCATGAAACAGGCTTACGGCTTGCTTTCTGAGGGGCTGCAGAGTCCTTCTCACTACTTAGCTGTGATCACATCACACTGCAGCAGGTAGTTTCCGAGAAACACTTGGCCGACCCCGCCACTGGGTTGCATATGCTTTTAACAGCCCAGCCAGAACACTGTGGCTGTGGGGAAGAATTGCTCTGCAGATGACAGCAGGGATCTCACTTGCTGACCTTTTTATAGTCTGCTTTTTTGGCTAGAGAGTGTATGTTTTGTGCAGAACAGAAGCCAACACAAAGCATTTTTCTCTGGCCGCATGTGTGGTTTTGCTGATAGAAATGTGGTTCGTTGAAATTAAAATCTCATTCCTCCTGTGCAAGAGTCTTCTTGGAGGAACAGCGCTTTGCAATGCAATTTGAGTAATTTGGGGGATATATAGGTAGATCTAAGACCTCCATTCTGGAAAGACATTTGCTAATAGGTCTAGTATTAGATACTGAGGTTGGCGGCTCTGCCTCCGGCACAGGGATTGGAGCTTGATGATCTTTGAGGTCCCTTCCACCCCAAGCCATTCTATGATTCTGTGATTTTATGATAATAGGAAACACATGTGTAGTCTTTTAGTTGCAGTTCACAAATTATAGGCACTGTGTTAAAAATACGTATATATAAACACCATAATATACCTGCCACAAAGGAGATGCCGATAAACAGTAAGAATGGCTGTGAGGATTGGGTAAGGATTTTTTTGTTGTTACTTGAGAGGGGAGTGAATCCTCAGGACATGGACAATTTTATGTGCAGCTCGGGGAGAAAATCACTGAATGCTGCTTTTGTTCTCAGCTGTCATTAGGAGACGTGTATAAACATTGCCGTGACAACATTACTGTGACTTTCGTATGTTTTAAACTTCCTCAAATTTTAAACTTGCCTCTTCGTACCCAGCTACTTAAGTGTAGTATCTGTGAAAAAGAAGTTTGCCAGTTACGTGTTTCTTCCATGCTGAACGATAACTGTGCATTTGCTGTGTCGTAACAGTAAAGTCTGCAGTGGAATGACAAGACCTGGCTTTTTCTTTAGTGTTATTTGATACGTGTTTGAGTTCTACATTATGTAAATACGCTGCTATTAGGGAAGAAAATGACATAAAATTGCATCCTTTCTCAATGAGGTTTTAAGTTCTTTCAGGAGCTTCTCTCCTTTTTGAAGCTGTAATAACGATCATAATTAGAGTCCCAGTTGCTTAAGTGAGAAATTAGCATGTTCTTAAATGCTGAGCTGAGTCAGGTTCCTGGCGAGACCCCCTCTGGGTATCTGTCCTGCCCCAGAGCGCATTCCCTAATACCAATTTATGTTCTAGACATATTAAAGAAAATCATATTCATTGCCACCTAGTAGTTAATCAGAGCCTTCAGATAGGCTTGAAATAATTTGCAGTCTGACTGCCAAAACCACTTGCTTCTGTTCATTTCTCATAATCGTACATATGGTCACGCTCTAAAACTTAGCAGAGAGCGTCAGGCCATTGCCCAGTACCAGGACTGGAACAAATTCAGTCTGTGCATGTCCTTCATTGTTACGAATTTGTAACAAGTACTGAAAAACAGCACCCCAGACCTCCTTGCTTACAATCTTCCAAGCTGGAATGAAAATCTGATGGCTTTTGCCTGATATTTTCACAATCAAAAATGTATTTCCCTAAAGGTTTTGCTTTGTTTTCGCAGGTCTGGATGCAAATACAGATACCGCATATACTATTACATACTCTATTATCTGAATAAGGTTCTAACAGATTGGAATAAATTAAGAATTTTAATGTGGCTAAAATACATCTCATTTTAGATTGATTAATTGTGATTAAAAAAGAACACCCAAATAACAAGAGGCAAAGAAAACACTTTAAAATAGAAAAAAAGACACTTTCCCGATGCAAAGCACTGATTTAATTAATTTCCAAATAAGCAAATAATAAACTGTAAGTGTATGATGTGCAATAAAATATTTGGAACGTATGAAATAGTCGTCACAGATTTTATAATCAAGATGTTGCCTTTCTGGTTTTCTGAATTGCTGTAGAAGCTACCAAATGTATCACAGTCAACCCAGTTATGTATACTGTTTGTAGGAGATGGATTCTGTCTCTCTTTATTTAAACTGATTTTGATGCTCTGATGTCTCTCCTGCAAGTTCTGTCTAACGTGCTTCTGATGTGCTCTTGTTTCCACAGGCCAAGGCTGCAAGCACAAAGGAAGTTTGCTCAGTCCCAGCCAAACAGTCCCAGCACAACTCCAATAAAGATAGTGGAACCGTTGTTACCCCCTCCCGCCACTCAGATTTCTGACCTCTCCAAAAGGAAGCCCAAGACGGAAGATTTTCTTACTTTCCTCTGTCTTCGAGGTAGGACTCTTGCAGCAGCCTGGGGGCACAATCTCATTCAAGGACTAAGCTGCAGCACAAATTGCTGCATAGCAGCTAGACAAACGTCCCGGTGTTGTGCTTGAATATATTATGTGCATTTCAGCTCCCACAATTTGAGTGTATCTGGAGAAGGAGCATTCAAGTTCATGGTTGCAAAGACCATAAAATGAGGCTAGTAATAGTGCAAAAGGAAATTCTTTTTATGCTTAGCACTCTGTTACCTTGAATGGATTTTTCTCTAGCTGTCTTAAGTTCTTCCCATCCTCATTTGTTTTGCCTGACCATAAACTGAAGAAGTACTTAAATTTACAAAGTAATTGTTCCTGCAGTGAGAGAAGTTGGGTTGGAAATTCTCCTTTTTCTGCCAATTCACTATCTTTGCTGTTCAATGTGAGTGATGCTTTTCATATGATGGAGTATGGAGGTATTGCCATTGTTCTTAATCATAACTGCCCTAAAAGCCAGATTGTTACCATGGTAATAATTAAAACATGTTCAGTGTGCAAACCTAGTAAAGACAAGGTATCTGAAGTTGTACTGAGAGATATCCCACTTTCCCAGTTTATTTCATAGCTGGTGCCTGAGCCTAGCTAGAGCTGTACAGTGCCATTACTGGTGTATGTCTGCAAGCTTGCGTGGCTGAGTTGGGGACCCTTGCGTGAGTTATGGCTAACCAGCCAGATTAAGCTAAAGAAGAACACCTTACCCTGGTGGTTGTTTTTGTTGGGACTCTTCTTGCCCCTGTGCCCCAAGTCATGTCCTGAAGACAATGCCTTTCATTTAAGCCTTAATTGTTATGTTGGATCTCGTGGTGTGTTTCTGTTTTGGCAGGTGCCCCTCATCCCCTATAGTTATTTGCTGCTCTGTCCTTGAAATGCTGGAGTGATGCATCTTGCTGTTATTTTGTTGTGAAATCAAAAAGGTTGAAGGGGTCTGCATTTGTTACAGATGGAGCTTGTCTGCAAAAGTCTTACATAGGGGGTTGAATCCTTCAAAGCTGGTTGTTCCCACTTATGTTTAAGCTACTGGTCAATACCACTTGTAGTTTTTTGCCGAAACTGTCTTGCCTTATGCAGCATGGGTTTCATAGCACCTTTAGACTGGTAGCTAATTTAGACTCTGGCCTAAAATAAAGCCTCCTTCCTGTTGGGACTTCGGTAAAGCGGATGGGTGGAAGGGGTTGTTAGCTAGCTTTTGTGTTTGTTTAAAGGATTGCAAGGAGCAGAATTTAATGGAGTTTAAAGTAGCATCGCAGTCCTCTGAAATTTAATCTGTGGAAATGTATTTCTAATTTAGTCTGCTGTGAGGTTGATCGGTCTGTTGGCAGCATGTCACTGCTGTGATCTGGGCCAACTGCCACAGTTGTTGGTGGGAAAATTCAGAAGGGTGTGTATGTATATGAGCACACATGGCTGCATTCACACGCTTGTTTCCACTGCTTGCTAACTAAGCATGTGTTATTTATAGCTTTGAAGGCACTTGCACTTTAAAAAAAAGAAAAGGCAACGTAAGTGGGGATGCGACTTATCTCCGTTTTCATTTCCTACTGTCTCTTAGTGTTCTGCTTTTACAGTGGAAACACAAAGCATGGGTAATTTTGTCCTGTTTCAGTGCTTCATTCAGAGCGTTTTTTTTTTAATCAGTGGCTGTTTAGCTCTTGCACCTGTAATTTTCTTCTTTGTTATTCATCTGTAGAATAATTGATGTTTTGTACTGTCAATTAAGGACTTGCAATTCATTCTAATTTCTTCAGTAGGCAGAAGTACTCGAATGTTTCAGACAACACATGCATTGAGACTCTTAAGATCCCAATTACAGTTATGTTAAAAACCAGGAGAGAAAATCAGCACTAGGAGTGTCACACATGGCATGTTCTTGATCTGGTTAAAGAGGCTGAAGAAAACCAGAAAGGGGGTCTGTCAGCCTTGTGTTTCAGAACTGACTAGCTTACAGCTCCATCCTCCCTGTTGTACAAAGCCTGAGAAGAGCTAGGAAAAACTGGGGAGAAATCTTGGACATGTGGTACTAGAATGCATTTATCTGGAGAAGCAGAGGCTGTGACTTGGAGGGACAGAGAGTGTGGTGGTTGAGACTGGCGTTAGCTTCTGTGTCTGAACTGTTGTGTCCCTTGAGGCAGTCCTGGCTGCTTGAAATTGTGCAGGCACTGGTGAACCATCTTGATGTGCCTGTTGTAATAAAACAGAGGGAAGCTGGTTCTTCGTATGCTTGTAGGGAGTTCATGCAGCAGCCTGCTGATACGTACGGCTTCAGAACAGACAAACAAGTGGCATCCAAGGACACTGGCTGGCTTGCTTTGGTGGTGCTCTTCCAGTGGTACCTGGTGAACTTGGAGAGGGAGCATCCTGCTTAGACTCTGCGTTAGAAAAGCTTATGGTTTTTTGGAAAGGGATTGCTTTGTTTTTCAACCTGTGTGCTATTTTTTTATTGAAATGTTGAGGGGTTCAGAATTGCTTGCATGGCCACGGGCCGTGGGGTTATTCTGGCTTCTGTGGAGCCCTGGTGGTTTGCATTTGTATAAAGTGAGACAGAGCCACATGGAAATGTACTGCATCACTCATAAATGCATGGTGGCAAGATGTAAGTTCTGGTCCTTGAAAATTGTTTTGTAGTAAGTGCAATGGTGGTGTGGTGCCAGACGGTGAATCTTTGTATTTGTGTAAATATGTATATTGTTTAAAATTGGGGCTCTCAGGTCCTGTTCCTTCAAAGTTCTGTCATCATCATGGTCAGTATGTTCATGGTCAAAGCTTTGCTCTGGTGAGAGAGCGTTCTCCAGGATCAGTGGGGAAACAGCTCTGTGGTTACATCTCTCTGCTTGTACCACCACACCCAGTAGCAGTGTCAGAAGCATGGTGTAAATTTGTGGCACCGCTTCAGGTTGTACTTTCATTTTCCATTTTTAAACAGAGAAATGTAAAAATCGCAGTCCCACCTAGAAGTTCACTCTTCAGTACTCTGGGGGGTTTACTTCAGGCAGCAGCAACTGAATTCTACGTGCAGTGGAGGAGGACTGTTGTGCCACAATTTAGAAGCATGGCCCTTTATGTGTGCAAGCTCCAGTATTTAGGAAGAGGAATCCTATTTAACTAGGCTTCAACTCTGTGTCGGAAAATCTAATGCTCCATGGCGCTTCTATTTATGTCTTTATTTATTTATTTATAGCATCGTTTAATTTCAAAGGGAGGTAATTTAACCAAGATGACCTGCTTGGTTTCATTATCAAGAATACTAGGGCTTTAAACATATTTTTAATTAGAGTTTGTTTTTTGAACCCTCGATTTGACAATGCAATGTGCTAATTACTTCTTATAAGGTAAGCAGAGTAAAATGAAAAGCTGTACCAGCTGATGAATATCTGCACACCCAGGAATACATCTAGCTGACCAGATTTGGCAAGCCCCACCTTCTTTGAATTATTTTAAAGCCTTCCTCCTTTTTTTTTTTTCTTTTATTTTTTAATTGTGACCTAGAATT
This sequence comes from Numida meleagris, assembly GCF_002078875.1. NCBI lineage: Eukaryota > Metazoa > Chordata > Aves > Galliformes > Numididae > Numida > Numida meleagris. Next base: position 59,040,630 of record NC_034410.1, read on the forward strand.
TCCAGCACAAGAAGGAAGGGAATAAGCGCAGATATCTCTGAAGTGTTTGTCTGCAGTGTTCTTATCTTTAAATAGCTTTTTTTTGAAGGAGCCTGTATGCCCTTTGCCTGAGGCTTAATTAGTATCTTTCAGCAGTGTGTGTAGATACCGGCATGTCATCTGCGTGCTGACACACAATGGCATTCACTTTTACTGTATTTTTTGCTTCTGATCAAACTTTTCTTAATAACTTCCATTACAGTGCATTAAGTTGCCTTTATTCTCCATAATTATTTACAGTTTTAAAATATCGCAATTTGAGTCATACAGAGCTGAAAGGGGAAAGAGAAGGAAGTCCCCCTGAGAAATGGATCTTTGGCAAAAGGTGATAACAGAAAGGCTATGATTAAGGAGCCTACATTTTAAAAAGTTTTCCCATGATCAATTTTCTAATTAAGTCAGGCCTCTGGGACCTATATGCTGGAGAATTTCAGGGATTCCTAAACAGGGATAATTTAATTGAGATCTCACAAATTGAGTTTTCAGACTATTTTAACTGAGAAACACGTGACTGTTCCTTGAGTACTGCAGTGATTTAACAACATGATGATTTATTACTATTGGGCAAAACCAAAATAGAAAACTTCACTAGCAGCATGCTTGTCCAAACTTCAGAAACCAGAAACTTCTAAATCTCAGTGATGCACTCCTATTGCAATCTGTTCTAAGAGACCTTCTATTTTTTATTTTTTGTTAACCACCTCACTTAGGAGGTAGTCTTAGGGGCCATAGATCCTGGTATTGTCTCTCCTATCTCACTTGCATACATTGCCTCCATTGAGCAGCCTCTGGGGTTTTTTTAGGTACTCTTCCAGAATTAGATGGGATTATGGGTGGATACAAGGTAGTTGCCAGTGTGGCAGGCCTGCATGTGTGCTCAGGGACTGGGAAGAGGGAAGTTTCCAAAATACGTCCTTGGTTTCCTTGGGAGTCAAAGACTGCAGCATCAGTAGCATTAGTTGAGGTGTCGACATTCAGAGGCAGCGCATTACAGCCATGTAGTCGTGCTCATCAGGTTGGGATAAGCACAGTAAACAGCACAGCCGCTTGATTGGGCTGGGAGCAATGCAGTGAAATGCTGACACTGTCCAAAAATGTAAGGTTTTAAAGGCTTTGGAGTCTAGGCTAGTTTTTATAATTCCAAAGTAATATTATAACATAAAGATTTAGGATGATTGGTTTTAAATACTGGAGGAAGGCATTTTATAGATTTTGTGTTGTTAAATCATATGGTGCTTGAGACTGAAATTTTAGGATGCATTGAAAATGGAAGGATAAGCTCTGGAGCGTAGAGTCCTCGTTGCACAAACCATTTAATAAAAACAAGTTTGCATTTAGTGACTGTAATCTCACAATTTTGAAGTTCTATTTTAAGGTTGGGGTAGCACTGAAACGTGAAAGTACCTTTCTGTGTGTGGGATGGGAGACGCATCAAACGTGCAACCATTTAGTCTGCTTATGGAGTGTGTTGCTCCGGTGGTGATTTAGGACCTAAGGAATTGAATCAGGGCAGTCAGGGAGCGGGTGCTCTGTGAAAAGCAGAAGCAGAAGGTACACAGAGGCTACTCTTTGCTGGGGTGGGAGCACCACTGCAAGGCCGTCCCTCCAGTTGTGCTGCAGAGGTGTACACCTCGGCATCGTCCTGTGCTGACCAGGGAGGTTAAGGAGGTGGAAGGGCTGCAGGAGGCATGTCAGAGCAGCCTGCATGTGCTGCAGCAGGATCAGCACCTTCTCGGGCTCCTCCTCATTTGAGGCCCTGATGTTAATGATTCCAGTATTTACCCCTGCAAAAAGCCACAGGATGAAATTAGCTTGTTGAAATGGAAGACTAATCTTGTGGTTTGGTCTTTGTATTTGCCAGAGACTCCCTGTGAGTCTCCAGGCAAGCTGCTTAGCTCTTCTGTAAAATGAGGACAACATTTAACTCTGTGTACAGGTATTGGCGGAGCTGGGTGTTGATTATGAATAAGCTACTGGCATAAAACCTGAGTTCTGTGATTGCAGAAGCCACGCTTCCAATCCTTGGGGCCCACAATTTATTCAGATGGGCAACCTCATGTATTTTGGCACAGGGGATTCCTGCCCTTTCTTCCCACCAGCAGTTTGTGCACATGGTTTGGCAAGCTGTGACCCTGTAGGAAGGTTCAGTGCCCCCCGAGAGGTGAGTTTTGTGCAAGGGATGGGGCTGAGGATCTCTAGGTTTTGAAAAATAGCCTGGTAGTTTTTTTGGAATGTCATCACAGTGATCGGGAATGTACAGACATGTCTTGTTTATGGTGGAGAGGATCATGAAGTCAGGGGTTCAAGTATATGTGGGAAGGATTGGTTTTGAGATTTGCCTCCGAAGCCAGCCAGAAGAGTGGAGATACATTGCCTTGAGATTGTCAGATATGAATTGTAGATGTGAGAAGCACTCTACTTATTTTTTATTATTCAGTAGCCTGTCACTCTAGCGTGTGTTTTGTTAACTTTGGAAAGTGAAGCTTTTTTCTCCTGAAAATACAGGCGTTCCCTCCCCTTATTCCGTTTCCTTAAGAAAGAAACCATTTTCTTTTGAGCTTGGATTTAGCTCTACTGCTCTGAAGAACAGACCAAGAAGAAAATGGGCTTTATGTCATTACAGTGGCCATTACATTGGCCATAACACTAAGCATTCTGTGATTTGTGCAGCGGTGCGGCAGACACGCTTTGAATTGTTTGTTTACGAGCTCAGTTTTGTTTCTGTGGTTGAGATGGCCTTTTCCTCCCTCTTGTTCAGGCACCGCGGAGCTCCCTCTGGGACTGTTCGTGCAGGTGGAGTGAGATAAGTGAGATACAATTGCTCTTTACTATAGAGTTTATGTAGTTCATTCTCTTTAAGCCTTGCTCTGTAAAATGGCCATAAAGTGTGGGCATAAATTACATTTATTCGCACTTCGGGGTCTTTACGCTGTCCTGTCAAAATGTAATAAGCGGGATGTATAATAAATGAGAATCAGGCCCTAAATTTGAAGCGCTGAGGTGGCAGAACATCAGAGCATTTGGGAAGCAAGGTTTTTCCACCTGCGTACGGCCCCAGAATGGGGCTTTGTGTCAGAGGGGTAGCCAAACCTCTGGCCACGGCCCATGGAGCTTGGCATGCGCAGTGTTTATCGGGGCAGGCTTCGGTCCCACATACCTTGACCTGCCTTGTGCTTAAATCATTCTGATGGCTTGAATTGTTTTAAGATTTTTCCAAAGCACATCTGGGTTATGTTTAATTGCTAGGAGAAAAAATGGAGGAGTTGGAGGGAGAGTTGGTGTAAATAATTCAGGGAGAAGAATCCTTCAATTTTTCAGAAACCGCAGCCCATGTTGTAGAGAAGGCTCTTGGATTGAGAGGATTTTTGTTGTGGTTGTAACATACCACATTTTGAATCTTGTCCAGATGAAAACATTTGGTTTGTACTTCAGTAAATATTGCAGAAAAGCTGCCAGCTAATTCTGAAGAGTAATGAAATAGTGCTTTTGGCAAAGCGCATGCACTTTCCATACTTCTGATTCCAGTCTTCAGTTCCAGATCTGGAGTTTTTAGTATGTTTTGCTAGTCCAAGACAAAAGTTAATGTAATTTAACAAGAAACAAAACATGCAGTGATTTAGGAGGGCAAATTACACATTTGTCAAATAAAAAAAAATAATGACCTCATTAGTCAAATAAAATGTTAGAAAAAGAGAATAGTTTTTTCTCTTAATCAGGCACTTGCTGCTGAGTTCAATGCATCTGTACATACAGGTTGCGTAAGCATCGGTTGTGCCTGCTGTTAGTAGCAGGCCTGAATTTTGCACATGCAGAGGGTAACATCTTTCCCAGAAGGCTTCTAAAAGCAGCACTGCGACTTAAGAGTCTGTATTTTGCTTTGTACTTATTGTTATACAAGAATCAAATTGTTGTAACAGAGGACACAATACATTTGTCATCCTTTCATATCCATTAGGCAACATTTTGTGTATAGTTGCGGTAATTGTTTTTCCTATATAGTTAGGTTCTCTTTTGTGTTGCTCTCACACAATAGGAGGGAAGACAAAAATACTCGAGAGAATTTCAATAATGAAACTGCAGATACTGGCAGAAACAGTTGCCAACAATACTTCAAAACTCATTTTTTAAATAACAGAATATCCTCCCTTTTTTATAATAATTCACAGTTCATTGTAACCCTGATGAGTGAATTTAAAAAACAGAAATCACCATGGATGATTTTCTCTACATTTCTCACGTGCAATGGTATCCCACCACACTAGGGGTGAATCCCGCTCTGGCACTGCTGAGAGATGGGCGCTTTGTTAGCTGGCTGAGCTTTTTGCATGGCTTGCAGTCTCTTGGCAATTTGTTAGGCTTGCAGAACTGCACCATGCGGGCCAGCTTTGGTGGCATGGCCTTCCTGGCCTTGGCGGCGGTGCTTCTGTTCTTGGCTGTGGGATAACACTGCCTTGTTAACCAAGGAAAGGTGGGTGGCATGTGTCAGTATCAGACAGCGGGTGGACAGCACTGTTTGATAGCTATTGCTGCTAAATAAACAAAGTCCTTCCTGCTTTACTATAGCTGTTGCTATTTATTGTCAGTCGTTCCTATTGCACTGGCTGCCTGTGTCACCTGGTAGCTCACCTCTCCTAGCATTTGTGCCCCACTCTTCTCTGCTGCTCCATGCCCTTTCTTTTGGCTTAGTTCTTCTGCCATGCTTTTTTCTTCCCACTGATCATATTGCAACAGTCTCATCTAGTTCTTTGGTGACGGGCATGTGCTTTTAGGCAAATATGGATGCAAAACAAATCAAGTATTTTTAAGAAAAGTGCAGTTAGAGAGCATGTGCCTCGACATCATTAAGACAGAATGTAAAATGTACGTCTCCTACAGGAGGTTGGAAACATACCGTGTTCCATATTTTGTTTAATAACAGAATGATATATTAAGCTATGCATTCAATAAGAAAAAGTGTGCACAGAAATTTTCCAAATCTTGAGAACTTTTAACATTACTTTGCTGTCACGGTATTTATTAATGGACTTTCATTTCCTTAGTCTGGGATTTTAATCTGAATTCGTTCCCTGATCTGATTCACCACATGGCCCCACAAAAAATTACTTGGACCAGCCAAGGTGGTGGCACAGGAGTTAAGAACAAGAGCCAGATGGGGTACATGCTCTCCTAGACCTATTTTGATGCTAAGAAAAATGTCTCAATGCTTCCTTGGAGGAAATTTCTTCCCAACTTATTTTCTAGGTCTTTGTTTTCTAGATGACCGTCACCTGTTGATCCAAACGAGGCTGAGTTCCTCAGTGTTGAGGGCCGCTCACCTGCTTTCCCCAGGTGCTGAAGTGTTGGCTCCTGGCTCTCCGCTTTCATCCATTGCAATTCTTGCGGTAGCAGCTGCCTGCACAAACCGGGGACTCCCAGCACAGAAGGAGACTTGTAAAATTCAGTGCAGCTGCAGGCTCTCATAACTCTGTTGCAGATGTTCTGCTGTTTTCTTGGGGATGGAAAGTGAGAAAGGGGGTATTATGTATTTAGAGTGCCAAGACTTGACAAGCACCAACTCCTGGGTACAAATGTCCAGAGCACTGGAGCTCCTCTCTTTTGCTCTTTGTTATCAACTAAATTCTAATGTTGCTCTTCGGATTGACCCAAATAGGCTTTGAGAATCATGCCTTGGTGCTGAGGAAGATGGCTGTTTGTCTCTTCTCATGCTGCCTAGCTGGTGAAATGTGTGTAAGAATGTTCTAGCATCACTGCCTCGTGTGGTTGTGTTGCTGAGTGTGTTCAGGCAAAGAAAGAAAGAATCACCAATATAATTAATATAGTAATGTCTACAGTGGTGTGTAATAAATTAAAAAAGAAAGGGAGTGCGCAGAACTGTGTATTCTGTGAACGTTTGTGTATGTATGAGTCTGGTGAGTTGGCAGTGTTCCTTATTTTCATGCCGTTTTGGTGAATTTGTATCATTTTGGTGTCATGTGTCATTGTCGTGATAAATATACACTATGCGTGGAGAAACTTGAGAGCAACAACTCTCACTGAAGTCTGTGTCTGCAAGGACAAACACTGTGTTCTTAAATACGGGTGAAGACGGGCAAAATTTACAAGGAGAGGTCATCTATTTTATTGGACCAACTGACAGGGGTATTAAAAAAAAGAACTTTTGAGTGCATTCTTTTCCAGATCTCCAGTGGTTGTAGATATCCATGGCTACAATAACACTACTTAGTGTTGTTTATATAAGTTAGCTGCTTTGAACAATGACAGGCATTCCCTGCAAAGATGGGCAGTGGCAACTGGTGCACATCCCTGTGCTATTTCAGAGAGGACGTGGGTTAGATAGGACAGGAATATTTTTTTTTAATAAAGAAGGTGAGTGATCACCTAGCTATATGATGATTAAAAGAGCATGGAAGAAAGCTTAAAGCTTTTCAATTTTTGCAGAGTCTTCCATCCATAATAATGCACAAATAGAAAAAAAAATGCCTGAGTGCAATATTTTCTTTTTCTTTTTTTCTTTTTCCTTTCTTTTCTGTTTAGCAAGTCAACTTTAATAAATGTATAGGAAAAGCCTAGGGGAGGAGGAGGGGAAGAGGTGACCTCGAGTGAACAGCAGCTTTTCTGAGGTCTCATATTGCAGAGCGCTTAGATCAGTAAAATGAGGACTAGCAGGACTTTCTTGTGTTATTGGACGTTGCTAGTCTAATTTCTCTGCAAACGTACTCTCCAAACAGTCCCAGCTGTCCAAGGAATGCAGTTTAACCATTGTTGTTCATAGTTCTCGATTGGAAAGAATTAAAAAATGTCGTTCTAGTGGAAGATTTATGTGCCAGGATTGTGACAGTTGAATACCAGGAGTTAGGTAAAGTTTCTGTCTGCTCTCTGGGTTGTGTTAGACCTTTCTAAGCAGAATCACATAGTACTGTATTTTATTCTCTGCCTTCCCAAAAAGGAAAGAAAAAGAAGAAGAATGAAGATGGCTATTTTAACAAAACGTTTGTGTTGCGGATTATATTTTTTTTTTCTTTGCTGGTTGCTGTTGAAAGCAGCTGACCGAAAAGGCTCAGGGAAGTCTAGGAAAGACAGCAGAATAGATAGGGTATCTGGTCTCCCACTGAAGTGTCTCAGAAGGATAAAATTTCTGAGAGTATTTATTTATGTAATTATAATAGATTTCAGTCTGTGTTTGAACCTAATTTTCAGAGATCCTTACAGGAACTTTTATTGCTGTTGCTTGTTGATGCCTTAGTGCACTGGTAGTGTCAGACTTTGGATCCTGATTATAACTGATGCACAGCACAAACTTGCAATGCTAGTAACTACTGAATCCGTACCACAGACCTTACATGTATGTACACACAGTACTTACATGAAAGAAGGACAGTTTATTTTTCAGGCAGCACTACACCAGTGTGACTGGCTTGTAGTCCTTCAGTTAGTTGCTGCTGAGACTAAAGCTCAGTCCCTTTGAGTCTGCTATAGAGGTTGAGAGCAAAGATCTTCATATGGGATTAAAATCCATGTGGTTTTACTGCTACCAGCTTTGCCTTGTGGATAGCAGTGCCCCATTTCTGTGAATGCCAGGTATGGTCCCGTGCTCCTTCTGGAAACAGCCACTGTACGTCCCTCTGCAGCTCTGCCTGTTCCATCCTTCCTTGAGTCTTTCCTCATATTTAGTTGAAGGAGATGCTCTGATGGGTTAGTTTCATTAGTTGTTGGCAGTGGCAACACCAACAATTTGAAACCGAACAAGACTCAGAATTGCTGTTTGAGAGAGCTTTAAGCCAGAAGTGTTTGCTAAGGAAGCATCAGGCAAATAGTCACTGCCTTCTGTTAGTCTGTAGCTCAGCTGTCTTTTTCCTTTGTCTTATTTGGTTAAGGGGAATTTGAAGTGATAAGTTCTCATTCCACACTTCTGTATATTTTCTATTTTTTTTCCATTCTTAATAAAAAAACACTCTGTGAGTAAGTAGGAGGCTCCTAGGCCACCTTTCCCTCCTAGAAGTGCAAACTAACATCTGGGATAAAGGAAGGTATCTGTTGGTTGTTGATAGCCTTTGTGCATTTTAAAATAGAGTGTTATAGTCCTATCGTGTCCTGGTGCAGTCCAGGGAGGCCTGTACACTTGCACGACATGCATAGAATAGATTCTGTGTACAAGTGTCAACGGTTTACAGGCGTTAGGCCCGATTCCGTGACAAAGGGGACTGGGGACCCAAGGGCCCACGTCCCGGGAAAAGGGGAAAGGGGAAAAGGGTAGGGAGATGGCCCTGAGAGCAAAGAACAGTGGCAACAATCTGAGGAGAAACAAACTAATTGACTAAATAAAATATCGGAATGCAAAACAACACACTATAATACAATATAATTACAATTTAAGCTGATAAATCCAACACAGAGAGAGAGAATGTCCCAAAATCAAGGTAGGCCTTACTCTACTACCGACGATAAGACGGCTGGAGAGCGAGGTGCTGCCAAGATGAGAGACGGCGGAAAAAGGGACGAGGTCTCGTGATCTGCAAGTTTTTATACTGCGAGCTTTTATCTTTTCCCTCCGGCTGGAAAATGGTAACAAAGGAGCAAAGTACCGTGGGGACTGTAGTAGTCCTTCTCTTCTGAGAACTAGGTATGTCCACTACATGATGTTATGATGTGGAATACCAATAACTGAAAATCACAAAACCATGACAACAAGGTAGATTTAAATTACAATCCCGTATCATTGTTAGGCTTGTGGATCCTCCCTTATTTCTCACTGAATTGAGTGGTGTGTCTTACTCTTGCACAAACAAGGCATGTTAGGGGGAACATCATTAGAAGTAAGAGAGAGGTGAAAGGCAACATCCTCATGAGGAGCACACTGGAAATCAAGAGACCTTCACTGTTTTCTGTCCTTTGCTAGGGACGTGCAAGGCAAATTCAAACTTGTCAGTGTGTCAGTTTTTCTCTAAAGCAGAACCAGAATATTGTAAAGCATTGTGCACAATACTGTAGAGGACTGCAAAACACTGTAAAGTTTAAACACTAATGTTTCATTGTAATAATAACCTAAAAATATTACTGGGGTGCGGATTGGTTTGTAAATGCTCCTGTTTTCTTCTGTTTGGAAAGGTAGTAGGCTTCTACTTCATACATTAAGACTTCAGTAAGGCACTTAAACCTGCACTTGAAATTAAGCATGCGCATTAGTCCTTTTCTGACTACACAATCCTACTAATTAGGACTTGTAGCAAGACTGCTTGTCTAAAGTATGAATAGAACATGCTTTTTTGAAGGGGGAGAAACCTGATTTTCAAGCACATACGTATTCTTTTGGTAGAAACAAATAAATAAAAAAAGACACCAGTTAGTCATGTGCTACTGTGACCTCCCATCTCTGGGTCCCCCTCTGTCTTGCTGTACGTAGCACTCAAGTACGGTATGATCAGTGTGGTTCATTAAGTGAATGCAGTGATGCTAATGAACCATTTATTTCTAATCATCAGGTTCTCCAGCCCTGCCCAGCAACATGGTATATTTTGGAAGCTCTCAGGATGACGAGGATGAAGAAGAGGAAGAGGAGGAGACAGAGGACTCAAAAACAGCCACAAACAATGCTTCATCATCATGCCAGTCAACCCCCAGGAAAGGAAAAACGCATAAACAAGTTCCAAATGGGCAAGGTAGGTCCTAACTAGTGCTGTTCTCCTGCGCTGTCTAGTAGAGAATCTTAAGAACTGCATATGCTTAATCCTTGTTCATCCTTCTGGACCTGAGTGAAAAAGGACATGGGTGTAATGAGAAAATGGAATGAGATGTAGTGTTAGAGTCTTCTGTTTTAACCTATTTTTTCTGACAGTCTGACCTCTGTGCCAGAACTATAACTGCAGGACTGCAGGAAATCACTAGCTATTTAGAGACTGATGTTTAATCTAGAATGAATTTATTGTATCAAAGTTAAATATAACCATCTGAGTACTTCGTGTTATCAAAACATGTGTAAGGGGCAACACTTAATTTCTAAGTTACATTTCTCCAATGTAATGTTGATACCACAGTTGCAGTAGGTATGCTGTTGGTAATGGAAAAGTTTTGTCGACGTTTTATCATCAGTTAATTCTTTGCAAATCAACAAAAACTGCATTTTTTACAGAAACTTCCACAATGTCCTCACATGATATCTCGATAAACTGATCAGCATATGTTGCAATATCGCCTAGTGTAAAATGGAAGACCTAAAAGCCATGCCGAGTACTTCCTGAGTGCTTCCATCTCTAGCAGGAGCTATTGTATCATAACGAGTCTGTGCCCTCTTTGCCTGATGTCATTTCAAAATGGATTCTGTGCTCCGTTTTCCCTTCCTCAGTATTAGTTTTACCTTGAAAATCTTTCCTTCTGGTGACTGCTTGTTCACCTTCCTTCTTAGCAACAGTATGGAAAGAAAGGTTTTTCTACAGAGTACTTTTTGAGAGATGGTTGTGACCTGTGCCTTCTTTATTCCTTCTTTCGTGCTACTCTGTGCTCTGAAGAAGAGATGAATTGATCCCAATTACTTCACTGTGCTAGTCCTCATCTCTGCTTTTCAAAAAGAAATTTTCTGCAAAGGAAGCCCTTGTTATATAAACCGGAATTATTTTTCAAGGCAGTGTCTGAATCTGCTTTTTTATTGCACATGCTACCTCAAATACTCTCTTTCGTGGACTATTTGTGGAGAAGTGGAAGAGGATGTTATACCTAATAATATTTCAGCTGTCGGCTGTAAGCAGGTACTTTAATGTTATAAAAGCCATGGATCAAAACTTAGCACTTTAGATTGATTTTTAAGTTAACCAATCAAAATAATAGCCACAAACTTCTGCATATAGAAAATGAGGTTGCTCGTAACAGAACTGCTGCCTTAGAGTTTTAAATGTGATATATCATTACAAAAGGAGCTGATCATGTTCCTTGAGAATGTCCCAGATGGCAGCCACTTTGAAATTAGCTCAGAACTGGAGACACCTGAAATCTTAATTGGGGGTAAGTAAAGGCAAACTTAATGAGCCATCTAATGGATTCATAATCTTTATCAATATAGATCAGGCTGAGCATAAGTGAAGCTGCTACTTGAATAGATCTGCAAAAGACCTTTATAAAATACATAGGAGACAATGTGAGATGTTTTGACAAAGGTGGTGAAACAGGAATTCCCAGAGAAGGCAGCTGCTGCTGCTGCTTCGTCATTGTCATTTCCTTTTTTTTTTTTTTCATTCTTCTTCTGCTTTTTATTTTTTAATTAAAATCTCCTTACCCAGGGGTATTCCCATTTTTCAGTGTCTGTTATTTTGGTTGACAGCCAATAGTATTTTTGTTTCCAGTGAATGAAGTAGGTTCTGGTTCGTGCGTGTATCTCTTTTAAATGAGACCACACACAAATTCAGGCCAGGGACGGGTGCACCAAATGAACTTAATCTAGCGTGAGAGACTATTTTTAATGTATTAAAGTCTTTTGTTTTTAATGTACAATGTGTAGTTTAGTACTTTGGACCTGAACATGCCAAGCATTTGCTATGACATACAACAACAAAGGTTCACAGCTTGATTAATGTCATTAGACAGTGTCAGATGATTGCTTTCTACTAAACCGGGGCCAGAACAACTTTCCTGAAGTCATTTGTCAATATCCTCTTCTGAAACCAATAGGGGATGTTATTGGGGTTACACACCAGACTAGCCTGTTGAGCCACCTTTTGGACAGCTAACTAAATAAAAAATGCCAAAGTGTGAATAAGAAGCCACTATAACACATGGCATAGCTTGCTGCACAAGTTGGAGTAATTAGCTGAACTACCTTGTCACCTTCTGAGCTTACTATTAATGTTTATTTCAAGAATCAGATTGTTAAGTGTGATGTTTCTTGCTTCTTTCTTAGTGCTTCTAATGTGTTGTACATGTATTTAATTGTTAAAAGGAAGAGTAAATTCTCGGCAGGCTAAGTTTTTATCCTCTACACCCATGGTCATTTGGAAAAGGAATATGTAGCAACATGCAAGACTTCTTTCATGCAATATCTTAGTGCAGGCAATGATAGCATTGCAGTTGAACTGTTTTCTAAGATATTACTGCAGTTGCCACAAGGGAAATTGCTAGAGCAGCGCTCTTAAAAATTGGTTTCATGTTATTGCCAAACTTGAACTGATTAGGCCACGTCTGACATTTGTTAAGATAAGTTAGCAGCAGATAAAGGCTTGGATGTTATTGGTGGTGGTTTTTGCCTTGATTAGAAACTGGTATTAGTTCTGGGAAGATCTCTCTCATGCTGTGAGTTGTTTTACACCTAGCTGTTGGCTTGCTCTTCTCATCACTGTCTTTTTCAGCTTGCTTAAACCTACAGTAAGAACTTCTCACTAAGAGAAGAAGACATTGACCAAAAACTTTCAGTTTTTGTTCTATTGTAATGTAGAGTAAAACATATGTTTATTGCTTGCTTATGGATTAAGTTAGATGTCATAGATTAATTCAGGTCAGAGAAGACTCCAGGAGGTCATCTGATCTGACCATGTACATTAAACACCATCAGTAACTGTTCTGTCAAATTCAGCAATAAAATTAGCAAAGGTTTGTGTCTTTAATTGTATGTATCTTTGAGGAGGAAGAGAATGTTTTAGAAGCTTTCTGAAACTCAATGTGGATTTTTGGTCCTAACCAGAATGATTTTAATCACGTTAGGATTTCTAGCAGGGTTAAAATGGTGAAGGGCCACAAAGCAATCAGCTGAATCATTTGGTTTTCATATAGCTGCTGACTTCAAAAGACTATTTTCTCAGCTAATAAAACAATATGAACATTTAATTGGAAGAGAGAAATCTATCTTGCTGTTTCAGTATGTTGAAGTGCTATTAGAAGAGCTTTATGGAAAGCATGTCAGGGATGCTTGTCTTTTTAACGCATGTAGTTCCCTTTTAACTTAAAACCTCCTAAGTAAGTTTGTGGTGAATTTCAAAATCAACATATGGAAAATTAGGAATGATGTGGTGCATATTGCAGCAGATAAAGCAGAAATACCAATGATTGTTGTAGTTGCCTCCTTGTTACCAACCTTCTTGAGCGTGGGTGTTAGGAACCTCTGTAATTCTCTGTATTTAGATCCAAGATCCCCAGACAGGATGCCTGCATGCTGCTCAGATGTTGATTCCCATCTTGCCTTTTGTACCCATCTCAAAGAACTATCAGTCCATCTGAGACTAGCTCACAGTTTTGTAGGCAATGAATTTGATGGAAGAACCCAGGCAGCTGCATTGGCTTAATGTATTTTTTCTTGAGTATGGCTGCCAGGTTTGGGGAGAAATTTCTCAACCACAGCCTGGATGACAAGGCATCTTGCCAACATGGAGGAGTAGATGGGAAGACATTGATCTATTAGAAAATTAACCTTCTGTTAAGTAACGTTCAGGGAAAGCAAGTGAGCCGCACTTTGGTTCCCTCGGGCAGGAGGTACCATGGCTGAATTACATCTCCCTGCTGCTCAGAGGAAATTCCAAGTGTACTTAAGAGGGTAGACTTAGCTCCCTATGACTTTAAAACTAATTCTCTGAATTCCTCACAACTAAATAAATCCTACTTTGATTTCACTCTGTGGCACAACAGAAGGTTTTCTCCCCAGGCTCCTGAAGGAAAATGTTGGCAGGTGCCAAGTGTTTTGTTAGGCAGTTTGGGAAGTGGAGCTGGAAGATACACTTAGGGATTTGTTGGGTTATTGGTCCCATCAAAAGAGCAAAAGGGATAGGCATTCCTCCACTTGAAAGAAGCTGGAAGGGCTTGTGAACTGGAAATGGGCCTCAGGAGGAGCAGTGTCTGCAGATCCGGTTGAGTAGACAACTTTGAAGTTGCATGCAACAGGTTACAGTTCCTAAAATAAAAATCCTCAGGTAGGGTGATTGCAGGATTTGGTATTTCTGGCATCAGCAGAGAATTTCAAAGGTTGAGAGAAGTATGCATTTGAGCCAACTTACTGACTCCTCTGACCTGGGGAGGGTCAAGGTGGGAGTTAGGGAAGTTAGTTAAGGTTTTTCACCAGGGGATGATCAGACCCTGGAACAGGCTCCAAAGAGCATTGGTCATGGCCTAAACATGGTTGTCTTTGTGGGTCTCCTCCTCGTGAGATATTCTATGATTTTATGATTCTATTACTTAAATTCTTCTTATATTTAGGAAAACGGAGTGAGTCATCATTATCTGTAACCGGACTTCTTTGTGAATGAGAGTCTTGTTTATCCAGAGCAAGCCAGATTTTAGTGTGTCAGAAGGCCAACTGTGTCAAAAAGGATTACTAATCCGTGGTGTGTTTTGTTACTGGTCTGCGTGCCTTTTGCCTGAAATGAGCAGGGGGGAAAATTGTAAAGATGCCTTTTTTCTTATGGCTCAGATTTCAAAACAGATCTGGCAGTAGTGCACAGTAAGCAGGCATCACTAGAAATATTATACTCTGCTTTAGTGCTGTCTTCCTCGCTTACCAAAAATGCTAGAGAATGTTTCAGTTCTCAATTTGCAATGGATAATTTAGCAGAGTAATTTCCTTACATTTGCAATAGCAAAGACAGTGCTGGAAAAATCATAGATACTTTTTTCTTATTTCAGGATATAGTTCAATGCACTGTTTGTACATCTTGGCTTAAGTGATAGATCTTTTACATATGTTATTGTTTTAAAAAAAAACATAAAAACCCAACCAACCAAACAAAAAAAAACCTACATTAGATGTTTGTAGGTAGGTACATAAGACAGAGTCCTAGGCTCTTCAGCAAAATTACTCCCAAGGAGGTAAGCATTTAGAAGAAAAATATTCTCTGCATCCAGCTAAAATGCAGAATGAGAAAATTTCAGGCGCAGTGCTACAATAGTTAATGGGTAGGCAATTATTTTGATGATTTACTGCCTTTTGTTGAAATACCATGGAACCAGTAATTGTTGCAATAAACATTTTGCACATTTAATTTTTCTGCAAAAATATGTAACATGAAAATTACCCGTTTTGCAGTAATTTACATATTTAAAAATGCAAATCAGACACAACACATTTGGAGATTTGTGGATTTTCAGTAGCTAAATGTATGACCTATGGAGAAGAATAGGGGAGCTGGAAGTTACTCAAAAAAAAAATAGGGTTGTTATCCTGGTGAGAGACTTGTGATAACAGATAGACACTTCTTGTATGGACTTGCTGCTTAGCGAGTGACCCTTTTGATGTTGTTTGTGTCATAATGGTTAGGTGAGAGTAATGAGTTTGTGCTAAGATGAGACACTTGGTATTGAATTTTTGCAAATGGTGGCGTGGTGTCTCATACCAATAATACTCCTTGCAATAGCCCAATGTATTCCTGTCCGTGAAGGACATCGAGCTACGTTATTGATAGCGGCAAAAAGAAATGCCATGTTATCAGCCACAGTTCTCCTGCTTGTCTTCTGTTTGCATACAGCTAGGGAAATTTCGTTGCAGAGTTGTCTGCCTACAAATGGGGTTAGGGCTTGCGAAGTGCTGAAACAGCTGTGTTGCCTGTTTTCATACCATGTAACACCAGCAGTGCTGTGATGTCCCTATCCTGAAACGCGCCTTTGCCACTGTCCCCAAGTACATAGGTGCTGTTTGGGGAAGACAGTTCCTATCACTGGAAATGGTTTATAGACCCAACACTCGGGGGAAACAATTGGCAGCATTAAAAAATTCTGTTTTATGGAGGTAGAGCACTGTTTTAGTTCCTGCGGGAGAAGAAAAGAATTATTGCCTGGGTCCTTTAAGGCAGTTTGAGAGCCACATAAATGTTTTCACAGTGACTTAAAACTGAATTAAAGCCAGAGCAAGAATGTTTTTGTACAGTAACGGATACTTAATGCCAGAAAGTTGATTAATATTACATCTCTTCCCAAACATGAACTGTGTAACAACATGAGGTTTGCATTGGAATAGCTGGCTCGGGCTCACAAAATTGGCAAGGCTCCCTCTTCTCCTTCTAAAAACAAAACTTTTCCCTTTCACTCTTCTCTTCCCCCTTTGTTTTGGATAGTTTTATGAATGCTCAATCACTTGCTTTACGCAGCACAAACTGTGCTACATGCAGTGTACGTATATGATCCATGCCTTCATCTTCCAGAACACTCACGTAACGCAAAGATGATCATATATCAATACTGAGCTCTTTCTTGTGCTTGAGCTAATGGGGGAGTCTACAGCAGGAATATCTGGTACAGGAATCAGCTTGAGGAGGGCTGGTGAGAGAAAGCTTTGCCTGTAGAGTAGGCTGTTGGCTGAATTCAGTGCAGTATCTTTGCTGTTTAAATAGTGAAAGCATGATTATTGTACATATTATGAACGGACTTCTGAGTGGATGGCTGGATATACCCTATAAAATGTTTGTGTGACCCTATAAAATGTTTGTTGTTATTTCTGTGGAAAATTGCTGAAAATGTAATAAATGTTTATTGCTTAGTAAAGTGTCAGTTCCCTTAGTAAATGCCAAGTTAATCTGTAGTAATCAAGCGTGTCTGTGGCTTTACATGATCACACTTTTTCTTAGCCATTATTAAAGCTGCACCAAGTTACAGGCACAGTTTGCATTGATTGGTGTAGGGATTCTTTATCGTGACTTCAAATAAGATACCTTGAAATCCTTGGATGGGATACTGTGTGAATACTGGTGCCCAGAGTCCAGCTCCCCTGATGCAGAAGGAACTGTGCTGCATCCACGGGGATCATGCTTGCCATAAGGTTTTGCTCAGCTGCCATAAATTACATCAGTGGTTTGAAAAAAACCCCAGTGCTTGCAAGTTTTGAATGTAGTGGTTCAGTTTCTTTGTGTTTGATCATCACTGCTAACCAAAAGGCCCACAAGAATTTCACTATGGGACTTGTATTGTTTCAACTTAATAATAATTACTTGAGAGGAAGCAGCATTTTGCAACGAACATGTAGGTAGATATGGATAAAATGATACACTCTTGTTGTATTTGAAGTTTCCCAACACTAATAATTTGCTTGTATTTTTCATTATTTGTTTGTACTGCTCTTTAATTAAAAGCTGTTCTGGAAATACGGAACTGGTTAAGGTAGCATAAAATGATGGTGATTTAAGATGCCAAAAGATCTCTCCTTTAACAGTATGAATTTTATTGCTGGTGTGGGTTGTAGGTTGTTTTTGTCTGTTTTTCCTTTTTTTTTTTGTTTTGTTTTTGTTTAAATGAAATTATTGCTTCAAGGATGAAACCTTTATTGACTTCTCCTTCACAAGGAAAAAATATAACTGGGAGCTGAATGCTGGATATTGTGCATGTCAGAGTTATATCTAGGATGGAAGATTATAGCTGTAGCACATCTATATCTGAGCTCTGTAAAATGTAAGGTACACCCTTCCTGCTTTTCTAAATGCCTCAGAAATATTGAAGTGCTGGCAGACCTCAAGGGAAATGCAATTTGCTGTGTAAGAAGACACAAAAGAATTAGTAATCACTTTATTCTTAAAGCAGATTTGGACTCAGCGATATTCTTTGCAGGGTTGTTGGTAGTTTTTTTTTTTTTTCCTTTGAGAAGTGAATTTTTCATTCTTATTATCACTTACTTTTCAGCAGTGATGTTTCTGGGGGCACTTTTTGGTCTTCTTTCCCTGGTGATTTCATCTTTTCTGTTTTACTGGAAGTGTCTAACTAGCTATTTGGGCCAAGGTTTAATCCTGTATCATATTTTGTAAGTCAAAATAACTTAATTCTACTTTTTTTTTATTCAGATGGGAGCAAAGTCATGATCTAGGGGATATATATATATATTTTACCTTAAATGCTTGACTGGTGATATTTTTTGTAATTAATCAGATGAGCACTGTGATTCTTGTTCACGAATCTTGTTCACGATTCTTGTTCATGAATTTGGCAGAACTCATTTTTTCAGAAAGATTTTTACACCTGTCTGGCTATAACAATATTACAGGTGTTCAAAGAAACAAATACTGCTTTTTTTTTTTTAGAAAGAAATGCTATCTATTCTTTAACTGGAGGCAGCATGGCAAGGAGTGTTTTGCATCTACATCTTGCTCTTTTTTTTAGTGTTCTCAGGGTTTAAGCTTTTTAAGCTTTTCCTGTGAGAGCGAACATTTTTTCTCTCCCGTTTCTCTCTTCCCCCTTTCAAGAATCTTACAAATTAAGACAAAAGATAATTACTCAGAGGGTAAAACTGGCAGGGTTCCCACGACACTTAAAATTAATGAGCTGTTGCATATAAAATATACCTTGTCTCATGTTCGCTGGGTTTGGGTTTTTTTTGTGAACCATAAAAGTGCACAGTTTGGCTTTTTGGCTGTGTTTTCTGTTTTAGTAATTTTCAGTTATAAAGCAGCAACCGAATACAGAAGACTAATCTCTCTGACTTAACGTTTCCCTATGAGCGGATCGGTATGTACAGTTTGTTCCCTCTGAAGAAAAAGATCACTTGGAGTGATGAAATATATATTAACAAAGCTGCCGTCGTTTGTTTGTGCTATATCCTATTAAAAATAAATAGTCGCACTTTGCGCGTTTGTAGCGCCTTCCATCTGATGTGAGACCTCCTTACAAAGGAGGATAAATGTATTGTCGTGAACTCCCCGAGAGAGGTTGGCAATTATTGTCAGTTCCATCACTGGAAATGAGACAGAGGGGTTATGAGACTTTCACTAAAATCACGGAGAAGTCCTCGGCTGTCTGGGGCAGCGCCAGTTGCTCCCGAGCTCAGCAGCGCCGAAGCCGCGAGGGAATTGGTGGTGACTTGGCTGCTGATGGGATTGCTCTCATTCCTACTCAGTTTGTGCAACGGGAAGAGAGGGAAGGAGGGAGAAGTGGAAAAACGTAGACTTGCGCTTGCAGGTGGTGGGTTTTTTTTTGTGTGTGTGTTTTGTTTTGCTTGTTTTTAACATCGTCTGCTTTAATGCTTACCACCACCTGAATGTGGTGACCTGAATAAGAATTCTGTTGATAACTTGCTGGAATTCCTCCTTTTGGAGGCACGGTGGGAAGGCTGGGAGGTAGGTGAAGCAGCTTAGATGTGCCTCAGCCGTTCAGAAGCAGCTTAGATGCACCTCCTCTGTCCAGCAGGATTTTTGGTTGCTTAGATTACTACTGTTACTGCTGCTATTCCTGTAATACCCCAGGACATCTGTAGACACAGCCAAGCTTTGCAATTTAGATAAAAAGGAATGTGTCATTGGTATATCATATTTATTGACTAAATAAGGCTTTCATTTCCCAAGAAAGCAACGTCTTAATTCATTCAGTCAACGTTCCCAAACAGATAGTGTGTGTTGTGTGTAACACTTACTATTCTTAGATATTTGTGCTCTTAAGTATTTATGAATTTTTTTTATTTACATCCTTTCCTAATCAGTGTCAAAACAAATGAGTGAAAAACAAGAGTAGATGAATGGAGAAGTCAGGAGGGCACTTGCCATTGTGGATGTTGGATCACAAACCTCACAGACCTCTGTCAAATTCTTTGCTGATGAACAAGCAGCACTGGCATATATTTACTACATTTTTTGATTAGCAATCAGACAAAAGGATTGTTGGGTTTTTTTTTTTTAAACCCCAGCTTTTGATGATCCCTGACAATGAAAGATGAATGTATATCCCTAAATAAATTCAGCAGTGGGAAAGTACCCAAACTTTTTGTGATATAATTGTATACATTTTCATAACATTTATTGTATAAAAATATGGTTTCTGTTCTTTCTTAACCTTAGTTTCAACAGAAGGCTAGGATACTCAGCTTAGGGCCCCATATTACCTTATATGATGTGTTCCAAGTTATTATTTTTCTTTATTTGTAGAAGTATCTTTCTCTATTTGTAACGTGTCTGCTATTAGCAAGCTGCTGTCAGTTTGGTTCAGCAGTTTGGATATGATGAAAACAAAACATGCTTTTTCATGGAATGTTTCCTTTCGTTATGTTAAAGTAAAAATAAATCCTTTTTCTGTTTACGTTACATTCAGCACTTCCTCACTGCCACAGCAAGAAGTTGATTAAAACTGTCATAAATAAAAATCAAAAGGATAAATCTATATTTAGGTCAATCAAAATAGTAATGTACCTTATATGTTTTAATTTGGGTACTTTAATAATCAAAGGAAATAGATTGCTTTGGTAAATCTGTTCATATAAGTAAATATGCAAAATTGTGCTTCTATTTCTGTGTTGCGTTTACTTTAGTTATAATAGAACACTCTCTAAATATCAAACACTGACAATAAAGAAAGTTGGGTTGCTTTGAATGAAGAGTTTCATCTTGTATGTACTTCTTTTTTCTTTAATACTCTGATTTTTCCCTCTTCTCAGTTTTCAATGGATCCAGCAAATCATTGAAGGAGAAAGAACCTGCCCAGAAACACAAAAGCAAAGAGGCCACACCAGGGAAGGAGAAGAACAGCGAACATAAGGCTGAGAGCCGAAAAGACCAGGCTGCTGCTAATCACCATCCTGCTACAAACACTGGCTCCTCTACGAAAGGGCTCACTGCTAACAACCACCACACTCTTCATAGATCGGCTCAGGACTTAAGAAAACAGGTAATGACTTATGCCGTACTGTGGACACATGGGAAACACAGATTTTTAAGGTGCTAGCTTCATTTTTCACTGCATGGCACGGAGGGAACATTGCAGTCCTTCAAAGCATGCTCTGAAGACAGCGGGGAGTTAATTTTTAGTGGAAGAGAGAGAGAAAGAGAGAAAGGAAAAAAGAAAAGTATATAGCAAGTCATTTAAAGTATGCTTTACAACTCTCTCTATATTACACACTGCATAGATATGAAAGCTAAAAGTTCACATCACTTTCCTAAGCCTTTCTGACTGATACTTTTGCTGGCCTCTCTGCTGTCAGCGCCAAGGCTGGCAGCACATAGCAGAAATGAATTCCTTTAGCAGCTGGTCTGCTTGGGTTATCTTAGAGGCTTACTGGCATTGTAGAGAAGCTGACATTATGCTCAGGTGTCTTCTATTGCATGTGAGCATTTCAAACCTCAGAGTCTGGGAAACATACCTTGCCCAGCGCATAAAGTGTTCCAGGATATTGTCTCCTTCCCAGTGGACTTACCAGGAGGGAAGCAATTCAGGACTTCATGTTACCTAGTTGAAGACTAGCAAACAATTCAGCAAGAGTTTTGTCTGAACCCGACTTTGATTTGGGTCTAGAAGTCTTTCAGTACTTGTGACCTGCATTTGTGCAGGATGTGTCTTCATCTGTGAATATTTTGGATGGTTGGATCGTTAAACTCATAATAACTGATAGATTCATTTTCTTATAAAAGAGTTCAAACAAACCTCAGTCAGTGTCCTTTTAAATTCTCTCAGCTGTTATCTTTCATGAGATAATTCAGTGTGGGGGAATAGGTTAGCAGAGTATCTGAACTGGGGCAGTGCAGTGTGGAAAGCTTGCTGCACTTACACTTTTTTTTCTCTTTTCCGGTGGTTAATTCTCAGCAAGCCACTTACAGGCAGTTTTTATTTGCTGGCATGTATAGGTTTTTCTTCCAAATAGCCTAGGCTAGATTTCACTGGAGCTGGAATTGCCATTTTCGAGAGCTGTCAAGGCCTTAAATGGTGCTTCTCAGTCATAGGCTTGGAAATTTAAAAAAGCAAAAAGAAAAACACCGTTGCTCTTGCCAAGGAAATCTTCCATGCCCTGTGCTTCGGTGATGTTTAGCTTTTCCTGAAATGGCTCTACTGGACTTGTATTACCTTTGAAATCAAATCTGAGATCCTGAAGGAAATCTGAGATCCTGAAGGCTACGTACAGTATATTTCTCTGTACCTGTGTAACCTTCCAATCTTGATTCCCTCATGGCAATTTTTGCTTATCAAGTCATCAGCTTAAATGCCTGCCATCTTTTTGTAAATTTTCTTGTGACTGCCAACATCCTATGGTCCTTGCTGTAACATGCTCAGCCGTGAGCTCTTCATGTTGAAGAAGTTTCCCAGAACGTAAGGATACGCTTTAGGCTTAATTATTTTGACTCACAGAAATACTCATATGAAATGCGTTAAAGTTTTTTTTTAAAAGTATGAATAGTTAAAATTCTTCTAAAAATCAACAGCTGTCTCTTGTGAAGGCAGTTCTAAGAAAGAAAATGACAGCTGTAGAAAAATTCTATCCATGATCCAAGTGGGTTTGTATTATAGAATAGTAGATTTTTTTGATTGTACTTTGGAAAAAAAAAATAGAGAAACTTAGGCATAGTGTGCTACAACCAATGGTAACACTACATAGACACCTGACAAAGTGATCCTCGAGCTTCATAAAATAAGGGAGCTATAAGCTCAGATGATGAATTTTTTTTAAGGAAGGATAAACATTTTAGTTTTCTTCTGCAGTCCACTGTGACGTAAATCCTTTCTTACCAATTTTAATGAAAACATGGCTGTAACTAATTAAAGGTGATTTATACATTTTGCCTGATAAAGTAATCTAGCTTTTTGCAAAACCTTAGACATAACAATTGAGACATCACTAAATTTCTGCTCTTGTTGAGAGTCTTTGTTGACTGCTTTGGTGCTTTCCTAAAGGAGAGTCATTTTCTCAAGGTATCAGCTGCATGTTCATTTTCTTTCCAGTATGTTTTTGCTTCTTGTTCATGTGCATTTACCCAGTTTATTTATGTATGTGTCTTTTTTTGTTAAGTCTTAGAGAAAATAAAAGCAGAACACGAGAAATTACATGAGATTTTCTTTTTTCCTTTCTTTTTTTTCCTTTTCTAGTGTGCATTTGCACTTGTCACGTTTCCTCTCTCTTTCTTCCTCCCTTGCTATCTTTCCAAATTCCCGTCTTCAAAGTGATTGTGGGCAAATGAGATGTAGTTCAATGGGGCCCTCTCTTGGCCTAATATGGTAATTTAGATCTGCAAAGCTCATATATCAACGGAAGTATTTTTATGAATGAATTCAAGATCAGCTGCGTAACATGAATTTCTTGGAGACCAAAATTGTTGTTGGTATTGCTAATGTTGCTGTTATTACTGTGCTTGTTATCTAATAAGTTGTTTGTTGGCCTTATTTTGTGTACTGTGTGTGTGTGTGTGTGTGTGTGTGTGTGCATATGTATATGTCTGGAGGGTGGATCCCAGGTGCTGTGCAGAGGTGTGTATGTAGACCAGTTCAAATCCAACAAACAAATCTCTGCAATACTGTGTGCTCATTTTCATTTGCTTGTAAAAAGCCAACAATTTTTAAAAGTTACTGTACCATCTTTTACTGCAAGGCAAGTGTTCTGTAAAGTGGAGAAAAGAGTGTTCTGAAGACAAAAATATTATCAGCACAACTGAGAAGATAGCTGAAAACCACAGATATTATCCATACCCCTAGTTTCACCTTTAGCTCAAGACTTTGAGTCATGTAAGGCTAATGTCAATCATTTTGTTACTATTTGAATTAAATTGACTTCTTTCTTATGCGCTCAGTGTAAGCACTGCCTCGGAATGGAGCTGTGGCATAGACTCCCATTTGGTGAACCTGCGCACCTGGCAGTGTGGCCAGTTTTTTAGGCTGACTCTGTGTGTGTATGTTTGGTTTGGGGGGAGACATATCAACAGTAGAAAGGTAAGAAAATGGCTACCGCAATTTCTTGTTTCTTTTGGTTCCAATCGTCTGATGGGTCCTCAGAGACAAGTACAGACCAGGAACACGTAGGTGTTTGCTGACCAGGCAGAATTTCGCATTTGTCAATGTGAAATCCTGAATCCACCTATTGCTTTGATGGTGGGCAATGACCACGTTGTTTGTTCCATTTGTTTCCAGCTGGAAGATGTTTGTTGCAGCCTATTTCCATTTGAAGCGTGGTCTGCTCTGGTCTATGTACTACTGCTGTATCTTAAATTTCATGCTACTCTCTCTCAGCGCACTGGATACCTGTGGACATGTGGGGAGGGGAGAGGGAGAAGCATTTAAAAACCATTGAGTTGTGTCTGCTCTGGAAAGATGATGGTTCTGAGAAAGTTTCCAGGAGTGTTTCTTTCTTACGGGGTCTTCTTAGTTAGCAACCAGACAGAAACAATTCAATTCATTATGGTACTCTGAAAGCTACGTGTTCCTCTACTTCAGGACTAGTTCGTCACTGGAATAACTTCATTCGATCTGAATAGAAATTTGATTGTGCTTATAATGTAGGATAGCGGGTTAGATAGATGAAGCTTATGTACCTATTCAGTGCAAGATTTAGCCCTGAGAGATCTAAGCTTTCATTGTGTGGAGGTATTCTGACAACTCTAACCAGTTGTGAGAAGTTGCTGTTTTCTTAATAAACTTCTTAATAAATTCAGTTTCCAGAGTTTCTTATCTTGGCAGTTTTAATTCTGGCCTCAAGCTGATGTTGCTGATAGTGTGTTTTCTTTCAGAGAGTTGAGTCGTGAGGATCTTGCCTTTCTCCATTAGCACTTGCTCCATGACTGGTTTTTATGTAGGCCCTGGGCCACCATTGCCTCTCTGAAGGAGTGACCTGGATGGCCCTTCAGCATTCTGGTTATGACTGTTTCAAAAAAAAGTTGTAGGAAATCTGAGGCGACAAGGCATTTCCATACAGCCTGGGCACCCCCTCTGAGGTGTTTTCTTCACTGTACCTAACAGCACAGTACTATAGCTATGATATACTTGAAACCTTCTTGAAAACCTCCAGTTAGAAGAGAGATGCTTCTTAGAGCATTTTCCTTTCCTACTAATTAGAAAGTTTTCCAGGTTGCACTTTAGATTATTCTTGTAGACAGTGAAGGGGTTATTTTCACCTTTTCTTGTTTCATACATGGAAGTAGTATTGACTGTCTCTTTTCAGAGGGGATCTTTATGCATCAGCAGACCATTACAGAGTTCTCTCTCAGTAGTCTTTTTTAGACGAATAAGCCCAGCTCCCTTGGCTTTTCAATAGAAATCTTATCTAAATACCTGAATGCTTTGTTCTCTTCCAGACTTGCTCCAGTGTTTGAATTTTTCTTACAGGACAGGCCCAGCACAGAGCACAGCCCTGCATAGGAAGGCCTGTGTTCCTGCCTCTTGCTTTTGACATTTTGATTAATAGCTCTCACAGAGAGATTTGCATGCTTTCACCACCATTGCATTTTGCAGCTCACCATGTTCTCCAGTTATTGTTTCTCCCTACATATATTTGATTAATCCTTCCTAAAATTAGCAGTTCCTCTTATTTTAGAAATGTTCTGGCGTAAGATCTTCAAGATTGCCTTTGATTTTGACCTTTTCTGCAGAGCATTTGCAGTTCCTTCCAAGTGTGCATCACAGGCACATTTTATGGTGGTCCAAGTGACTAATG
Source organism: Numida meleagris (assembly GCF_002078875.1). Lineage (NCBI taxonomy): Eukaryota > Metazoa > Chordata > Aves > Galliformes > Numididae > Numida > Numida meleagris. Next base: position 59,065,942 of record NC_034410.1, read on the forward strand.
GAAGGACTTAGCAGAACTGAGGCCAAGACAGACCTCTGCCAAAAATCACCTGAAATGCCCTCTTAGGATGACCATGAGCCATGACAATGATGAAAGTCTTTCTTCAATCTAATGTAAAGCCACTTTATAGTAATTATACCTAGGATGTACCTCCAGAGCTTGTTTGATGGGATAATGTCAGGAACTCTACTGAAGCAAAGGTGCCCCTTTACCTGCTCAACCAGGTGTCTATCAGAAAAAGATCAAATTAGCTTGAAGTGCTAAACTGTGAGGTGGGGTGTATGTGTGTGTTTGCTTTGTTTGTTTTTATCACTATCTTACTATGTTTTATGTGTTTACAAATTAACTGTTTGACGTTGGTTCCAGAATCATTTTAGGGATTGAAGTTAGCAGTCTGCCTGCCCTCCTCCATTTCTCTCCGGGACCCATGCCTTAAGTTAACTAGGTACACTGTAGCTTGTTGCAGTTGCCTTCCTAGCTCTTTTTTTCAGTTGACTTTTTTACATGTCTGGTAAGTATTCACTTTAACAGTGGTACTTGTGTTGAGGACAAATGGAAAGAAGCACAAGCACATTAGTTAAACTGTTTGATTTGTTTTCCTTCCTTGTGTAGTGGTTCAATCTACACTACAACTTGTGTAGGAGTGAATCTGCTGTCCTTTGTTAGCTTTGTGTTGTTGAAGTATTTATAAAATCTTCTGTGTTTCATTTTGTGTCACCTGCTAACTGAAATTCCTTTAGCACCTTGACCTTTCTGATTTTATTCCTGCATGCTTTTACTATTCCACTATAGCTGCACTTAGTCACATAATTCTGCTTCCATTTTTAACTGTGACCTTACATTTTTTGAGAACTTGATGAACAAGCATAACGGTCTATACTTTGTATCCTTCTCCTGAGTGGGAATTGTTTGGGTTGGGTTTTTTTTTTTTGTTGCAGATTTTTTCCCCACTAAAATCTGTTGTCCTTTCTCTGCTATTGTCATATCTTAGAATTGAAAACTCATTTAATAATCACTGTCATCCAGATTACCTTCCCCTTCCAGTCCTCAATCAATTCTTCTCAATTAGTCTAGACCAAATTTGTAATCAATGTTCCTGGCTATTTATAAAGCCAGAGATCTTGTGCTGACAGCTGCAGGCAGGAGGCGATGTCTCAGCAGATCTCTAACTGTCTCTGTTCTGCAGTGTGAAAAGGCTCTGTAAAAGTCAAACCCGAGCCTCCATTTCAAATTTTACTGCCTAAATTTCAAGGGAAAATGGTATATACACACTTAATGGGAGACTGTGGTGTGATCTTTTCAGTCTCTGTTTTATCCCTATTTTATAACATCCCTATTTTGTAAGTGATTCAAGTTCTTGAACTCTTTATTTGAAGCTACCATACTTACTGATTTGACAAGCATTTTGAAGTCCCATGGGAAAGTATTGTAACTTTGCAGAAATGGTGCTACTCACCTGAGCGCCAGTAAGGTGTGATTGTTGTATTGTACGTTTTCACTTTGAGCACATTTATCAATGTTCCTTTGATTTTTTGGTGTATTTTTCCTTGCTCACGGTAGTTTAAGAAGGTCAGAAAGAACGTTCAAACTTGTTTAAATGCTTTAAATTTTTAAAGGTTTTAACTTGAACTTTCATTTTCTTAGCAGTGGGGCTTGCTTTGACAGTGCTGAGCTGTCACAGTTCCCTTTGAAGCTGAGGGCTGCTTTCTGAAAGGGTTGCTTTTAGTGCTTAACATGTCTTATAATTAAAATACTAATTTTAGTTTTATAATTGGATTAAAGTGCCTAACAGAAAGAAGTGGAGTCCAGTTCTTGTAAACTGTAATGACGTGTTAGTGAGTGATGATAGAATGTGTCAGTAAAACTGCCCAGATATCAAACTTCAAAAACAAATAAACAAAACCACCTTTTTAAAAATGCACTGAACTCCTGTATACATTTTTACTTTGTGTTAATAACTTAAGCAACAAGACGCCTCCCCGGATTTAACGTGTAAGACAGACTGGATCCCTCATGGCTGTCCTGATCTGTTGGGTACATAATGTGTTCAGTATTTATTTTTATATGTGTGTACGTATACATAGAGAGGAGGTTTGTTTGAATCTAAGTGTGTGGTTTTTTTTGCAAAATGTGCCCATTCCAGTTAGAGTAGATGGCACACACTGGCTAGTCTGTTTACTGTGTAGGAAACTGTGTGTGCACTTACTTAAGGGAAGTTGGGTGGGTGAGGGGATAGTCTTTGAGGGCTGGAAGTGCTAGTTTGTAGACGGTGTAACTTGCTTTCTGGTAGGGAAAGAAGAGGGCATTGCTAGCAAGTGACCCCACCCTTCTTAATGCCAGAGGCTTCATACTCTCCAAAAGCAAGATCAACTTTCTGGGGACTTTTTGGTTCATTGTAGAACAATAATAAGAACAAAAATGTGTATTTCATATTCTGAATGCCCAATCTCTTCTCTTGTCTGGGTGAAAATTATTATAGGAAGATTGTACAAAAGGGCCAGGAGTCAGGACTGAAGAATATGGTTGTCCAGCAAATGGGAAACTGCGGAAGAGTGGCAACCTTATTAATTTACTTTTCTGTTTTATGTTTCTTTCCTTCTGCTCCCCCTGCGATACTCCTGGCTTTGTAGGTTTCTAAAGTCAACGGAATCACTCGAATGTCATCTCCGAGTGCAAATGCAGCCAGTGCCAAAAAGATGAGAGACGTCAGACCTTCACCGTCCAAAACTGTGAAGTACACTGCAACGGTGACAAAGGGAACTGTCACATACACCAAAGCCAAGAAAGAACTGGTCAAGGAAACCAAACTAAATCACCACAAACCCAGTTCACCTGTCAACCACACAATCTCAGGGAAACTAGAAAGTAGCAATGCAAAAACCCGCAAACAGGTGCTATCCCTTGGAGCATCCAAGTCTAACAATACCGCTGTTAATGGTGTAAAAGTCAATGGCAAGTTGAACCAAAAGACATGCACTAAGGAGGTGGGGAGACAGTTAAGGGAGGGGCTGCGCAATTCGAAGAGGAGGCTGGAAGAGACTAATCACATAGACAAAATACAGTCGCCCACCAAGAGAATGAAAGGGGCCGTCAACTTGGCAGAAGCCGCGAGCAAAAAGGCAGTTGTTGAAAAGCCTTTGCTGAATGGACACCTTAAAAAGGAAGTGCCAGAGAAGAATTTGGAAAGAAATAGGCCGAAAAGAGCCACTGCTGGAAAGAGTACGCCAGGGAAACAAGCACATGGCAAAACTGAAAATGCCTCCTGTGAAAATCGTTCTACCTCTCAAGCGGAGTCCTTGCACAAGCCACAAGACTCAATGGGAAAGCACGAAAAGGGCAGTAGTAAGTCTGGGTGGGGGATGCTGGGGGAGATTCCCATCCTTAGGCCCTCCACCAAGGAATTTCATGACCCACTGATATACATTGAGTCAGTCCGAGCTCAGGTAGAGAAGTATGGGATGTGCAGGGTGATTCCTCCTCCAGACTGGAGACCTGAGTGCAAGCTAAATGATGAAATGCGGTTTGTGACACAGATTCAGCACATACACAAGCTAGGCAGGCGCTGGGGACCCAACGTGCAGCGGCTGGCCTGTATCAAGAAGCACCTCAAATCTCAGGGCATTACCATGGACGAACTCCCACTCATAGGTAAGGGCTGTGGTCTCCTTGGCCTTTTGCCGCTGCTTGTTAGAGTCCGTGTGCAACTTTATGCTCGGTTTGCCTTTATGCTTAACCAAACACCTGTTCAATTAACACCACAGAGCCTGGCTCTCTCTCTTTGTCGTCAGTCAGACATGGTGCAGGTAGGTCGTGGGAGAGCATTGCTGGAAGGCTTTGCATTGCCACCTTCTTCCTTCCAGCTCTCTGTTTTGCCCAGGGAAGGATGCTGTTACGGCATCCTGCTCTTCAGATTTCAGGATCTTCACCCCTACTGTTTATTTTATTAAGTAGTACAGCTGTAGGTATTGATAGTCTTCATTTAAATGTTACTTCATAATATTCTTGGACTGTACCAAAGATGTTTTCCAAACAGGTTACAATGCCGCCAAGCGAGAATACAAATATTTTTCCCCCTTTCTTTAAAAGCGTTTAACCAAGGGGAAAAAATATCTTGAAACTGATTTCTATTTGGGTACTCAGACACTTCAAATCACAAATTTGCAGTGACCTGCTGACATTTAACAACCATTAAGTGTCAAGAATAGGCAGTAAAATGTGGTTGATTGCAAAATGGAGGTTTCATTATTTCTCGCAGCAGGTGTCTGCCAGGGCTAATGCCTGAGTAAGAATCACTTATTTAACAGAATTCTTGGTTTATGGTCTGCTGTCAAATATGACACGTGACAAAAATGTGACAATAGTTTGTAAAAACATGACAACAGCAGCATACAAATGAACCGTTGAATGATTCACCTCCATCTCGGCTGCCTTTGCAGCCATGACATAATAACAAAGTTTTGGTTTTAATTTGTGTTAACCTTCTCCTTTGTTTTTGAAGTGTTTTGAGTCAGAGCACGCAGCATCTGTGTGCTGCAACTTGAGGCTAGAGTTTTGCCTTTGAGGCATTATCCCATCAGAGGCAGCTATCAACACTAGCTGGATTAAAGGACACACTTTTCTGTTTAAACTGTTCACAATGCTTCCCTTCTCTCCCTTCCTGCCCCCCCCTACCCCCCGAAATTTTAAAACTTTGTTTTATGTCACGTATGGTAAGGGGGTGCAAATGCATAAAAACACACAAAGAGATGGTGAAAATCATGATGAACCAATGAAGGGCACAACAGAGAATGACAGAATTTGAGGAGGAGGAGGAGTGAGGGTTAGTGCTCTGTTGCAACAGCCACGCAAAAATGTTCAAGGAAATCTGAAAATTAAAATCACTCAAGCAGCAATAAGTGAACATTTTGTATGCCTAATGTATGCAATGGTTATATGCTAATAGAGAAGAGTAATGAATTAAATTTACATTGGCGAGAGTGAGAAGAAAATGTGCAAGACAGCTCGATTAACACTCCTGGAACAATGTTAACTTTTTAATGAAATACCTTAACTCAGCATTAAGATAGCATTACTGTTAATTATTTGTATTATTTAAGTACCTAACAGCCTAATTAATAGGCAAGGTTTCTATTCTGCTGGGTGCTATACAGCTGGAGCAAACAGTGATCTCTTATAAAATTTGCATCCTATATATCCTTTCTGCAGTAATTTCCTACCTATCTTGGTTTAAAATTAAAAACAAAATGGAGTAAGGAAGCTGGAGATCATCGCTGTACAAAGATTAGAAAACTGTTGGCTCCAGCAGGAAAGACATAAAATCATCTGTGATGATAAGTGTACACTTATTTAAGTGGACATTCATACATATTCCCCCCTTTCAGGGCCAAATCACATTTCCATCGAAGCAAATGGGAGTTTTGCCAATAACTTGTATAGTGCCAAGGCTTGGTATTTAATGCACACCTTAAGATTTTTTTTTAATGGGCTTGCTCACCACGCAATTTAGAAATACTCCTAGTGTAGTGAAATCGAGACTTTTTTTTTTAAGACTCTTTTTGCATAACATGTGCTAGGTCTCGTATTTAAGCCACTTTGCTATAGGCACTTCAGAAATTGGGTAAATGAATTTTTATTTTATTTTATTTTTTCCCTCTTCAACCTTTCAAGGAAAGTTTAAGCAACATACTAAGGCCAGTCCTGGAAAACATCAGCATGAGATATAAATGCTTCCAAAAGCTATGGCTGCGTAAATGGAATTATAATTGAGACCATTTTGTTAAACCTGAGCTGTGGCCGGCCCTCTGGAGCATCTGCTAGATATATGGGACTTAATGGAATGATAGCTCATAATCACTGCAATATAAGAGCATAAGTATCACATCATTCAATCATGTTGGAGAATATTGCATTTCTTAAATACATCATAAATAGTATTGAAACTAGGACCATAAACTAGGTGTGCACAATTTGTTACACTGGAGAACATGCATAATACGAAACCTGAAACATGCTTTGTCTGAAGTTTGCAGTATGTTGCTCAACTTTATACGTTTGGCTGAATCGATTGGGATGAAAAGCCATCTTAAGTTACACCTTCCCTGTATTTGAACCGTGCGTATATATATTACTAGACCAAAAAAGTACTTTCTGTAATAGAGGCCAGCTTGAGTGTTACTTCATAGGAAGATTAAAGAGGAAAGAAAGAAAACCTTTCCAGAAACGTGTTTTTCCAATGGTGTTGGCCTATTCTCTACTCCAAAACTTAAACATTGTGACTGTAAAAAATAATAAAAAAAATCATTAAGATAACCGTGCTACCTTGTGGCTCTGCCTACAGCTTTGTCTTATATTCCTCAAAGCCTTTCCTTTTGCTTTGGCTGTATCCAAAAACCTTTCCCCCTTTTCTCACCTTTGAGCAGTGCTGTGCGGGCAGCACTAGCAGACAACCTCTGCAACCAGTGTCATCTGGACATGGGGGATTGGCGCAAGTGGTGGGAAGAGGGGGAAGGGCAGGAGGATGAAGAGTGTGAGAGAGAAAATGAAGGAGACTGAAAATTGGGATCAGCAATTGAGATGCAGCGTGGCTAGATTTGAAGAGAGTAATACTGCTTGCATAAGCAAGCAAAATGATAAAGCTGGACCTTAAAGATGCTGTAGCTGTGCATCCAACAGTACGTATTTACCATAATGCTGCTTCTTGCACTTCTTTTTTATAATAGCATTTCTAAGTGCTGTGAAACTGCTGTGGGGTAATGATTTTGTACTTCAGTCAAAGAAAAAAAAATGGGAAGGAGAGACAATGTGACAGCGATGTTGACACCCATTTTGTATTAATTCTTTTTTTTTCCCTTCAGTGGTGTCCTGTTAAATTTTAGGTTGTCTTTGGCCAGTTTCTTAATTCTGCTGATGATTCATTTCTGTGCTTTGAGAGTATTTATGATGCTTCTTTTATTGTTCTTCATCCATTTGGCTGCTTTTTATGCTGGAGTTTGTATAATCTTCTGTTTTTATTTTTTGTCTGGAGTGTGAAATGTGCTAGTCATCTTAAAACATACAAAACCATAATGGAATATAAAATATGGACGGCCTCAAAGTGTGAGAATGCATCTGGAACTTTTTACATAGTAGCAGTTGCCAGCTTTCTTTCAGGCACCAGCCCTCCTCCTCCTCCCCTCTTTGAAAAAAAAAAAATTGTAAAAGAAGATTTTTTTTCTACCTGTAGTGAAAATGATGATGTTGTTGTGCTTCTTTTAAATACTTATTATATTCAAAGTGTTGCACAGACGTTCTGTCTCCAGAAGGGACAGATACTTGTTTTGATTGCCAGCACCTTTCTTGACAATTGTTTTGCTTCTTCCCTGAATGAAATAACTGTGGGACTGGTAGCAGTGTGTGGGCACTTAGGAGTTGGACAGCTCTACCAGTGCACAGTTACAGAGAGACACGTGTGATGATAGGTGATAGCTGGGGATGCTCTGAAAAGAGATTGTGTGAAAAAGCAAATTTAGCCATAGGGGATGCTATTGCAAATAGCAAATTATATGATAATCCACCAAATCAGTTAAGTTAGCAAAACAGTGGTGTGTGCCTGTCTTGAGTGGGAGGTGTACAAGACTGGGACCATCCTGCTGCAGTGCCCAGGTGACTGGAGCTGTACGGGTGGCACATTTCATATGTGCCCAGCCTGGTTCTGTGCCGCTGGCAGGAATGCTTGCTGCTTGAGGCCTACAGGTTGTCTAACCAGCTCCTGTGTTTCCCTTTCCCCCCCTCTCTGCTGCCTGGCACATGCACACCCCAGGAGGCTGCGAGCTCGATCTGGCCTGCTTCGTCCAGCTGATCAACGAGATGGGGGGGATGCAGCAAGTGACTGACCTCAAGAAATGGAACAAACTGGCAGACATGCTACGCATCCCCAAAACTGCACAGGACAGGCTGGCCAAGCTGCAGGAAGCCTACTGCCAGTACTTGCTCTCCTACGACTCCCTCTCCCCCGAGGAGCACAAGAAACTGGAGAAGGAGGTCTTGCTGGAAAAAGAAATCTTGGAGAAGAGGAAAGGACCTTTGGAGGGACATTCGGAGAATGCCTACAAGTTCCATTCCTTGCCCCGATTTGAGCCCAAAAACGGACTCATCAACGGCGTGGTTCACAAAAATGGCTTCCGCAACAAGTTAAAAGAGGTCGACGTCCCACTGAAGACGGGCAGGCGGCGGCTCTTCGCTCAGGAAAAGGAGACCACAAAGGAGGACGAGGAGGAAGAGGAGGAGGGAGTTCTTAGTGACTTACACAAGTGTATATACAAGGTAATGAGGCGAGCTCAGCTGGTTTTGTTGCGCAGAACTGCCCTTGCTGTGGTCTGGGTTGCACCAGGGTTTTGGGGAGCTGGTGGGCTGTCGCTTTGGGGTGATCTGTTGGCTTTGTTCTCATCTGCCTGGCTCCTGTGGCACGTCTGAATATTGGAGGGTGTTACTGTCGTTGTAAGACGTGCTGCACCAGGGGCCCTACTCTGTCTCCTTGTGAGAGGTTCCTTGGATAGCTCTGTCCAATTATCCTTGCAGACACAATTTTTATTTTCATTTTATAGTGACATTTAGAGCAATGTTCTGCCTTCTCAATCTTGCTTCTTTGCAAGTCTTGTAGTAGTAGTAGTGCTCCACATCAAAACTAGCGTCACTGGAAATACACTACATTTAGAAAGAGCAAATTGAAATGCAAACATTGTTTTCATCTTTGATGCCAATTTTTGCTCAGCACTAACAGTCACATGAGTGCTTAGTCCTCCGCATGTCAAGTACACCCATTTACAAAAGAATGCTGACTCTTTTGCTGTATTTTGTTTGGCAGTCTCTGACTCTTGAGCAGTATTTGGCACTGCAGCCTGCAGTACAGTTTTGAGTTGTGTTGTACTGTTAAGCCAAGCTCGGGGAGATATACAGCATTCAGTGTCAGTGCCCAGTAAAGGAATACCCTGTTCTTTTCTTCCTAATCTTGCTTCCATCACTGGGAAATGAAGCCAGATAGTCCAAAGTGGCTAAGTTAAGCTATTTAGAGACTGCATGAGCTCATGACTTGGGCTTTAAGAGCTTGCTACAGGTTTCTTTGCAGCCTATTATGATTTGTCAGCCAGAAATTCTTTTGTCTGGGGACTCTGTCCTCAATCCTACCTCTGAAAAGCAATCTCTTTGCCATGTTCCTATTGGACAGAAGCTTGTCTAATGACAGCAACATTTGTGAATACTGAAGTGGCATTTCTATGCTTAATATACTGTGCTTAATAATGTTAAATGAGAAATTCAATATTACGTCTCCTGGCTCTGCTGTATGAATCACCTCCAATGTGGTGGAAGTATAAATAGAAGAAATCATGCCGTGATCTTGATCCGCTGGAGTAACTCACAAGACTTGTAGAATGAGCATTGTTCATTACTAGGGTGTTTGATAAGGCTTAAACTGAGATGGTGCTTAGCTCTAGGGTTTAAGTGGAGTGTACATTACAGAATTTTACAAAACACGCTTTTTAATATTCCATTCTCTATTTTTCTTGAAATTATGATTTCCTTTTCTCTCTGTGTCTGTGTGGACAGGGGAGTGTTACTTTCCTATGAATATGTTTCTGATAAAATCTAAATCTTTTTTAACAGAACACGTCCTCATGTTACAGTTTCAGCAGATGATGGGATTATAATGGCTGATGATGGATTATAATTTATAATTATAAAGCACATTTCAAATTCTCATTAAAACAAAACAAAAAACCCACGCCCCTTCTGTACACGTCCAGGTCAATAGAGTGTTTGAATATCATAATCATATGGGCGTAGCCCAGTTCAGGCCGTAAAGGCCCAAGGTATAGACATACGGAGAGGTCGTAAATTTAGGATTTTGCACAGTGATTTTTGCAGTCAGCATGTGCTTGAGCTGGAACACTTTTTTAGAAAGAGACGTGCAGTCTTCCAGGAGCAGTTACCATTGTATCGCATGTCAAGGTTAGAGTAAATCTCCTTTGTGTTTGGCTGATTTTCTGCCAGGACTCCCAGATTATTTTCAGTGTTGCTCCTTTCCAGGCTGTAATGCCTGCTGTGCTTTTAAATGTATGCTGCGGGCTGCTGGGCTCGCTTTCTTTGCTCCTTAAATGTGTGGCTTTTTTACTCGACTGTGATACTGTGTTGTTGTCTGTAAGTACACTAAGTAAATTGCAGTCATCAAAGAGCTATCTGTTGCCAGATTTTCACTATCCTCTTCTTCCCCAGTGTGAGCTCTGAAAACAGTTTAAAAATCTGTAGTGGAGCTGACTGAAAACAGAGCTCTGGTTGTTGTGCAGGGCAGCCCAAAGGGTTTCTAGCGGACCTGTTGCATGGACAAGCAGGAGAAAGCACCAAAGCGAGTTTTATCAGCACTTGCAGGAAACTGGCCCAGAAACTCCACGCTGAACTCAATTCAGCCAGGTTTGCCCTCTGCTTAACAGAGGTCTCTCATTCCCACTTGCAACCATGGTGAAATCTCTATTTTCTGCTCATTTTTGTAGCCCCTTTAACATCTTAAAGGTTTGTAGCACTGTAGGATCCTTCTCCGTGCCTTTCCTCCCATTTCCACGCCATGGCCAGGAGTGCTGTGCTCCATGCAGACTTGCTGATGGTGCCCTGGGTTTATTTTCAAGGCTGATACAGAGGCCATGAGAAAAAAAAAAAATCAGAAGAAATTTTGTCCCTTAAGCCATTGTCTGTCATTTGTCACAGCAGCGGAGACTATGCTGAGTAGCTTGAAGTTCCCAGGACAGTTGCTGAACTGTTGAAACATTTTATGAGGGCATTTAGAAGGATATTTTACTTTTTAGCACCTGATTTTGTGTTCTGATCAAGATACTCCACTAGAGCATTTAAAATTATTTTCAGAACAATCATTAGAAAATTAGAAAAGATCCCTCGGATTGAATAAAACAAAAGAAACAAGACAGCAACCCTCAACCATCACATTTGTTTTACAGCTTCTAAAGAGGCTAAAAAGATAGCAGATTTTGACTGAGAGAAAATTGGTAAATGCAATTTTAAAGGGCTGAACTGTTGAATTTTTCTTTCTTTTCTTGCTTGCTACAAATCTGAAAGGAAAGACACGCTTAATCTTGGAAGATCAATCCTCATTCTTGCTCGTCTTTGTAAGATGAGAGAAAGCTGCTGCAGAGTGTTTGTTAGCATGCGAGCCGTGATGTATATGCTCAAGTTTGACGACTGTCGGTGCGGGCCCTGCATTTTATGAGAGCCTTTGTTTTAAGAGGCTGTCTCAGTAACTGATTCATGAGGGCATTAAAAGATGAAGGAAATTGCTTATTGTATCACAGAGCATCCAAGTTTATGGGAATTGGAGGGCCCCAGGACATGGGCATTTCATAAACTTTTGTTACAGCTGATTGCATTGCGATCAATTAAAAAAGTGACAATGCTACGGCTATAGGAGCTCTGCAAAGTGATAGATAGGCTGCTGTGTAGTTGTTCCCAATTTAGTTTTGGGTACTTCTGGTGCTCCTGCCTTCTGTGTCTGGAGAGGGGCAGCTACTGCAGATACACAAGAGCAGGTACCCAGAAAGTTAGAAGTAGCTCAGACAGCAAACCAAGTCAGATCCTCTTCTCATGCAGCAGGTGTCCTGCAGCAGTGCCAAGAAAGATGCACTCGTTTGGCAGTTGTACTGTATTTTACTTTTCTCAGCCTTGTAATGAATAGTTCCTTGCAATTGTGCTACTTTTGCTGGATGGAGCATACCTAGTTTTTTGTGCTCAGGTGATTACTGTAATCTCAGTAAACTCTACCTTTTGTGACCCTCCCCCCCCCTTCTATCTCATACAATACTGGTTTAATGCTGAACATTTCTGTGAATTTTCTAAATTGTTTTCACCCATTTCTTTGTATGTCAAGAGCCATAGCCACACAGCCCTTTGGATCTGAGTCTGAAATTCAGGTAGGGCTGGATACTGGTTCATTTGCAACGTGTCATAGACTGTGAGGTCATGTGTCCATCTGCTGTAGTTTTCAAACACAGAACACTGTGATGGATGAAGTGGCGTACATGGCTTTCTGTGAATGCTCAGTTGGTCTTTTAAAGGGTTGGTTTGACAATATTATTTTGATAGATTAAATGTCATTTAGTGTGATGAGATTTCTCTAAGTTTTGAGAAATCTAGTAAGAAAATATTACGTGCTTCCTGAAGATATTTTCCTCTTTGTGATTAGAGATGGAGCATGTAAGGAGAAGAGTGAGGCCAGGGGAGATGGAGACACCTAATTTTATTTTCACTTTTAATTTTATTTTCTTTTGCCACAGGGTAGGTCTGTTTCTTTAACAACCTTCTACCGAACAGCAAGAAACATCATGAACATGTGCTTCACAAAGGAGCCTACAGTAGCTGAAGTAGAGGTGAGACCAACACAAGGGGTGGTAAATGTTTTTTGGTGTGGAGATTGAGTGTAGGGGTTCATCATAATTGGTGTTTAGGCACTACCATTAGCAATTTAATGCGGGAGATGTCCAGTGTGGGAGAAAAGTAATTTATTATGTAGGTATGGTAGTGATTCTTCAGTTTTTTTAACCTTTTAATAAAGTTATTGATGAACAGGGAGATAGACATTTTAATACCTTTTGCGATGAAGCACAGGAGCAAGGGGTTCTATTTCCTGTCTTCACAATCCATCAATGCTTTTAAACGTTTACAATCACAGAATCATTAAGGTTGGAAAAGACCTCTAAGATCATCTAGTCCAACCAGTCCATCCCCACCATGCCCACTAAACCACATTTCTCAGTGCCATATCTACATGTTTCTTGAACACTTCCAGGGATGGTGATTCCTTCACTTCTCTGGGCAGCCTGTTCCAATGCTTGGCCAATGCTTCTCCTTCAGAGAAGAATTTTTTCTTAATATCCAACCTGAACTTGCCCTGGCACAGTTTGAGGCCATTACCTCTCATCCTTATTTGTAAGCAGTGTTTTATGTTGAGTTAAATTGAGGTGGTTTCTGGGGCTTATATTTTGATGGGAGGTACCTTGTTCAATGAATTGAAAACCCATCACCACTTTCTTTCCCAACAGCAAGAATATTGGCGGTTAGTTGAACAGAAAGATAGCCATGTAGCAGTGCATTGTGGAAAAGTGGATACCAACACCCACGGGAGCGGCTTTCCTGTGGGGAAATCTGAACCATTTTCTAGGTAAGGTCACCATATCTGTGCCGGCTGCCCCATTTGTGTGACCAGATGCGGCCATCAGGGCAGCGCAGTGTTGGCTTGGCAGCAGGGGCATGGTGCTGATGTATGTTTCCCTCTGTGTCCCCTTCAACAGGCATGGGTGGAACCTCACAGTCCTTCCTAATAATACAGGATCCATCCTGCGACATCTTGGTGCTGTGCCTGGTAAGCAGGTCTCTTTTTCTGTGCTTGTCCTATGTGCCCTCTAAATGTGGTAGCATAGTCATCAAAGCCTTCTCACTCTTTCCAGTCTTTCTGTTGAGTAGCTGCCCAGGTAGAGATGCAGTTGTAAGTAGCAGTTGGTACTTGTGGGATGGAAATCAGGTGCGTAGATAAAGAATTAAGGAACGGTTGAGACCATATACTTGGGAGAGACTGGTTATGCTTGCAGTATTGCTGTCTATTGTTGTCAGTACATTGGTGTTCTTGTTTTGTGTCAGGGTGATGAAAGACACACAGCTTTCTTGTGTGCAAACCTAGACAAATGTTGGGTAAAGCCACACACAGGTTTTTTAAATGAATTGTCACTAGTGTCACGAGCTCCAGCTGAATCTGTGCCATTAGAAACATTAGCTGAATGTAAAATCCAGTCACCTGTACAGATGTTGAGCCTGGACCGTGCCAGCTGGGAAAGAGGATTTATCTTTACATGTATGTATACACTTGACACTGAAGCAGTCTCCTCTGATCAATAGCATTGAGTTTGAATTATGGATTTGTAAATAAAGGATAAAACTTTTTACAGCTCTTAGAAAACAAATACGTTCAAGGGCACTGTAGTATCGTCTGGTAGATATTTCAGTAGTGGAAAATGCTGACTTTGTTAAATAAATTATTCTTTGTGAACTATTCACTCTGATAGGAAGACTTAAAACAGCTCACAGGTAGAAGATTTTTCAACTGAAATGCCCTCAAACTGTCTGTCTTTTAATTAGAAATTGCCGTTACTCAAAACTCATTTTCAATCTCTGTTTCAGGAGTGACAATTCCTTGGCTAAATATTGGCATGGTCTTTTCTACCTCATGCTGGTCTCGAGACCAAAATCACCTTCCATACATTGACTACTTACACACTGGTGCTGATTGCATTTGGTAGGTATTAGCATGTTTGTTTTCATGCTCTCCGCAGTGGAGATCCCTAATATTTTCTATCCTGATTTTTTCTTTCATTATCATGTGATAATCATTTTTAATTACAATTACATGGATCATTCTAGTGCCTGGATGCTGGCACTAGTACTCAGGTGCTAGCTGCCTTTCATATGTTGGAGACACTTCATATGAATAGACGTAACACTCAGCTTACAAATGGTTATGAGCATGGTGAATCCTTCCTGAATTCAATGCATAGGTACTGCTACAGATGAGGATGACAGTGGAAGTACAACAGCTGATGGAGGAATTAGTGGAAGCAGGTGCTGCTGGCATGTCACGTGCCTTTCTGTGACATTCCTATGATAATGGCATTATTACCCAAGAGGATCATTAGTGAGAACAGTGAACGATAAGCAATATAACTGTTTCTTGACCAGAGAAAATCAATTAAATAGAGAACAAAAGTTACGGAAATGCTGACCCCTCCAAAGGTGAGAAGCTGATTGCCTTTCATCAGTTTCAGCAGTTCTCGAGAACCCCAAACAATGGGAGCCTTTGGCTCATCAAGCAGTGTGACAGGAGAAGGTCTGCAGGGCCTGAAGTGCAATGTGCTGCCCTGCTGCCACACTACTTGCAGAGTCAGCAAAGGCCTTTGCATCCAGGAGTCCCCATGGAGTGGCAGCAGCAGTGTCAGCCATTCTTTGTTCACGTGCTAAGTGTGTACTTGGTCACCTTTAACGCCTGCGCTTCTCAGCGGGTGCTAATGTCAGAGATGCTGACCCAGCTGACTCTGCATGGCCCAGAATGAAGGGTTCAAAATCTTGTTAGAAACATTTAAAGCTCCTCGATTTCTCCAATTCTGGCTCCTGCTGCAGGTGCTAGCTGTATGATGGGGTCCTTCCAGGCTCCCTGTGTGGCTGTCGCATGTGAGCAGCCACGCTCTCAGAGAAGGAAATCTCTTTTCTTTGTCTCCATCCACTGCATAGGCTCTACTCCTGGGGTGCTACTGCAGGAGTACCTCTCTTTAAATATTTAAAGTTGAAGAAATGTTCTCTATGTGATCATACTTAAGGGGTAAACACTGGATTACACTGTGAACTTGGAGGTTTCTGTCTCTTTCTGTCATGGGCGTTTCATGGCTTCTGTCCCTCTTCTGTGAATCGGGAATCTGTAATCTTTTATAATAATATACTATCAGAACAAATTGCAGAGCAAGCTACATTATCCTCAACCCTAGGTGAGTCTGTTTCCCTCTGTGAGATAGGTATAGGCTTTAATGACTGTAAAGTACAAAGAGAAGACATTCAGGATATCTAGACTAAGTTGTGAAGTCGTTCTTCATGCTGTGCTTGTCAGAACGCAGTGTTTTGGGGTTGAAAAGATTTGAATGCAGCCGGCCAGAGTTTTAGGGGAGGGTACTACTTCTGTTTTTCCAAGCCAAGAAGAAAACAAAAAAGCCATTTGCTTGTATAAGTATACCCATCATAGATGGGTTAGACAGCTTCAGATGTTCTTGAGTAATTGCCTTGATGAAACATGGGTAATAAACAGGAATAACTCAGAAGAAAGAAGTAAAACTACTCTGTCAAAACTATTCTTCTGTGAGGCTGCCAGGCTGCATTGTCAGGCTGATCTGCATTAGGAGGTATCTTCAGAGCCCATTAAAAAGCGAACATTGAAAAGAGAATAAGTCTTGTTCTGCCATGACACTCAGAGGTCTATACTGGCTCCTCACTTTACATTTTTGATAGGTACATCAACATTTGCAAGTGAACGAAATGGGAGAATATATATGCCGTGGCTAGAAAGGATCTGAATTCCCTCAGTCCTGCTGGTAGTGAGACAGTACCATGCGTTTCAGTGCTGCTCCACCTCTTTGCACCTCCTTGCCCTGCATTTTCCTGGGCCCATGGTGTTAGGGACTACGGGCTTGAATCTCTAGGCTGTTCCCACTGTATTTTCTGACTCTAAAAGAGTCTGAGTTTGAATTTAAAATATTTTAATCTCCATTAAAATGTCCTATTCTAGTGTAACTGGAGTAATGTTCTATACGCATGCAGCTGTTCTGCAGCACTCGCTGCTGACAACACAGGTACTGCAAAGTATTTGATACACAACTTGCGTTTTAAATTGCTGTTAGGACATGATAAGGTTCTTCCACTTCTCTAAAATCTTAGGATTTCTTAGCAAGGTCCTAATCATTGTCAGTATATTTATGTGCACGTAGTGTGGGAGCAAATGGACTCCAGATTGAGGTCTTAAAGTTTAAAGTAAACTCTGATAAGTCTTGATAAATTAGGCAATGCTTTGTATTTGCCTGAGCATAACAAATGCGAATGAAGTAAGTCACAGGTAAACCCTACTGCAGGTGCAACTCAAGGCAAGTTTGGCAACCCCAGGATTTGCATTAGTTTCCAACCAAGCTGTGCTGCTCAGTTTGCAGTGATCAGGCACCAAGTGCCATGTCTTGGGAACAGGCATTTCGTAGCTGGCCATCAGTTAACATCCTTCCAACTGGGTGCAAGCAGGTGTGGGACATTGAGTAGCAGTGAATTGTTACCATATTGCATCCCTGCATCCAACAAATCAGCAGTTCTCCAGATGTGTGAAGCGAAGTCCTGAGTCGTCTTTGTTACTTTTTGTCATTTGTGGGAAGGGAGCACAGGGAGGCTGGTTTGTTGACTTGAGAGGAGGATGTGCAATCTACAATATACGCAATGGCTTTAAATCTCTCTTGCTGTTTTGGCTGCTCTTAGTCAAGTCTTTTGTTTGTTGTGAGATTTGTTGAGTAATAAAGAAGGCATTAGGCTATTTTGTGTGCTAACAACAAGTGTGATTTGTGGTTTCTTGATTGTTATGAAAAGAAATTGTTTGTGCACAGATAATAAATACAATCATTCGTGATAAAACAGTACATATATGGGTGCTCAAGAGATGCAAACTTCTGCTCATAATTACGTGTTCCAGTGCCATTAAAATGCTCATCATGCTATTGCTGATTTTTCTGCTCCGATTCTGTAGAGCACTGAATTTCCACTGTTTGGGGATTTTGTGTCCTTTGGCATCTAGTGAACACCATCAGACTGAATTTAAATAAACAACTTTCCATTACTCCTGAGTGTTTTGCAAAAAAAAAAACAACAAAGAAAAAACAAAACCAAAACCAAAACGATGTGGGAATGCCTGCGTTTAATTTCTTTCTTTTAATCAGTGTCCTGGTCTAAATTGCCTGTTACTGCGCACCATTATTTATTCCACAGTAAATCTCTCTCTTTTCCTCTGACAAAACAACAGGTATTGCATTCCTGCTGCGGAGGAGAACAAACTTGATGATGTGGTACATACCCTGCTGCAAGCCAATGGCACTCCAGGGCTGGAAATGCTTGAAAGTAATGTAATGGTAGGTTAACACTCTGGGGAAGTATTCCCAGTTGAGAATCCAAGGGTAATCAGAAGACTGGTGTTCAGACTACTTTTTTTCTCTTTACATTACATTTATGCTGTTGTGAAAATCTGGACACTTCATACTGACTTTTTTTTCATAAGGCTCAGGTGTTAAAACATTGAAAGAAAAAAACAAACATGACAGAGCTGTAAATGTCCATTTAAATGTTGTCCATGCTGTATTTAAATTCACAAAGTGATTTGTAATCAGTTCATCTGCCCTGACTGACCTTTTACGGTAACAGTCGTGGATGTGGGAAGCCAAATACTTTGAAGGATCTCAAAGTGGTTTTTTTGGCTCCCCTGTTTATTTTATAGATTGTAATTTCCATCTAGTGCAGTTAAGAATAACTTTGGGAGCCCACAACAAATTCCTTGGCTGTCTGTGTGAACATCTCTAACAGAAGTGTAAAAGCAAGATGGATCCAGTGACAAGTCTGTCTGAAAAGTTCTAGATGGAAAAACAAATGGTCCGCATTACTTTTTACAGACAGCATGTTTTTGAGTCTTCATGTTTTGTGGTTGTTTGGCAAGTGAAAGTTTAAACTACTGGTTTCAGAAGAGGCAGATGTAATTCTCACTCCAGATAACTTACATTTCCATATGCGCAGAAGGGAAGAGAGAAAGGAAACTGAGCAGAGCTGTTAAGCGTAAGCAAGTAACGTGGCAGGACCTGGGAAGGAAGAGATTGAACTGTACAGCAAAGTTCTGACTTTTACTTGTTTACTGCTTTTATGTCTTTCCAGATCTCCCCAGAAATCTTGTGTAAGGAGGGGATCAGGGTGCACCGTACTGTACAGCAGAGCGGGCAGTTTGTTGTCTGTTTTCCTGGATCCTTTGTGTCTAAAGTGTGTTGTGGCTATAGTGTTTCTGAAACAGTGCACTTTGCTACCACCCAGTGGACAAGTATGGGTTTTAAAACAGCCAAGGTAAGTTGAGAAAAGGAGTTAAAATGGATTCAGCACCCTGCCATCGAAAACAACAGCAGAACAGACATTCCAGGACAGATAGTATTGTGATACTAGTGCAACTATGTCTATTTTTGTGGAGCATTACATAAAAAAAGGAAAAAAAAAAAAAAAAAACTCTGCAAGGCATAAGATGATACAATGTTTTCAGGAAAGCAAGTGAGTTAATAATTGCTAACTAAAAACTTCGTTATATTTCAAAAAATCAAAAGATTGTTATGCCTGCAGACCAGTTAGCAAGGAAGCTTTTCAAAAATCCCGTCAGAGCTACCAATAATATATTGTATGATGCTTACTACATTTTTTAGGTGATGTTTTCTAGAACCATTAGAATCTCAGGTGCAAGTTTCTGGATAACTGTGCTTATTAGCTTTTATGGTAGGCAGAGTCACTTAACACTCACAGCTGTATTGCTTGTCTCTCTCTGCCCCTTTATTCAGGAAAAGCTGTTGATCAGGGCAATTTCAATTTTAATCGACTTGAAAGTTCTTAGGTTCAGTGACCAGCCCATCTGATACCAAGCTGTATGTAAAACTTCCAATCCCTTTTTCACACAACTAACCGAGGTTGACTGTCTGCAGAAACAAACAGCTGAGTTGCCCAGGCATTGTTTTTTTGCTAAGTTTCTGTGTTCTGGACAAACAAGGTATGCGGCTAATTGTGTGTCCGACCTCCTCAGATACACTATGGGTTACAGATGCTATTTTGGTCCTGCTTTCTAGCTAAGCCAATAGTAAATTATTATTTACAGCTTCAGACCAAGTGGTTAGAAAGTAGTTAAATATAATATGCCCACACCTAGGTTTTGGTTCTTTAGAGTTAATGGAATTCTTCCAGCCTGGCTGTATACTAACTGTATATTAACTTACTTTGAAATAAAAGTTATTTTATTACAGATTTATTTTGGGGGAAGGTGGGAATTGTATATGTGTGTAGGTAAGGAATGAGAATCCTGAACTAACCTTTTGTGTCTGAAGGTCTACTACTATATTATCTTCATATACTGTATTTATTGCTGTACTGAATACTTGTTTGATATTGTGAAAATGCTACTCTTGTGAGACAGAAACCACTATGCAGCAATTAAAAAGCTCTTCCTGGTGCCTCAGATTCTGAAGAACAGTTTCTTTTGATTAACTTTTAAGAGCTTTGCACTGGGTAGATATAATATGACTGAAAATCCAGCAGATGCTAATCTGTGATAACCTACCTTGGAAATTGAAGTCACAGCTCTTACAAACTTTGCAAGAACCACAGATGTGTGTTTATATCAAAATAACTCTGGAAACACCTACCACATTGCTCTTTTCTGTCTTTCTTTTCCTCCTCATCTTTCTTCAAACTCTCCTATATTCTCAACTTTCTTAACTTTTGGAAGTTCTTCCTTTGGAAGTTCTGCCTTTGACGAGGCACTTTGCCATTTTCAAAAGCTGACCGGGATTACGCTTTTCAGAGATTATGAAAAGTTCTGTGTAATGAGCAAGATTCCCCTTTTGGACTGTTAAAGAACTCTCTGACAAACAACTGTACACTACTGTCTTTCAGTTCTGGACAGCAATATTGACAGTTTTTAGCTGTTTGATATATTAACCTTGTTTTCCCTCTGTGATACTGTGACTTGATTTTTATAGTGACTCTTTATATAACTAAACAATGTTGTTTCACTTCATGTATTGAATGACCGCTCAATCTTCTTTAATATATGCAAAAATGAAATTCTGCATCTGAAATTGCATTGATTCCAGTTCGTAAGGAGTTGGGATGATCGTTGGGGTAAAGGGACTTTGTATAAAGCCTTGTGTAAAGGGACAGACAGCTTTCACCAAAGGTTGACTGACACCAAATTTATTGAAGGTTGGACACCGAATGTCAAACCAGGCTGCTGGCTTTGGAAAAGCACCCAAAGAGCATTTGAGATTTTAAACTAAGGAGAAAGCTTAAGGGTATGGAGGAGTTTGTTTTTCAGTGGCAAAGGGATATCTCCAAATAAGGCACTTTGCTGCAGAGTCAGTAAAATTAATTTAGGAAATAGGAAAACAGAAAATTGGACTAAATAAATGCCCACTTGTTTGGAGGCATGGAAGTGAGTTGGAATGTGTGGTTTTCGAGGAGGGCTTTGGTAGCACAGGGCTTGCCAGAAGCTTGGTGGAAAGACGAGACTCAGCAGGTAGTGTAAAAACAAGAATTGCGTAGGAGACATGGAGCTAGTCATCCCGTTGGAGCAGCGTGGCTGTTACACAAGAGAGAGCTTACAGTCAAATCAGCTGGGTTTAACTGTCACAAGGGATGTAACCCCTGAGCACTGATCTTCCAGTCCAGAACAGCAAAAACACTGTGCTCCTGACTGTCCAACCACGTGCTGGCAGGGGCTTTATGCGTTTCCCCCGAGGTTTTAGTTCGGGTTAAGGATGTGCTTTTAAAACACCACACAATTATCACTCCTTGATTTCTGTCACAGAGCTGGCTTAGCCTGAGCAGATGGGGTTGCCTTCAGATGAAGCAGTAATGGAAGAGGCACTCCAGAGATGCACTTGATGTCCAACAGTAACAGTGGTACGACCTCAGGACTTCAGAGCAGTCAAGCCAACAGGCTTTATAGGCACACCCTCTGGGTGTTGGGGTCCTCAGCATTGGCCATACTGCTGTGCACATCTACTACTCCTGCTTTGCAGTGCTCAATAGCACAAACACAGAGTGTGTCATACAAAGGAGATGGGACAAGAAACACAGCGATAACGGAGATGCTAGTGTCCTTCTCCAGCTAGATAATGGTGATCGTGTTTGGTGTGAGATACCAGAACTGAAATGACTTCAAGGAACAGCTAGTCAGGAAACTAGTGTGAGGAGAAGCTGCCATCTCACTTCCCAGCGATGCTGGACAAACCTTTGGTGGTTCAGAACATCGCTATCAAAGACCTGCTGTATGATGGTGAGCAGAGATTACAAAGCTTGAAAGACCAGTAAAAACTGAAATATCCACTACTGTGGTGTTTCATTTCAAAAGACAGCCTTGCATAAAATCAAGAAAGCTTGTTAAATTGAGAATGCAGCAAGAAGGATCAAGTGTTTGCGTGCAGCATAGAAATTGCTTAAAGATGCTGTATTAGAGGGTCACAACACAACATATGCACATTGCCTAGCAAAAAGAAAAATTTCAAAGGGCAACCCCCTACTAAACTTGGCATGGCTAAACACCAGGAGTAAGGAGTCCATGTGAAATAGGACAAAGAAAACCAAACCCTTTTGTGTCCAGAAGTTAAAAATGCAAATAACGCAACTGCTCACCCACCCAGAGCTCTAGCAAGATGAATGTAAACACAGATTAATGCAGGCCAAAAAGAGATTCTAAAGAACAACTTGCTAAAGGCAAAAGGAAAAATAAATATATAAAAGAATGAGAAAGGGGCAATCAAATGTGGCTTTTGTAGAGAGTTCATGCCCTCCAGGCCTTGAAACTTTTTGAAGAATGTATGGACAAAAGGGATCCAGTTGACAGAATCTGCTACTGTTTCTGCAAGATTTTTGGTGAGGTTCCTCAGAAAAGGCTCTTGAAGAAACTAACCTGTCACACAAAAACCCAACTGATGTAAAGATAAGCAGAGGATGGGGACAAATGATTAGATTTTGTTGAGGAGGGAGAGCTCTTACTGCATCTCTCAGGAAGACCAGTACAGTTCAATCCATCCATAACTAAGCTAGAAAAGGAAATGCAAAGCAATACTAATCTTTTATACCGAGAATGTTAATGTTACTAATAGCAAAAATTAAAGCAGTGAGGTGTTACAGAGAGATTTCATGAGACTGAGTGGTCTGAGTGAGAAAATGGTAGACGAAATTCAATGCTGATAAATTGTAAATGACTTACGTGGGAGTAAGAAAATAATCCTAATTTGACAGACACAGTGGTGAGCTCTGAACAAACTCTTGTACTGAGGAAAGAGACTTTTGGCTTCCTGTGTAATTGTTGGCACAGTGCTCCAGAGAGGTTTTAAAAAAAAAAAATCTGTATGTTATGGATTATAGTGACAGAATAGAAAACAGAGTAGAAGCATTGCTCTGCTACTGTGTGGACTCAGTCTTGGCATGGCCATGACTTGAATACTGTGCTGTTCTGAATCCCTAATTGCAGAAAGAAGAGAGTGGAACTAGAAAAAGTGAAAACTGCTGATTAGAGGTTTGAATTAGCCCCTGTGATAAATAGAAGAGCCTGGAAAACTGATGACCAAGAGAAGCAGATGATAATAAGACCAAATATAAAGTAGCAGGGAGATGACAATTATGATGTGAATGTTCAGCATCTCTCATAATATTGAATAATGTCTTTAAAAGAAATGATTAGGCAGCAGGTCGAGACCAAGCAGCAATCTGTTTTAAAATACTTATCTGTGTATTTCAGTACTGTATGGAAGAGAAAAATGTACATGGACTCAGAAATTTGTATATAAAGGCACAGATGCATTGAGTTGTGTCACGGAACAAATGTGTGTAGCTCAGGTCCCTAAACTGCCATCCAGCAGCTGTGCACCACAGCAGTACATTCCCTCGTGGCGGTGTTCTGCAGCCGGCCACTTTTGGTGGCTGTTCTTAAGCAGCCCCACACAATGCACAGAGCAAATCCAACACACAACAAAACTCCCGCAGTTCCCAAAAGCGCAGCTGCTCCAACCCCAAACGGGTTCTGCCAAAGAGGACACATTGTGAAGAACGCTTCTCTTACCTGTGAACATCCTTTGAATGCTTTTGGGTCAGCAAAGGTTTTAATTCATGTTAGGATAGATCTCACTATCATTTCAATGCATGCAGTCTGTGCTATTATAAAATGGTGCATTGGTTCTGATGAAAGAAATATGAGAGCATATGAGTGGGTTAAAACAGGGTTAAAGATGAATCTTCTTTTTTGTTTGTGACGAGTAGGTATTTGGCGGGCTTAACTCCTAACTAGAATGGCACCTTCACGTTACACTCTAGCACGTGTGTCATTTGAAGATTCTCAGAGTGTATAAAACAATGTATGCCTTTTCAGACATAGGGAAACTTCAGGCTTCTTCCAGCTGCAGAGTAAATCAAGTAACCTGCCTACGTAAGAAATACAAGAAGGGCTTAAGCTACCAAAATCACTCAGTTCATTTTGATTGGGATGAAAGGCCAAACTTCTAACTTTTGCAGAGAGCAACCAGTACAAGGCAGAACTGAGCAGAATTGAAGCTCACTCTTCTGCCAGTTGTCTCCTTTCCCTGGCATCTGCCTGTTCTGTGGCTGTTGTCTGTATTTCTTAACCACCTGTAGCATCTTGTGTTCAAAGATGAAGAGTGATGACCTTGGGCCTCCAGCAGGTCAGAAGAGATCTTAGCTGATCTTACTCAATAGCTGAGTAGCAACAGTGCATTGTGTATAAACATATTTGTTTTAGGTGTTAGTTTTATTCTGTGGCATTGGTTCACTTTAAAGCATGTGCAGAAAAACTTTTTTCATAGTCCTTCCAACAGAAAGATCTATTTCAGCAAAGCATTTGGGTACTTGGCTTTCCACTGAAAGGTCTGATTTATAACTAGCATTTATTTCAGCATGAAGTTGATTGTAAGCTGGCCTTAAGTTAGGAGCATAAACACTTTGCTTAGCTTGGACTACAGAAAACTTTTTGTTATTTTAGAAGGCTCCTTTTTGGTACATTGAATTAATCACAGATAATGTTTTTTGTTTTCGCATTTGCTGGAGAACTAATTTGGAACTTTCTGTCTCAGGAAATGAAGAGACGACGTATAGCCAAACCATTTTCAATGGAAAAGTTGCTTTATCAGATTGCAACAGCAGAAGCAAAGAAGGAAAATGGACCGACTCTGAGTACGATATCATCCCTTCTTGGAGAGCTCAGGTAACGAATTGGGGCCTGTTGTACCTATTTTCTTTTAATTGACAGACTCCAGAGGTGGATAATGTAAGTAAACATTTTAGACACATATCTCGCACCTACTTAACCAAGCAAATCTATCTGAAGACAGCCACATGTGGAAGAAGCAGTTTCCTTGGCTGATGTGAGGGTGCCCGTGGTTAGGATGTCTCACTCAAAGAATTCCATACTTCTGGCACCATCAAAGAATTAAAGTACGGTTTAGCTTGGGTTTTTATTAAGTTGATCCTTGGTGCTGAGAGTCAAGATTTCCTGATGTGTTATGTGGGCTACGTGGTGCCAAGCAGTTAAGTACCACTTAAGTTTTTAACCTCTTGGCATTGGTAGCCACTGTCAATCCATGCCAGTAGTGTGGGTTTTGCAGCAGGAACCCTTGTCTTCAGCGTCAAGATTGTTATACCACAGTTGTAGGATGTACTTTGTGTGCAGAGAGATGTCTTTTTCTTAAACCAGTCAGTGAGCAGCTTATATGCTTATTTGAACACTTCTAAGAACAAAAGCTTCACGCTCCTTTTTCTCTCCACAGTGGTTAAGGAAACGTGTTTAAGGTTTCTCTTAAGATAGGTAAAATAGAAAATATAATGTTGCCTGGCTTCCTGTGTAATGTTCTTCTCTTTTGTTCCCTACCATGTAGTTGCTACCTATCTTTCAAGTTTGTGACAACTGGTACTCGAGATGCCAAGAAAGTTTTGATGAATGGAATCTACAAACTGTATTTAACTAACTAGCATGTTCATTTGGAAAATTTCCAGTGACATATTGAAGGGGAATACAGCCCATGTGTTGTTTTAGTGTTCAGAAAGAAATACAAAGAGGTGTGCTGACTCCCCCTCCCAGGTGTGCTGACTGCTTTACCTGCAGCTGGTTCCCCTGCAGGAATAATCACTTCCATGCGCACTTTTTTTTCCTTGAAGAGGAAAAGTCTGCAAGTGTGAAAGGTGAAACAGAGATGTTGGTGCTCGCTGTGAGAGATCACATCGACCTCTATCAGAGTGGTTCTCAAACTTGTTCTTATACTGAGGTTGGAGTTCTCTGGAGAATATCAGTTCTTCCCGTGGCTGCTTATGTAAAACAAAACCCCAAACCTGAAAAGCACAACCAAAGTGGAACAACGCACCATATCTATTTTTTTTTTCTCTGTTCTGTTTCGCTTGTTTGTTCTATGTCTCGCTGCCTCCTCTCCTGACCTGCCGTGCCATTTGCTTAGCATGGCTTTCCACCCATCTTCGGCTGTGTCTGGTGGTGAGCGTCTCTATTCTCCCCTTCCATCCGCTCAGCTCACTCCACGCAGCTCCGGCCCGACCTGCTCCCGCAACGCTGTACAGTTCTGTGCTGGATGGGCTGGCCACCTTGCAGACACCAGCGGGTGGAGGGCGGCCTGAGGGCTCAGTGGTTGTCCTTAGTTGATATCTCCTTCTTCTTCCCCTGGGTATACAGCAAGGTCTTCATCTTTTGGCACAGCCGCTTGCCCTGCTCCCCCTTTCCTGCCTGAAAAGCACCTCCTGGCAGCAGGTCCTTGGTTCTCCGGCCTCCTGCTGAAGGGGGCTGTGTTACTCCTGGCGGCAACGGCTCCTCCTCCTCAAGGTGGTTTTTGGCAACTTCAGGAAAGGCAGCCGTGTTGTCAGCCACATCGCCCAGCTCTCCGCACGCCCCGGGCACCCACCGACCTCGAGGAAGTACTCGGCAGCCCCCAGTGCTTTGTGGAGCAGTTTGAGAACCATTGGCTTGATACAGTGGTCACTGTTAAATCCCGAGATGCCTTTTGCAGTTAGGCAGCGTTCCTGTGGTGCTGGCTGGCTCTCAGCATGCATAGGGAATGGCACCAACCTCCGGCAACACTCAGGGCTTTGCTGTGTGCGGTTACGGTTTCAGTGACGATGGTGGTAGAAGGGTGACAGTGGTTGGCTTTGTGGCGCTACGAGGATCTGCTGGTTTCTGATTGCACCCCATGTTCACAGGGACACGGAGCTGAGGCAGCGGCGGCAGCTTTACGAGGCAGGTCTCCACTCCTCGGCGCGCTACGGCAGCCACGACAGCAGCAGCACGGCGATGGATGGAAAGAAAAAGCCTCGAAAGTGGTTGCAGTTAGAAACGTCAGAGAGAAGATGTCAGATTTGTCAGCACCTCTGCTATCTGTCCATGGTGAGTACAGTCCTGAGCCGCTGCTGGGGTACCACCGTGCCTGTTCTGTTTATAACACGCTGCAACAGACCGTAAGCATCGGAGAGAAAATGCATGACTCTGGGCTCATCTCACGTGCATCACGCAGGCTGCCAGTGTCGCTTTGTGTCACCTCAGGTAGCAGTGACAGAAGACAGGGGTTAGTGTCAGCCAGCTTCCCCCCCCAAAGAAGGACGGACGGAAGGAGCCGTCTGAGCCACTTTCAGACACCCACAAGCGTGTCTGCATTGCACAAAGAGGCAATGAAGGTGTCTGTGGGTTGCCAACAGCGTGAAGTCATGGCACAACTCTTCTCAGGATGAATGAGCCAGCAACAAAAACGCATGCCCCGAGCTGCAGGCATGCAGCCCATGTGCTGGTTGCCTTAGATGTCCCCACCCATCAAGCTGAGATGCTATTTGACAACCTCTGTCTGAAAACAGAAAGTCACATGCCTAAGTTTGTCAGAAGCTGTTGCCTCTTGCTTGTAAAAGCGTGCTGGCCACTGTGGCATTTGTCAGGTTCTTAGCGGTATGCAGAACTATCAGAAATGTGGCAATTTCATTAAAAGCACAAAAAGCCCTTCCCACAGCCCACTGCACCACCTCATGCCAAGATCTAACGTTTAAATAGACATGATACAGTACCTCCGTATTCAGTTTTTTTTTTCCAATGTAAATATTGTTTTTTTAATGGAAACACAGTGTTAAATGATGAGATGTAGCTGTTTCTCTCCCTAGGACAGAATGTGCTGTTTAGAGCAGCTAAGACACATGTAAGCAGTGCTAGTTTGAAATAACTTCAAAATGAGTTGTAAAAAAACCCCAAAAACTGAACCAGCCAAAAACTCTGACTCTGGTCAGCTTGCTGTGGAGACAATGAAGTCATGTAATTATAATCAAGGAAATGATTTTTTTTTTGTCATTCTTAATGGCAGTAAGGGACAGGAAGGCAACCAACTCACTTCCAGGCTGAATTAGTAGGTGTGGTGGCCAGCAGCTGAGTGTGACCTCTGCTGGCTCAGATGGCAGCTGTGGCCACACTGCTGGTTTTGTTCAGACTCAAGGCAGCATTTAAAGAAATGGGAAACTGCTGCTTTCATGAAGCTTTTAGGGCGCACATTAGATACCACTAAGGCTTTATACAGTAACGCTAATTAGATTTATCCTTCATTACTACTGATGCTTTTTTATTGATAGGTATTTGCTAGCATTGGCACTCATTTCACAGTGCGTGTGCGTCTTGCTTACTCCTCCCTTCACTAATTCATAATGAAGTACGGGTATAATGATACCTCAGAAAGGGAAGTCTGTGGGCGTAACCCGGCTTCAGCTTGGAGCTCACTGCATCTCCCCCACCCGTTCATATTTTGGTAGGTTGTACAGGAGAACGAAAACGTTGTCTTCTGCTTGGAGTGTGCCCTGCGGCATGTGGAGAAACAGAAGTCTTGTCGGGGACTGAAAATGATGTACCGCTATGATGAGGTTTGTGCAGTCATCACAGCTTTTCTCTTTCGCTGCTGTTCTAAGTGAGCTCACAGAGTACTTGGAGATGGGAGGCCCAGG
The DNA here is from genome assembly GCF_002078875.1 of Numida meleagris. Classification (NCBI taxonomy): domain Eukaryota; kingdom Metazoa; phylum Chordata; class Aves; order Galliformes; family Numididae; genus Numida; species Numida meleagris. Next base: position 59,094,313 of record NC_034410.1, read on the forward strand.
AATGGCTGGGAGTCAATGTGCAGACAAATAATGAGCACTGAACTCACGGCGGGGATTTAGGACTGTGCTGGATCCCGGGCAACTGCTGCATTGCAGTACAGTCAAACCGTGCTCCTTACGTTCCCACTTAGCACCATCTGTGGAAAAACTGTGTTTGGGGGTGGGATGGACAGAGGAGGGGCTGCTTGTTAGCCCGAGCCGTGGGTAGGGATGCAGAGGGAGAATTTACAAAACTGGCTCTTTGAAATCAGAGCTGATAGAAACAGCTCTGAGGTGAATGTCTCAGCAGCTTCTGATGTGCAAAGAGGTCCAGACGGGGAAAAAAAAAAAAAAGAAGTTTGGAAAAGCTGTGTCATTCTGGCTGGCTTTAACTGTGGGCTCCATTGTGCTATCAGGTGCTGTAGCTACAAACAGGTACAGTCTAGGATGTCCAGGCAACAGTGAAACTGGCTTTGTAACATGGTAAACCCTTAGGAGTGCCAGGAGGCTCCTCGGAAATTTAAATATATTTCTCTAATTCTTGAGCTTGTTCAGACTCTTATATCCTGGGTCTTCACAGAATTGATAATGCTACTGAGGTTTTCAAAGCCACTCTTCCTCAGAACCACATAAAGTCATGATTGGTTTTACAATTACAAAGAAGGGGTTTGGGACTACAGTGGGAAAGGAAGAATCTCCCCGTTGATACTGGATAATATTCTTTCCCCAAATGAAAAAACTTTCAGTTTCTGTACTTCTGAAGGGTACTCAGTGTGTGCCTGCTGGATGTTACATAATTTTTTTGAGAGTCGTGAACAGGGGGAGAGAGAGAGCGAGCCTGCATGTCAAGTGCCATCTGTTAAATCTATTTAACTGTTAGCTGCGCTTTGCCCGCAACCAATTTCTCAAGATTCCTGCCAGGAGGGGACGGTCCCCCCTGCCCTAGACTTCATCAAACCACTGACTGCAGTGAGAGCAGGAGCAGCAATGCAGAGCAGACGCTGTGCTGCGCTGTGCTGTTCAGGGACTCCTGCCTCGTTCTTACTGCAGTGCCATGGCCTCGTAGCCCTTTGGCCCAGAGCACTTGGGGCAGCCAGAGATCCTAGAAAGCAGTGAAGCGAAATAGCATCCTGTAACAAATGACACCAATCTCAGTAGGAAAAAGCGGGACCTTCTCCCTAAGTTTTAAACAGGTATTTGGTAAACAGCAGATTGCAAGCGTCACCTGTGGATTTAAATTTATGGCAGTAATTATTTTGTTCAGCAGTGGCCTTTAATTGCATCTGCAGCAAAGTTTTGGCTCTGCTGAGCTGCACCTGTGCAGTCCAGAGCTTAGCCATCAGCGACTTTGCGTTCGGAGCCAGGAAACTGCAGCAGGGGCACCATTCTAGGTACTAGGCCGTGCTTCTTAGCCAAAGCCCGTCTGTGAAATAGTAACGTGGGATTGTATGGGCTGCTGCACAGCTAGCAGAGAAGCAGACATTTCCCCCCAGTTAGGTGCTGCCAGTCAAAAGCCAGCGCTAGACCGCTCTATCAAACAGAAGGGCCGGGAAAAAGGAAGGATGCTCACTTGTGTTTTGTTTTCCCACTTCCTGGACAGGAGCAAATAATCAGTCTGGTCAATCAAATCTGTGGAAAAGTATCTGGTAAAAATGGCAGCATTGAGAACTGTATCAGCAAGCCCACACCAAAAAGAGGACCTCGGAAGAGAGCGACAGTCGACGTGCCATCATCCAGGCTTTCATCCTCCAGTTCATCCAAAAGTGCTTCAAGTTAATCCTGAAGATGCCAACACTCTCATTTTGTCAATTTATATATATTTTTTGTAATTATTATACCATAGTTTGGAGTACTTGCTGTAGAATACAAGCTGTCTTTGCACTAGCTCTAAAGAAGATTTTCTTCTGGTTTTAGAGAACTAATTTTGTTTTAGCATTAAACTGTTGAATTTTTTTTTTGTACTTAGGATAGATAGATACAGCGGTCTGATTTTTTTAAACTGCCGTACGTTCACTGTTTTAAAAGCGGCGAGGGGCTGATAAATATTAATTTGTATTGTCCCCATGGCTGAGAAAATAAAGAGCCTTTTTGGTAACTGAGAAAAAAAGGCTTTTAACCCATTTTTTGACTAGGTTAAAGTTGGATGTGTTTTATAATTTGTTCTCCAGTCATGTGAGCAGATTTTTCTAGAGAGAAAAGGGATGGGAGACAAAAAAAAAAAAAAAAAAAAAACTTGAAAGAAATTGCTTTACTTTGGCTGTCTTTTATTCTGTCACAGCAAGCGGAGTTTTGTAATTTTTTAAATTGGAGAATACACACTTTCTTTGGGAGGTTATGGCAGCTGAAGATGGACTTTGTTTCCTAACTGTAGGCAAAAGGAGGAGAGTTGGAGTATGTTCTCTTTTACCAGCACATCACTATGCATCTGTTTTGAGGGGGAAAATAAATAGTAAAAAAAATTAAAAAATAAAAAAAAAAAGGAGGAAAAAAAGACTGCCTGCCTTGAGGAGTCACGTGAGGGAAAACTGTGCCTGATTTCATTAGGAAATCCATTCTGTTATTTTTTGGTGCTGTTGGCTACTTTATCAAAAACCCTTCAATAGCATCCTTTAAAAAAAAAAAAAAGAAAAAGAAAAAAAAGTGATTGAAGCCATAAGTGCTTCTTTTGTCATAGACGTGCAATCTTTTTAACATTCCATTTCCATTCCACTGCTGTTTTTCCCACCTTTACACCGTCGAGCATTAATTTTTGTTTCGAATTCGTTTCATGATACGATCACGTTTAGAGCCACTAGCAGGTCTGCGTATTTCTTTTGAATGTGAAAATGCGTTTGCTTTCATCTTGTCTCTTTTTTCTCTTCATGTTGTAACAAAAAAATCACACCTTTTGTACATATGCCTGTAAATTTTTTTAAATACTTGAGCCTTTTCTTGGGGTGGGGGGAGGGATGGCGAGGAGACGAGATGAAGAAAAGCCTTACGTTTCACTTTCTTCATCGGTTGGATTGGATGCTTACAGGGTTTTTCTTGTAACATTTATAAGTGCTGCTTACATCACTGAACAACAACAAAAAATAATAATGGAGTAGCTGTTGCCCTTTTCTGGTTGTGTGTACAGTATGTGTGGAATAAAAAAGGGAAAATGTTTTCACAAACTGTTTTGTTTCGTAATTGAATTCAACAATACCGTAGCTACCCATATTGCACTGAGCTTGCCAGTGGTGACTGTCAGGAAAGTCCTATACTACGATTTGTTGGTTGTTGTTGCAGAAGACTGAACTGTTTTGGAATATTTAACAATAACATAAACAGAGTCAAGTGTTTTCAAATGTGGTTGTCTGGTTTTTATGGCCTTGCTGTGTACTTTTTCCCTCTTGACAGTAAACTTCTGAGTATGGCTTACAGTTTGACATTTAATTTATTAGCGCTGCTCTGCTCTCTTTCCTTGTAAGGAAAGACTCCATGTTGTTTATTGCCAGTTTTTTGTTTACTTTCCAGGTTTGTACTACGAGGTTTAATAAAAAAACAAAACTTTTTTGGACATTTTTGTCTGTCTTCTGGAAAGCGAGCGAGTAAAGCGAGCTCCTTCAAGAAAGCTTTCTTTCGCCAGCGGCCTCATGCAATGCTAAGGAGGGAGCGTATCCGCCGGTAGGTAGCGAGCTCCCAGCCCTCACCTCCTGGAGCTCCCAGCCCTCACCTCCTGCAGCTCAGGTAACAGAGACATGGAGAACCCTGAAGGAAAGCAGCCGCCTCCCCGGGGCTCTCCCTCAGCAGGAGATACCTCAGTGCCCACCACCGGGCTTGGTCTTGGGAAGAGATCTGCAGCACAGCTCCTCCTTTTACTTACGCCGCTTCTGCTTACATCCCTTCCCTCAGCGTGTGAAGAGTGGGAGCCGGGAAGCTTCTCAAAGGAGAGCAGATCCCTGCAAACAGAGCGCGAGACTTGACAAGAAACAGGAGTTAGGTCCAGACCACAAGTGCAGAGAAAATGACTGCAAAAAAAAAAACAAAACACGAGGGGATTAAGATGACGACTACGCATCTTACAGTTTGTAAAACGTATCCACTTCATGTATAATTTATTCAGCTTTATTTCTCTTAAATTGCTGGCTTGCCTCAGTGCAGTCACACAGATGTTACCATGGAAAAGTAAATTACACTGGTGCTCGGGATAAATAACCAGTTTTCCTGATTGCTGCATTAGTCTCCTCTCTTCACTGTCATGGAGAAAGTACTCTGGGTAATCAAGTGAAAGACATGGTTGGGATAGAAATACTTTATTTTATCTCGAAAGAGGAGTAAGCTTACACAACGCTACGGTATCTGCTCCCCAAGGAGTGTAACACTTCCATACGCACCTCTCCTCCTTTTACTTTCTCTTTTTTTCCTTAACACCTACGATAACTAAGTTGGTCCTGAATAAGAAGTGTGAGATAGTAAATGCTGCTGCAATAGTAGACAAAAGCGGTAGGCAGACAGTAGGTAGCAAAGAGTAGAAAATAGCTTCATTTCGGTTTGGATCTTAAATCTTCAGTTGCAGCAGCTGAAAACATGCAAGGAACGATTTAGGGTCAGTATGATACATCAAATGGAAAGATTCCCAATCAGCCGTTTAAAGGTTAGTGGTCGTAGTAACTTTTATCTTTCCCCTTTACTTCTTTTATACATAGTATATACAAAAGTTTCACTGCTCCCCTGAGCCCCAAGACTACTGTTAAAGTGTGTGTGCTTTAGGCATAATTTTATTGTTAAAAACCAACCTCCACCTGACTGGCAATTCTGTAAAAAGGCTGCATTGTAGTACTAGTAAAAAGGTCTGGCTGTTCGGATTGCTTAGCAAATTGTGACACAGGCAAGCTCCTCATTCATTTGTTCATTCATTCAGAAGTCATTCTTAAAGGATATGGTTTTAAGATTCAAATAGTTTGAGAGTCACTTTCATCACTAACATCTGAAGCACCCTTTCTTTCGGTGACAGCAGCAAGAGCAGTGTCCACTTGAACCTCCTCTTCATCAGACTGAACGACCGGAGACTCTCCTTCGCTCGCCTCTTGGCTGGCAGAATCGGTGCAGGTGGATGACAGCGAAGACAGTTTGTGGCGTAATTCAGACTGGCTCGGAACCTGAAGACTGATCTCATTCACGTAGGTGCTGGAGTCGGGCCCTTACAGGTGGAAAAACAACAACAGGAAGAAATAAGCTGCGGCTCAGCAAATGCAGTGAGAAGTCACTACATTAGCAGAGCTCAGGGTTGGTTTATGATTTGCACTCGGGCTCCTCTGCTCCTTTTGATGCTAAAAAACCTCCCGAGACACAAAGCTGCCTCTTAAGTCATAACCTAAGCCCAGTTTGCCCCTTAGCCAGCACCATTAAGCTTCCTAACTCAGGCTACAGCACATGCTGAGAATCATCACCAACAGGAAAACACTCCAAAAATAACTGTCCAACAGAATGACACACAAAAAAAATGAGTGGAAAACAAAACAACAAAAAACCCACAACCAAACCCACAAAAACCTGGAAGGCAGACAACAAAAACAACTTCCAGATTTGACTGAAAAACAAAGATACAGAAGCAGTTCAGGTACTGTGTCCAGTTTTGGGTCCCTCACTGCAAGAAAGACACTGAGGCCCTGGAGCATGTCCAGAGAAGGGCAGCAAAGCTGGTGAGGGGTCTGGAGCACAGGCCTTATGAGGAGCAGCTGAGGGAGATGGGATTGTTTGGTCTGAAGGAGACTCAAGAGAGACCTCATTGCTCTCTACAACTCCCTGAAAGGAGGTTATAGTGAGGGGAGGGTCAGCCTCTTCTCTCAGGTAACAGCGACAGGATGAGAGAATGGCCTCAAGCTGTGCCAGGGGAGGCTCAGGTTGGATATTAGAAAAAATTTCTTCTCCAAGGAGTGGTGAGGTATTGGAACAGGCTGCCCAGGGAGCTCATGGAGTCACCGTCCCTGGAGGTTTCTAAGAAAAGGGGAGACGTGGCACTGAGTGACATGGTCTAGAGTGGTCACAGACATGGGTGGATGGTTGAACTAGATGATCTTAGTGGTCTTTCCAGCCTTAATGATTCTGTGATTCTATAAAACTCACCCTTGCATTACAGCATGACAGAATTCCTTTTATAAAGTTGCATTATAGCTCAAGGAACTGGGAATGAGATTTTAAAATCCAAGACTGTGCTCCCTCTATCCTATGCAAGAAGACTTCTAAGCAAATACAGTGCAATAGTGTTGGCTTGCAGTTTGAGAGTTCAGTCTCTAATGCTACCTTACATCCTCCTCTGAACATTTCCTGGCAGTAAGGAAGGAAGGAAGAAACAGGGAAAAACCTAAACTCTTTTCTATATGATCTGCCAAATAAATCTTTTTGCTTTCCCGCTATACCTAGAAACTGTTAGGTCACCCAGCTTCAGCACTGAGGAACCATAATCAGCAAATACTCTTACCTAAGAATTTTTTAAAATAAACATTTCAAGAGGGTGTGAGTAGAAATGTGCTGACCACAACACCTTAGCCCTGCCCAGGCCAGATGCAGAGCAGCTCATACTACATTGCCCTACGATGGACCTCACAGTCCCACCAAGTAACTGAGCTGAACCGTAACTGGTGCGCCGCCATTGCAGCATGCAGAGGCAGTAGAAGCAAACAAATCCCTTCTGATTCAGAGTGAAATGAATCATCTGGAGCCACAAAAAAAGGTTCACAAGACTGTCACACCATAGGAGTAACAGTTGTAGAGGAGCGAGGCCTGCCCATTCCACCGCTGTGTTACAACTGAGTGCTACAGGGCACCACAGCACCAGCACACTACATTGTGGTGTGTATGCACAGGTATACAGCGAGTACATATACACTAAACACACCCTAATACTTGTATTATAATACAATACAGTTATTTCAAAGGCTTATAGGTTTTTTAAATTGATTTGGGCAAAATGCAACCACATGGCAGCACTTTCTGCATTTCCTCACTAACGCAGTTGTACCATCCATTGGTGAGACACAAAGACACGGAGCCCCTTGTGCCAACACCTGCCAGAACCAGCATGGGGAACAGCCCTGGCTTCTGGAATTACTGCACACTCGGTGATCACCAGTGCATGAATTGGATATCTATCAAAAATCAGCCATCTGAATGCAGTTTTTGCAATAAAATGTAAAAACCTTCAGCAGGCACATTCGTTACAGCATCCTCTATCAACTCTTTAATCAGTAAAAATGCAGCAGAAAGCTTTATGTAGCACATCCCCCATCCGTACCTTACCAGATAAGACATCAAGCTGCAGTAAGCAGACAGTGAGAGCGACAGGCCAGAACCACCACGCAGTTCTGCAGCAAGCTCTCCTGTGTTGCAGCTCGATACGAACGTTCTGAAAACCACCGGTGAAAAGCATTCAATCTACACAATGTTTTATGAGGTAACAGCATCCATTACAAACGAGAGCAATTCTGGTGATAAATCGCTTTGGCAGTACTAGGAGCATACCCAGCATGGGAGAAAGCATATTATTGTCCTCGCCTCCTGAGTTTAAAAAGACATCGAGTGCTTCTTGGTCAGACATGTCCATTAGGTCCATCTGTTCCAGCATGTCCACATTCACTTCCATGGAAGACATACTGCCAATTGGTTCTGCAGTAAAAATAGCGCAATGAGCAAACTGACATGACGTTATTACCTATAAAGGCTTTAATTGCTGCTATAATTGTACACATCAGTAATAATTAAACCAGATATGGAAGGAGCGCACGCATCAGATAACTGCTGGGCAGCAATCTCAGCCCGAATCCAAGAACTCTGTGCAACCTCTGTTGTGAAACTGAAATCCATTACAGCTTTTGCAAAACAAAACATTTTTTAGCAACAACGCTTGTAGCAATAGCTTCAGAATTACACTTAGATGAGGTCCAGGGACAAACACTGGAAGTTTCCATTCTGCAGCACTCCTTCCCACTTGCCTCAGCCAAGTCTTTTTAGATTAAAACCCAAGTTTCAGCACACAATCTATAGGCGTCAGTGGATGGGGACATGAAAACTAGAAATGAGGATTAGCGTTAGCAGCCATTCTTCCTCATTCCATCAATTCAGTCTAATAAGTGGCAGCAGTATGCACAACATCTGATGCTCTACCTCTCTCCAGGCATGGGGATTTCACAGCATTAATACCTCAAGAAAACTACTTCTTATTGTCAGTATAAAACTGACTATTCACAGGAGAATTAAATGCCTGGATGAGCATCTTCTTCCTTGAATAACAGAGCATACAAACACAGAACAAGAGTTTTCAGGGGTACTCAAGATTTAAGTCCTTTTGCTGCATGCGTATTCACAAATATAATTAGCAGTTTAATGGTTTATCTAAGTGGAACAATTACGCTATTAAAGCCTTCATATGTCAAGGAAATAAAATTGCATCACGGTGTTCTTCTTCCATATATACTGTACTTTTGTAGTTTTACGTGTACTGGCCTGATCCAATTATTCACAGAAAGTTTCTTTGATACACACGGGTTCAGCATTATACTGAAAATATGAAGTTCAGAAAGGTACATAACCACCTCTCTCAAGCAGAGCAACACAACCACCACTGGTAGTAGTGACACTGCTGACTTTTAGCATAAATGGATTATATACATACACACACACACGTAGTATCACAGACACAGAACCTAGGAGTACAACCTCATTTTTTTCCTAGACTAAAGGAATTTAGAACTTACATATCCCATTTCTCAGATTGTCTAGTTTACAGCACTGTGCAGGTCAGCATTTATGGCACTTGTGCAGAGGAATTGAAATCTCGGACGGCATTCCCTGCTCCAGCATTACAAATGACAGCAGACCTGGTCCTGAAGCACGGACAGAGTCTCCATGTTTTTCCTGCTACATGAATGATGTTATCTCCTTCTTTATTTCCTGTCCTACAAACATTTTGGCCCAACAGATGGATGCCTCCCACACAGAAGTGTCTGCAGTCTATGGCATTCTCGTCCTTTAACTAGTTGGGAGATGCCAGACCTGAGTCATCTACAACAAGGAGAGCGCTTCATCTAGATCTCCCATGTCCTGATCACATGCTCTGGAGATTTCACATGCAACGTAAGAAGCTGCCATATGGGAACCGTTTTGAAAGACAACACTGAGCTTTGCCTGCACCTTTAGAAACGTTCTGATGCTCTTTCTGCCAGGTGATGATGTCAGACTTCGGCATCGTGACACAGGTGACCACCTCCACCCACACCCTCAGAGATACGGGTGCGCTCATGAACTGTAAGGCAGAGAGTGCCGTTCCAGACGTGCCTCGGCACTTTGCATTTCCTCAGACAACAAGGAGAGGTCTGATTGACTTTATAAGGTGTCTAGCTCCCCTGGGACCCAAAGGTTGTTTTAAGAGCTTTCTTAATTTTCAGTTCCCCCAAGGAAGAATTTAGGCATTGCACTGCTTCAGCTGTAAGTAATTAGACCCATTGCTGGCTGTGACCCTTAAACAACATTCTCTAAGTTGCGAGTTTGTGGATTACACCTGAAGTATTTCAAAACTTGCCTCGTCTCTCTGCTATCTGCAAGTATCCTGTGGAAAGGTATTGCTCCATGTCCTGCTGGAAGGCTTCTTCAAAGAATTTCTGACGTTCCTTCAGCTTCATCTGCTGGGTGTGCTCCATATCCAGAACCTTCTGTGCGTGTTCAGCATCCAGCTCAGCTGAGCATAAAACAAAGAAAACAAACAAATCAGTCATGTGCATGTCCCCCAGCCTCTCGGGATTTCAAAGCCAAGGATAAGTTCAATAGCGACAGACTGTTACTACAGACTGTTAACAGAGGCTGTCATAAAAGGAGACTTCTGTGCTTTGCAGCTATATTTTGAAGCTGACAATAAGAATACTATATCATGCAGCACAATCTTAGCATTAAAGTGACATCATAACTATGTTGAGGCAACGTGTGGATTTCTTGAACTGTGTGAACCTGAAAGCACCATCTACCAATACTCAGGACTTCAAAACCAGTTAACGCTGATTTTCTGCTATCGTATATACCAGATACACACAAAAATATAATTATTTTATTGGGATGTTTCAGCACATCTCCGAACACAGAAATACACATACACAAGTGTTTGCATGTCTGCGTGAGACGTTCTAGTTCTGTCATCCCCCAGACAGACTGAGAAGAGAAGCTGAAATGTATCCTAGGAGCAGCCTGGGCTGACGCGAGGTAGGGAATTAGTACTGTTTTCAAGGCCAACATCACACAGTCTTTAGCATCAATACACAGAGTCTTCCCCATATACAGCAGCAATGACAATGCTGGATGATGATGACACTGACACTGAAGAAGCAGAGCCAATTGCCCTGAGTTCCTAATCAAAAAGATTACAGAACCAAAAAGAAAGGGGCAGCTTGTGTACCGTGTACAGACACACAGAGACAGCCAGATTTGCTTACACATGTCTAATGCTGGCCTCTAGCAGCTCCATGCTTCTACAGAGAAACAAATATTAACCAGAATATCAATGGAAGATCTCCTTCCTCCTGTTCTGCCCTACAGGAGCCACTGAAGGGCTAGAGGACATACAAAGAAATGAATTGTTATGTTTGGTGAAGAGTAACATTTGTGAGAATAAGAGCTACTGAAGTAGCCTATCAGAATATGCTTTAGCAGACCTGCTGCTGGGGGAGAAATACACAGACAGGACATGTTTCTCTCAGAGCTCTCTCTCAACGTTTCTGAAGTGCTCTCACGAGCTCTCTGCTCACAGGAAAGAGCAGAATTTGCCTGCGGAGCGGCTGATGGGAAGGGCAGGGGTGGCACAGAGCTGCTCTGCCCACCAGGGAGAGCTCCACAAACAGCCGGGTACAAATGCTGGCTTCTATGTGTCAGGCTGACACAGCCGGGACGTGGCATCCACACAAATGAACACTGAAAGAGCACAAGGCTGTCTAGGGTGAGCATCGCATCGGTCCTCCAGGGAGATTGCTATATTCATGGTATTTCAGAAAAAGGAACTTCATCAGGAGCATTCGCCATGACAGAGATTGCTATCATCAGAATGCAAAAGGTGTTTCACTACACCAGGCAAAAACATCAGAGCGCGGTAATTCCCTCTGTCGCTGCATCACGGTCACAGTTCACGCACAGAAGCTGCAGTGGTTGCCAAAAGGATCTATAAAACTGGACCGACAAACCAAACAGCCATTCAACCATAAGTAAACAAGCTGAAATCTTTTTGTTAATGCAATTTGGTAGTAAAACATCAGTATGTTACAAGGAAAGCATTTTCCTTTAAGTCAGCCCATCTTTATTATCAATTACTCAGTTGCGTACAATGACTCTACATTCCCCGGAGCAATCTGGGGATACATTCCTCCTCTACTGTGACCCTGAATGATGAGCAATTATTAATAACACTGTGGATGATGCAGAAATGTTATTCAATTGTAATAATAAAAGCCAGCGGCTCCCACCGGCAGCGGAAATGTCCTGTCTCTCTCATAATATATTCTGACAGTTTTGCACACTGTATGGGTAGATCAGGGTATTTTTAACCCCAGATGAGAGGCAGTATCCAAGCAACACATGAGACTGGCACAACTTCCCTAGCACCACACTCTCAGGTTTTCCCTTTTCCCTAAGACGTGCTGCGTACTCTGGCAGTTGTCCTGGCCAAAGCTAAAGGCTAAGGGCTGCCTGCATGCTGACAACGTGATAAATGGTAAGAACTGCTGCCGCTGGCCTAAGCAAAAGCAAACAGTCACACCTGAACAACAGAAAACAGGCGGGGTTTTTTGTTGGTGGTGGGTTTTCTGTTTTGTTTTTCTCCACAAAGAAATTCAGAATTGCATTTCCCATAATCCAAGAGCAAGGTTCATGTTTTTATAACACGCCTGATAGACCCAGCACCAAAAGGGAAGACACGAGCACCATCCATACACACTCATACGCTGTTTGTGGCCACATGTGAACTCTTACAGACATCACTGACACCCAACACACGTAAAATATATTGCATTTTTCCTTTCCCCGTGTGAACTGGTAACTGCTCCACTGCTGAGCACCAGAGAAAAAAGGCAGACTACAGAGAAAACACCAGCTCGCGGATAGCTGCAGATTTGTGGAACCCATCACTATGACCCACAGAGAGGGCAACCGCAGCACTGAGCCATCTATGGCCTTTTGCGAGAGCACAACTATGCAGAAGCAGAATATTTCTTAAGAAGCTTGTGTCATCTGCCTCATCCCCAGCAACAGACCCCAGATCTTTGATGAGATTTGAGTAGATTTGATTATATCAATTCTAAATAACTTCATAAAATATTTTTTTATTTACAAGCAGACTCTAATTCTGGAGAAAAAAAAGCCATATCTTAAGTTGAAGTACTAAGGCCTGAACAGTAGGCCTCGAACCAAAGTTGACCTCTACATGAATCTCTCAACCAAGCATTATATATCATCAGTATCTGATCATTAGAGAAATATGTATCTTAGACAAAACATCTCGTTAGTAAGAGACGTAGCTTAGATAAAGCATTATAAGAACGTATTAACCTTTCCTTGTTTAGAGGCATAGCGTCAAGGCCTACTAGTACACAAACTTCCTTGGTTCCTCCTTGAGCCCTGACCAGGCTTGAGGTGGAATCCAAAAGGGAGAACAAAACCAGATGTTTCCGCCTGTCCCATAAACTTATTTATTCAACAATAAAAAAGCTGGACCCTTTTGTAGTGAAGTTGGAGACCTCACCTATGAGTGGACACACTGTGTAGGACCTCCCAATTGCCAGGAAAGGCTCTCCAAATCCTTGCTGCAACCCAAGCTCCCCAGTGACTGTGGATCTAGATGACGGTAAAGTATTTGGGCAATTGGTGATGTATCTTTCTTAATCACTATGACTATCCTCATGTAGTAATGGTTAGGTGCCTTGCCTTGCTCTGTTTTATTCTTCCTGTATCCTTTCACTTCTTATTTCATTGCGTTAAACTTAAGTAAAGATAAATGCAATTCTTTAACTTGGCGTCTGTGACCCTTGTGCTGACCTCATCTGAGGCAAAACATATGTTTTTAAAGCAGAGCCTAGTAGTATGCAAACTCACAAGGAACAAATTACAATAGCTTATAACCACATAGCTTAAGTGTAAAGGGAACTGTTTTCTGACAGCATTCGCATGACTGACTGACCTGCTACAAATTAGAATTCCTGCTGCTGTAGCTACAGGATCACCCAACCAACCAGCTAAGGGACTCTTTTATACTTCGAGACATTTCCCAGTTACACACAACAGATTTCCTGAATAAGTATGGCCACAAAGAAAGCAAACTGGGAGAACAACTACAAAAAAGCAGCAATTTAAAAGTTTTTTGAGATTGCTAATATATCCTTTAGACCTCATGTGAAAGTGAAAGATGTCAAGCTGTCCAAATACGAGGGCTGCTCCAAAAGTAATGCCCTCTACTTTATTATGTTGGCCCACAACATCAGAGGTGAATGTTGGTGGTATGGCAGTAGGGGTCAAACCTTCCCACCAACATTCCATTGCATTCCATTGTTGCCATATGCCAGACAGCAGCAGAGGGGCAGTCTGACAAATTGGCGTCTGACATGGAAGTGTGGATGAAGCAAAGGTGCGTCACTGAATTCCTCCACTAGGAAAACTCTGCATCCTTGGACATTCAGTGACGCTTACTGAATGTTTATAGAGACCCAATAATGGATGTGAGCACAGTGAAACGGGGTGGTGCATTTCAGCAGAGGCAACAGCAACAAGAAAAACAAGCCATGTTCTGGATGGCCATGCACAGCTGTCACACCACAAAATGAAGAGTGTCTCGATCAACTCATCTATGTGAACCAGTGGATTATGATCAGGGAACCATGCACAGAGCTGAGTATTGGCTTCAACGCAATGGAAACAATGGTGGCAACATCGGGATATTGCAAAGTCTGCACTGGGGGGGTCTCACGAATGCTCACACAGGAACTGAAAGAACACTGTATGCAAGTTTGTCAGGACCTACTGAACCAAAACAAGGCTGAAAGTGACAGATTCCTGGATTGCATCATTACTGGTGACTAACTGGAGTCAAAACAGCAGTTCATGGAGCAGCGACATGAATTTCTCATCAAAGTAAAAGTTCAAGATGCAGCCCTCAGTGGGTCGAGTGATGAGCACTGACTTTTGGGATAGGAAAGGGGTGATCCTTCTGGATTTCCTGGAACCCTGACCAACCCCATCAACTCTCATTGCTACATCACGACGCTGGCTAAGCTGAAGGCATGAACTGACAGAGTCAGGCCAGAGAAGACAACCTTTCTCTTGCAGCATGATAACACCAGGCCCCATACCAGTTTGAAGACCACGGAGCACGCTGCCTTGGCTGGACTCTCCTACCACACCCACCATACAGTCCAAATTTGGCACTTTCTGACTTCCATCTGTTCAGGCCAACGAAAGATGGACTGTGTGGGCAACATTTTCCCAGCAACGATGCTGTCGTAGCAGCTGTGTGGCCAGCACAGTGGGCCACCTCCATTGGTGCGCATTTTTATGAGTGCAGCATGCAGGCTCTTGTTCATTGCTGGCTAAAATTCATAGCTAATGATGTGACTACATCAAAAAATAGTGTTCTGTAGCTGAGAATTTGTTCTATCAAATAATGTTATTGCGTTCTTTGTACGTCACAGTTTCCATGGAAATAAATAGGAGGCATTACTTTCAGAGTAATCTACAAAGATGGGTTTTGGTGCTTTTATACTGTTACTCAATCCGTTTACTTTTCTTCAATTAATTTACTACTTTATAGTCCCCCTGGGAACCAGAATCAATAAGTGCATCTGCCGTAAAGAGGGAAAGATACAGAATAAAACAAAAACTGGAGCTTAATCTAAGTGCTCTTTTTCCCCCTCCCTGCAGTTCATGTTTTTCGTAGACTTTTTCAATCAGACCACAAAATGTATGCAAGCATTCTTCCTAGGGATTCTTGCTGTCAGTAACCACATCAAAGTTTCAAGCAGCTCTGCACTGAACGCACCCCAGGTTTTTGATGTTTCTCCAGCACTGGGTGGTTGGGTGTATGGGCAGAACTGAACTCAGCACCTTATGAGGCCTAACAAGCGCTCAGCAGGGCAGAAAAATCCCTCCCCTGATCTCCTGGTCGTGCTCCTGTTCCTACAGCCCAGGATGCTGTGGCCTACTTGTTGCCTTGCCCGCTGCTGGCTGACGCCCAGCTTGCTGCCCACCGCACTACTCCCAGGGCCTTTCTGCAGAGCTGCTCCTCCTGCCCAGGTGCATGGCTTTCCACTTGTACCTGCTGAGCCTCTCGGTCCTCAGTCCTGCCATTGCTGTTCTGACTCATCCCCCAGTTTGGTAACTTATGCTCACGGCTGTCTCATTATTTACCCTTTAAGTGTAAGGGAAAAACAAGAGGAGAAGCTGAAGAGTGCCTCAAAGAATACAGGTTTTCTCAAAAACGTTTAAATTGTTCGTGATGGAATTTAGGAAACATTTTGACAACTTGAGGGAGAAAGTTCACCAGATCACTCTTGCTCTATACTTTGCTAAGAAGCGGTGGGGAAAGCGCTAGCAAAATTTGGAACAACAGGATACAGGTACAAAAATCTTTCTGATCCATATAGGAATGAAACTAAAATTAGTGAGAACTACAAAATACAAAATTCTTTCAAAGCTCTGATTCAACAGCTTGTTTGCAAAGTAAAAACTTTCTTTCAAGTGCACATTCAAACAACAACAAAGCAAAAATTAAGCCCCAACTCCCTTGCCAGTGAAGTCAGGTTTTCACTAGAACTCAGTGACATTGCACGTTGCTGCAGTCAGCAAAATCATAGAAAACCATCTCTGCTGGAAAAAATACGCATAGCTCTGAATGAGATTTATTCTCTTAAAATCCTGCATTTTCATCAAGGAATAATTTACTAAAATCAAGGTTAATAGAACTAATGTTATTAAAATATCAGTCAATAAAATTGATTGCATTCCATGAGAATATTTAACTAGTTTGTGCTTTTACAGATTGCATTAGAAAGCAAAACCACTAATTAGCCCTGAAATAATCCAGTCAAGAAGGAAAGCAGAGGTCTCACCAGAGCAGAGGAATTTTTTTTTTTTTCCAAGTTTACCAATGAGCAGTTTCAGTAAGTTGGCTTACCTTGAAAACTCCTTTTAAACAAGCAAATGTTTTACTTGAGAACCTTCAAAAATACAGAATCAGCCTAAATAAATACCTGAAATAAACTACTGAAAGCAACTGCCCGCATATGTCAGGATTCCAGGTATCGAAACAGCACCTGGAGGAAAAAGCAGCTTCCGACCAACATGACAGGAAACACTACTTGGGAGAAGGTTTCCACATAACCCTATAAGGCTGCGGGTGATCATTATAATTAAGAGGTCCTAAAAATACACTCTACCAAGCAGCACAAACTGGCTTCTAAAAATGTACGTATATCTAGAATTAAAGAAATAATCACGCCGTCTTTATAACCTCACATGGTGTGAGAGAATATTAAGAGTTTGACATTATTAGGATCAGGTCAGCTAAGCAAAAGCTTATTGCATTTGCATTTATTTTACTTTCACAGTTTCTTAGCTCTCTCCTACTTTGCAAAGCCTATTATAGCTGGCCTTTCTGGGGGCAGAGCAGCAGCTTGCTACTGCAGATAAGCACACACCTGAGAGAGAGCACTCACCTACTTTGCCTACTTCTCAATTTTTGTATATAAAGAGCAGACAAGATTTAATGTCTGCAAATGTGGTCATCATCAATAATTTCAGAATTTGTAAAATTGGCTTTAACCACAGCCAAAAGCATCATGAATACGCTGTACTACAGCATGTTGCTTTATCCATCTGCGCTTGTTTCCATACTTTTGTGCCTTCAAGTACACATCTCACAAAGGGTGGCAATGTTACAGCAAAACCTTTAGACAGCAAACTCATCTCCTCCAGGCCCATTCTTATCATAGACTCATCGAACAGTTTGGGGTGGAAGGGACCATTGAGATCATCTAGTTCCAACCCCCTGCTACAGGCAGGGACACTTCCCTCTAGACCAGGTTGCTCAAAGCCCCATCCAGCCTGGCCTTGAATGCTTCCAGGGAGGGGCATCTGTAACCTTGCTGGGCAACCTGTTCCAGTGTTTCACCACCCTCACAGTAAGTTCTTGACTTGCTTTCAATTAGCAAATCTACAATCCAGCATTTTTCAGTCTCCTGGTCCACTTTCACGGAAGGATAATGTTAAACTGAACTAGTACAGGAATTCCACAATAAACAAACTGGCAAGCAACTGAGCTCATGTGCCTGTTTCCTGCCTCCTTATGAATCTACCATTTACCATACTGTAAGAACAATAATTCTGTTAGTAAAGTGCCAAGTATTTGTTTTCAATACAAATTATCCTGACATGTACCTTCACTATGTATAGATTTATTTCTCAAGACAATCTGGCCTTAAAATCTTGCCATGTGCTACAGAAAAATCCCACTGTTACTAGAATTGTACTTGCAAACAGTTCAAATGACTCAGTCCTAGTCTACTGTCATGAGCACTGTTATTTGTTCTATACACTCTCAAATTACTGTTTTTTTCTGTCTCCCTTCAAATTACTCATTTTCAAATGGAAAAACTAATCAATAGTAAATCTAAGCCCAAAGTACATAAAATAGAAACCGCAGTACTGCAATATTATGTTCAGGCTTGTGAAAGTTCATGAAAACATCCCAACTGAGATTAACTGCAGCCCATCACCCAAGTACAAACTGATCTATTCAACAGTTTAATTACTATTTTCCATTCCAAGAAGGTAGCCATCTTTGCTTTGGAACTGGAAAGGTTTAAACTAAAGCAAATGGCTTCTGCTACTGTAACAGTAATGTTAATCTCAACATTGGCACACCTCAGATATTTGCCTCTAGATCTAATTATATGCATGCACAGACACATTATAAATAAATTATGAGAGACTGTTTTGCTGTCACTACACATTGTGCACATGTTGAAAATATGGGTTCCACAACATGGCACATCAGTTGGCAGGTATCGGCTTTTATTTGTCCCTAAGAACAACATGAAGCCCCAAACTCTTGCTTAGGTGAAACTGCTTTTCATCCAATCTATAACCATCATCAGCTATACAGACTAGCACAGAAATGTCAGTGCTTAACTAAATCCTGCCTCCCAAAACTGAAGGTGAGCAATTTTTTTTCTTTTTTTTTTTTTTTACTACTTTCTACTAACAAAAATGAAAATGAAGGTTTCATTCCATATTGCATTTTTAGAACAACTAATTTTCTGACATGAACATGAAGTTTACATCTCCCTCTCCAGAGAGAGCTCTAGAGCTCTCTAGATGAGTCCTACAAGCTCGAGGGCCAAAAAGAACCTCATGTGGGTTCACAGCCTCAGTATGTTATATTTCAACTTACGTTACATTAGGTAACATTATCTTATTTCTTTCTGGATAGAAACATCAGGAAATATACTTACATTAGATTATGCAATGCTTATGCAAAAATCAGAATTTGCTTTGAATTTTACCTATACACAGAATAGGTCTGTTGAACTAATTGCTCTGATGAGGCTGCCTGATGGAGAGATGCATCCCTTAGCATTCTCAGATTCCTTGTTACAGTTCTCAGGACAAACCCTCACATTCCATTCTATGGTAACTTCTGGGTAAGAAAAGAGAATCCATGTGAGGAACCCTTAAGATGTGGAAGCTTTATCACTGCAGTGCTTTAGAAAGCAAATGGAGGCATTTCACTGAGTTTTACTCTTGAAATTCAAAATTCAGTTTTCAATACACATAGTCAGCTATGTTTTTATAAGGCTGGAAACTGAAAATCTTCCTACTATTCATTAATCCACCACAGACTACTCACTTCAGTGGATAGTTAAGCATTTCAGGCATGAAAAGGGCCTATATATATATTTTTTTTTTTGAGGCACGCTTCAATACAAATCTTAGGTTAACATAAGCAATAACTTAATCAGAAAAGAAAAAAATCCTACCTTTCACAAAAAAAATACGCAAGCATTTGAACAAGAATTTGTTTTTCCTCATCTCTTCCACATGATAGGGAATTTGGTATGTGTTATGTAAACAACATTTCATAACAGACCTGCTCTACAAGTGTGTGGCAAGTAACACGAAACGTTTTTGTCCGTCAGAACTGGAAATAATTCCCAATCTTCAGTCCTCTTCATCTGGATCTATCACAGGACTGGAGTTCCGAAAGCACAGAGCCTATAAGACTTGCTGCAATCCCAGTTATCAGCGGTGAATTTATGACAGCGTCAGGGACGCAAGGGCTTGGCTCTAAAATTTAAGTGGCGCTTTGCCATTTCAACAGAATCTGAATTTCACGCTTTAAACAAACAGCAAAAATACCCCATGTTTCAAAAAAATAAAAAAGAGTATGTTTCGAAGGCAAATGCACGTCTACCTCTTTGGAGTAGGCCCAATCAATATGAAAGGACCAAACAGTAACTACAAAAGGAACAAACAGGAAAACAGGAAAAAGCTTTGGTTCTTCATTATTTGTTTCTATTTTAAGCTAAGCACAATAGGGGAAAAACGTACAAATTAAACCTAAACTTTCAAGTTATCAGGACTATAGGAATGCCAATGAAATCACTCTTCCCCACATACAATGCCTATTTAAAGTGTCAAAATTTCATATGCAGTAATATTTTTTAAAGAACATCAAAAGCCAACGGTTATACCAATAGCTTCATGTATTTATCTTTTCTTGATAACTTAGTCTATTTTCTTCTCTACTTCTGTCAAAGCAATCTTCAGTACAAGCAGGAAAACCGCTAGTCATTCGTACTGTTACTGCTATTTCTTCTTCCTCATTCTTAGAAATCAACAAAAAGGAAAAAGACCATTAGATTAAAAATCCAGTCCAGTTCCAAACAGCTCGGTTAACGTCCCAAAATGTATCGCACTGAAGATGTCGGAGATCCTAGTGGGGACCAGACACTTGTTTGATGCCATTAGCAAAAGGAGATCTAATGTAGTGTTCATACTAAGGAAGCAGGACCTCAGGACATCCTAATAGTTTCTAGGAAGTAATCTGAAAGAGGAGTAACTTCCTGACACAGCTATTAGAGATGTTTTGCTACTGGAGGAATTTTAAAATACCCGTTGTCCTGCATTCATTACCCACAGACCATCAGTTGTGACAGGCCAGCTTATTTTGAAAAGCCCTATTTATTTTCAAATGCAAAACAAAGAAGCAATCATTCTTTTTAAAATTGAACATGTAACAGTGCCATATGCTACAGGCACGAGAAAATGTTGACAACCAAACAAAAAAATTGACTCCTTTTCAATTCTTAAGAAACGAGGCTGAACGTATACAGCAGTGTTTCAAGAATATATGACTATTTTCACAGTTAATATTTCTCATTAGAGAAATACTAATCTCAGAAGAAAACAGGAATCATACAGTAAGGTCAGAAATACCCACTAGTGTGCTTTTTTTCCACTGAAAATTTCTATTTTTAAAAAGCAAAAAAAGCCCAAGTGAAAAAGAAAAGCAATTTAGTTAATGCTGAACCAGAATCGCTGTCAATTTTCTAAAGGTAATTTCCAGTACATTTATTCTAAAGAAAGGATATTGAACTTTAAACATTAATTAAACGTTTTAGATTTCCTCTATGCTTCCAGTTTTCAAGTACTAGAAACTATCCCACTTGCTTCTCCATTTTTATTTGGTCCATATTTCAGAAATAACAGATCTTAATCAAAAAAGAAACTGAGACAAAAATTCCAGCTGGCAAAATATCGGTTGGTTTTAAACGGCTCCATTGCACGAATAAATTCTTCCAATGAAATATACACATTTTTAAGATAAATTTTTCTGGAGAAGAAAAAAGAGCTAAAAGAATCTGCTCCCACTGGTTTGACGACTTATTTGTTCTAAGTTGTTCAACTTCTACTATTAAAGGAGGAATAAAGGCCTATCTTTAAGACCTGCATAATTTTACAGCTAATTCAGAAAGGCTTCTACAACTTTGCCATGTCTATTTTTTAAAGACATTCAAGAATAAACATTAAAGAGCAATCCATGCAGGGAGGTGTAAAACCAAAAACCTAATTTCTTTACAGTGTCTAAACTATGATGGAAATGTGTAGCAGATTTTTTTTTTTTTTTTAGGGGTATTGTTTGCCTTTGAAGAATGTCTCATGCTTTAAGTCTTCCAGTATCCTCTATGGCAGCCAACATTTGCTACTAACAGGAAGGGAAACTACATTTCACTAGTTTTCAAGTTTTCACACTGAAATCATTCAAATTTTTACCAATTTTTCTTTTTTTTAAAGACAACCAGGATAAACTAGTGCATCAGTGTTGGCAAAATCAAGGAAGGCCATCGCTCCACTAAAGAATAAACCTGATTTTATGGCACTAGATCAAACTGGCACTACACCACGGACACATTTGTGCCTGTGTGCAAAAATATCTTTTGTGAATCAAACAATTCTGAAGAACAAATTATTCTGGTGGTTTTTGCTTGTTTGCTTTTGAAGATCAACAAGTCTCACCTGTCCTCCTGCAGACGGCATGAAACTGACAGCGGGTGTAGAACCACTGGACACCACGTTGGCACCTCCAGCCACAACCACAATGGCAGCTGTGTTCACTTCCAGTGCACGTCAAAACTATTTTCACAGTTCAGTCATTAATTCGTCAGCATCAGGCATGAAATTACAGTGTAATTTGAACCTGTGTTCCTATCAGTTGAGCTTGCAGTATCAGATAAATTGATTGCTAAAGTACGTCATTCAAATCAAACTGATGTGACCACAACATTAATTTTCAAGTATTGTATCAGGCTGGTTTAAAGACACTGTGCAAAACCTATGCAAGAGTTTAATACCTTAAGATTAATCAAATCCGTTGAGATTAATAGATTATTTTATTAGGATAAAATAAGGCTAGGCAAGTTTTTCATTGGTTAGCATAACCAAGCAACTAGGTCACCTGTATCCTCATAAAAAGAGCATAATTAACAGATATGACCTTTTTGTTATTTAATGTTCACGTTTTACATCTGCTTCGTATGAAGAGAGGTAATCATCAAAGCAGCATAAGCCTTACTAGGTTTATCAGTTGCTTAATTCAGTATTCAAACACACACATAAGGAAACAAGAGACCCCAAACAGTGAACTTGAGAGAGGCTGCAGCAGATGCCTGACGTTACTAATGCATCAGTGGAGCAGGAAACAAGAGAGAAAAAATACTAAAGGAAAGAAGATACAAAGTAAGAGAAATGAAGATGGAGCAGGGGAGGAGGGGAAGGGCAGCAGACAACTCGGGTTGCTGAACAGAGCTCATAAATAAAATATGACCCTTTACGCTGGATTTCTCCAGTCCAGTAGAGATTTAAAAATTTGTGAGGAGAAAACCTGTCCTAACCAGGAGAAAGAGGTCCAGAATGCTTTGTTGCATTAAAACTGAACACTAACAACAAAATTCACTGCAATAGAATTGGCTATTGCCAAAGAAATCTGCACAGTTGAAGCTACTGAACCAGACAAAAACCCAAGGAGCTGCAGGAGCAATTAGAGATGAGCACGAAAGCACACGTGGGGTGACCAGTAGAGACTAGAGCCTACGCCTATGGTAAAAAGGACCTGACAGATGACACCTAGGATACAGTATCTCATTCAAGCAAACAAAGGAAAGCCTCCTAAAGGATGCGCAGACATCAAAGTGACAGTGAGGAGCGAATAAAAGCAGAAATTTCAGGAAGCTGATAAAAGCATTGACAAGGGGAAAGGGAGAGGGAAGGGGGCTGCCTGAAGAGGGAAGTCAATGTAATCAGGGCTGTGAAACCCTGAAAATACACTTCCTGCAAAGTCACTCCTTTCAACATGCGCAGCTATTTGAGATCTCTCCCTGTCTTCTCTTTTTCCAGCCCACAGTGGCACACAAGCCTTCAGCGTCTTCTGACACATCTTGGGACAGCAAGTGCTTAACTGAGCCTGAGCTGCGATACAGCATGAAATGCAGAATTAATTCCCCTGACATCTGTATCAATTAACTTCTGCCATTGGCAGGCACTTTAAAAGCCTTCATCATCAGGCCAAATAAAAATAGAGAATGTCTGATTTATTATCTTTTCCTTATCTTCTGAATAGGCATAAGGCCCTACTACTTTCATTTTCAATTTTATTGTTTAGAGTATTTTATCAGTAATAAGCCATGAGTAACTTAAACCTCACAAAATGCAGGAAAATTTACTGTGTAAACATGCAGTTTTAAAAAAAAAGTGAAGTTTCTTGACCATGACCCTATTTGTCTAACCAACCTCCTTCTGCACAAGGTGATTTGTGGCTTTTCTGAGTTCTATAGCCATGAAAAATCACACGCAATATCTGTACGATGGGTACGGCCACCCGTACCTGTAACAACTCAAAGAGCTGCAAAGCGATTCTGGAAAAGCAAACAGAAATGCTGATTTTTAAAACATGAAGATCAACCACAAGCAGAGGTGTGCTGATCCTATTCTGTGGCCAATTTTTGCTATACCTGTGTATCTAAGCTTACATAACATGCCTCTCAATTAAAAGCTGAATATCCACTAATTTTAAAGGAAGATATGATTAGAGCACAATATGGCCTTTATTAAATATGAATTCTTTGATCACAACACCCTCAGCATGACAATGGGAAAACAATGCCTTCGGGCCACCATTATATCTGCCCTGTTTCCTTCCTTTTCCTCCTGTCACCACACATCTGCCTTGTCAGCCCCAACAGCATCTACAGGCAAAGAGATTTGTGCCATTCTTCACAGAGCAACCAACAGGAATTTTATTTGATATAAACATCACAACTTTATTTCTGTGTTTGAATTAATGCTTTTCAACAGAGATCGAGGCAGAAGACTTAAGTCTTAGCTCCAACAGACAATATCACATTTGATTACACTGGCTTCACACAGAGAAAATGTAGCTCATAGTCATAAAAGCCAAGGTTTATTTTCTAAATTGAAGATTAAGTGTCATGGAAATGTGTTACAAACCCTATTATGGGATCTGAATGCTTGATGCTCAGACTTTGGGATGTTTTTTTAAAGCACAAACAAGGCAGGAAAGATGGGATAGTGAAGGGCAGTTAAAAAACAAATCCCTCAAAGTATTTTAACACAAAAATGATCTGATCTGTCCCGGGGCTTTGCTAACAATAGACCTTTTAGACATGGAGAACATCATGGCTACTAGGTCTTCCAAGAGAAACAAACCAAAGATAGCATCTGGTGCATGTACCCCCCTCTGCATCAGCTCCTAAATATACTAGAAATCAGAAACAAGGGTTGAGCCGTGGGTCTGTGAAGCAACCAAGAGATACTGTGGGGGCATTCCTCCTCTTTGATAGAAGTATTTTCTCTCCATATAATGATAAACCAAGAAGGTATTCAGCCTGAAGTGTTGAACTTCAAACTACTGTGGTTCTCCTACTAAGTATCAAATCCGTTTAGAACAGTGAGAAGGCTAACAAGAACTGAAATACGCATAAGGAATCAAAGTAACATCATTATTACCATTTCATGTTCTATAGAACTGTAGATGTTTGGTAGAAAGCCTCATGTTTTGAAACACGCTTGCTGATATTATTCCTTTTAAACTATTTTTCATGCGACCTTTACTTATGTTATTAAACAAGTTTCCCTGACAATACGTGTGTTTATATATGCAGCAAATAGAGTATCAAACTGTGATCGCATCACAGAGACAATTCCAATCATAACATGATGAGCCTTTGGCACAGAAGGAAGAAAAACACCACCAAGACTTGATAATACATTAAAACCGTATTTTCAAAATATGATCTATAAATGTGGTGCATTACCCAAGAAAACATGTTCTTCTCAGTCAGCCACAAAATATACATAAGTTTACAGATTTTCATCGAGCATTAGGTAGTTCCTTTCTCACATTCAAAAACCCAAGCAGCAAGGCTCCCTGAAAAATGTTGGTTTGTCTGTATGTCTATATAGGTTTAGAACAAGGGACTTCTTATACCGTTAATCCATTTGAAATAAAACACATGCATGTATTGTTTGTTTTGATTAATTACTTTTATCTATTAATATACCTATATACACCAAACCCCTAAGTCAGTTTTAATAAAGACAAATGTTTAAGCGCATGCTTAAGTACAAATGCATTGTACTCAATGTATTACAAATGAATTCACATGTGAATACCATAAATATTAAAAGCCCAGAATGAATGACATTTTGCTACAGAAGTCTGCAAGGTAGCAGTTTCCACTTGCTATTTTAAATAGGTCAGAAATGATACACTTGCATACTGCTATTATCATGTATTTTAAAAGTGAAAACTGTAATCATACCAGCAGCTATTACAGACTGACACCCTGCTTTTTTGAAAATATTAAACTAGCACTAGAAAAAAGTACATTGAATGATGATATTCAGCGTAGAGGAAAATAATAAGAAAACATGGAAAAATCCATTTCATAAGCATGCACCTATATTAACGTATTTAGAAGTTAAAACAAGGAATGGTATCCCTGCAGGTAAAATAAGAACTATTTGCAGTGAATCAACCTACAATGTAGGTCATATCTGATGATTCTCTATTTAGAAAAACCTCTCCTGATCAGATCAGCAGAGAGTGAGTTCCGCACACACAAAGGGAGACTACATAGCAGGGCATTTTACATTAAATTTTGCTTAAATAAAATATTCTCCCCAAGTCCTAGGCAGTCAAAAAGATTGCCTCCCTTCCCCTTTATCACCTACAGGGACAGGTGACAGACTAGAGAGAAAAGCAGTAGGCAGCTCGTCACATCAGCAGTACTGAAAGCACAATGTACATGCGCTGCGTGACCAAGGCTACACAAACTGATTCAGCATATTAATACCTCCAGCTTATCAAGTGAGGCAGCACACAGATGTGCCATTTGCGCTTTCACTGCTCGCGCTGCACTCATCCTGAAGCTGAATGCAGATTTTTCAGATCACTCCAAGAATTCTGGAAGGAGACATAAGTACAAAAGAACAGTATGCAGCAACTCAACTATAAAATATAAAAGGCTTATGCCGAGAAGTAGTCATGAAAAATACCTCTCTACGCATACAAACTTTCTGACTTGGAGATTTTAACATTGTCATTATGAACCTGGAGCCTCTTGAAGGGTAGGATTCCTGAAACAAAATACTTGTCCAATATAGTCTTAGAGAAGTCACAGTACAAAGAATTCTTAAAATAGAAGCTTGCAAAGCGCATTATATTGTCAGAGCAAATCTGTCTCCATCCCGTTGGAGATGCTAGATCGGTGATCCGCATATAACTCCACCTATCTTTTAAGGCAAAAATGCTTCTAGTACCACTGCTAGTGGGCTTTAATGCAAAGTCCTGGCAATTGTCCAAGACTTGGAAACCAAGGGCACACTGCATTTTCATTTATCTTTTTAGGTCATGACACAAGAGATCACACTGATGTCCAATAATGTTCTCTATACAAGTGCAGATGGAAGTCAGGATGGCATTCCTAAAAACAGTGCTACACTGCACATCAACTTTATGTTTACGTAAGTTACTTAAAACTTCCAACAGGGCTTAATAAAACATAAAGCGGAGAAAATATTGCATACAACGTAGAATAGAAAACCAAAGGTGAAGCAGTGTAATTCTGCACGTGGCAAACTAGCATTCCAAGCAAACAGCAATAGTTAAAAATAGAAAATATTTTTTTTAAACATAAAAAAACCACGAACATATTTTCATTATTCTTACTAAATTTAATCTCATCCCTAATCCTATCCCCTGTGCTCCTAATATGGAAAGGAATGTTCATCACAGAAACGAGCAGGCTGATTTAGAGGCCAGAACAGTTGAAAGTTAGTAAGGAAAATCTCTGAAGAAATCCAAGATGAGTTTGGGACTTGGGATGTGGTTAAATCTTCTGGTGATAATAAAAACACATCAATAAATAATCCCACTTTTTTCTGTCTTGTCCTTGAGAGCAAGGTTGATGGTTACATACAATCTTGTAGCTTTATACCGAACTCTTTACAGTAGCACTGCTGTATTACCTTCAGAACAGCTACCAAGAATGATGGATATCAATTAACAGAATATGGCAAAATTGACTTTCAGGTTAGTCACCAACAACTAAATTTATACAACAGAGCTATCAGTTCTCACACACAGTAGGTAGAAGAGCAGCAGTTTCTAATATACTAACAGAAACAACAGCTTATGGAAAAAAACCAAATGTTTCTGCCCAACAGATTTCAATAAAGTTGGTCAAATACTCTTGTGTTCCTCCTTCCAAATAATTTGATGACTGGAGTAAGTCAGAAAACAACTGACACTAGAATAAAAGAACAAATAGTATCACACCATAGGCAGATGGCATTTTCAGTGCTTATAGGATTTAAGAAAGCCTCTTTGCTGAGTTAATACTAGAACAGTTTAACACAATTAACAACTAGCTGGAGGCATACTGATCAGCAAAAATTAAAAAAACACCCAAAACCAAAAACGATGTCCCACTCCAACCCACACTGGCCTTTCACAATTTTTTTTTCCCCTCTTCTTCTTGGTGTTAATTCCTTTAACATATTTACTGATGGAATTCTCTCCCACCGCCACTCCTCAAGCCAGACAGGCTTTCCTGGTGCAACAACTCTGTTGTTTCTCTAGTACCTCCTCTCATTTGCAGCTGTCCACTGGAGCCCTTATGACTGATCTTTCCCAGGATGCTATTCACGCTGTTCACAGTTACATTAATCTCAGTAGCTCATTTATCAAATGCAACTTTATCATGGAGATTCTTTACCTCCTAAATCATTTTCACTCAATAACCTGTCACTTGTACCGCTTTCTGGCTTGTAATTAAGTACCAGAGGACAAAACGTGTGAGCTAGCATGGTTTTCTCAGGAATTTTCCTTAGGAATATCTTAGGCTTACTGCTGATGCCTTTAGCTGTGAATCTATTCAACCCTTCCCACTAACGGTTATTTTCAACCACATTTGGAACGGAGGTGAGGACTGAAAAACACCAAACTCCTACAGGTTCTGTCAAAACTGAGAGCTTTGAAGAAAGCCTTCTCCTATTAGCAATGCTATACTAGGAACAGGCCCAGAGAAGGTGCCTTTACCTATTCCACGGGCACATCCAGCACGTGACAGGTTGCTGCCAGAAAGCAACCTCCATGTCCCTTACTGCAGAAACAGTTGCCATATGCACCCATGGTTAGCCAGACAGCAGAACAAAAGAAGAAAGCTGAACGCTTTTGGAGAGCGTGGAAAGGGGTCTGGAAACTCAAGAAGAAAACAAAGGTACCGTGGGGAAAAGCCAAGAATACTGTGGTAGGGGAAATGCAAGGATCCATAGAAAGCTCAGATTCTTCCACAGAAAAAAAAAAACAAAACCAAAACAACAAATCAAACGGCTGCTACATTTTGCTCCTGTTCTGCTACTCACATTTTTAAATTCTTGTAGCTCTGTATCGACAGTCTTTTTCTTCTCTGAAAACACACCCCATCTGTCATAAACAGGTTTCATTAGTACTCTTCCAGTATTTCTGCCTGTATCACTAATATTAATCAGATTAGTTCCCAGACCGACTTAAAGATGTACTAAAGCCCAATCTGTATCCCAGGACATCCCTTCTCAGTATTTTCTTCATCTTCTTTTCCAGAGCAATCTCCCTATTTACCAAAACAGCTTAAAAACTGGCAAAATATAAATAGCTGAAGTAGAGCACCTCTCCAAGGGCAACTAATTCTTTGCCAGTTTCTCTATCATGTTACAAGCCCTGAAGGTCATCAGAAATATAAAGTAAGCCAAGTTGCTGTTTTTTAAACAATAATGTCAAGCAAGATTAGCGTAACAGTTATTATTGCTACTTTTCTTAATACAGCAATCACTGCAAGGGTAGAGTACAAGTTTTATTTTCTGCATGCTTTACTGCAGTTAGTCACCTATTCTCACTACTGCGCCTAGAATCACCTTGTCTCAAAACTTAAAACTGCCCCAAACTCTCCAAACTAAACACAGAATTTCCAAATTAAAACTGAATTAGATCTAATAAGTATTTTTTTTAAGCTAATATTAGAGAGTTAGTTATATATATAACGTGTATATAAGAGTAATCCTTAAAGAACTGTTTCATTTATAAAAGCATACTGGACTATATCCATCATCCAAAAAGTAGCAAAATGTGTGTTAAAACTGCCACAATACTTTAAAAAAAATAGATCTTGATATTGATCTTGCATCTTAAAATGAAAGTATCATGTTCTGTTTAATGCTTTGTTGAATCTTGAACTTTGACAGACTGTAAGGGAGCACTACCACACAGAATATTGGCTTTTCTGAAATAAATTCAAGTCTATTTCAATAATGCATTAAAAACGCCTTTAGATATAGCCTAGCATATTGCAACTTGCCTTCAAAAATACGTATTTTTTTTGTCTCATAAATGTTCAAAACTCCAAATTGTTATGAAGCATGAATTAGAATACATCATTTTTTTTTGTCTTCTTTAGATAAAAGCTTTTTGTATTTTTCTCTTATTGTAGACAGAGCTCACAGTTCTTCTGTATACCAAATTCATTTTCACTTCATGAATTTTAAGAGAACTAGACCCAATAATCACCAACATGCAGGAGACCTCTTCAGTGGTACGAAGGTCACAGGCATACTGTAACTCTATGGGGGGACAAAAGAAGGCAGAGAAGTGTTTCTGCCAGACTTCCTCCCATTCTGTGCCTAATGAAAGTTTTCATACCAGTTATGGTTCCCCAGATATGCTGGAAGCCTGGGACTTGGCTTTCCATTCTGTCAGCTTTCCTACAGCTTTGCATCCAAAACACATTTGGGTGTGATGAGAACCAGATACTAAGTGACTGGCAGTGCAACCCTCTAAATATGTACCAAAAAACAAAAAGGGAAAATACATATGTCATCCAAGCCCTTAACACAGTGAGACAGTCACATAGATTGCTGGAGCCAGAAGCAGAAGCTGCAAGCACTTTCTGAGGGCCCTGCTCTCCAGCACGCTCCAGGAGCAGCGCTGCACAAGAAACTAAAGGCACAGACAGTAAACTAGTACTCTTAAAAGCAAAGGTAAAAAAAAGCCCACCCTAGTAAGCCTGCTGCATGTTTAAACACACTTAAAAAAAAAAATCACTACATTGCACCTGTCACTAGGACTTAAGACAGCCAGGTCCACACAACTGTGGTTTGCACATCACCAGTGGGCCACAAAACATCACCTCATCAAGTACCTCCAGCTACATCTCTGATCTGTGTAAAAGCACAAGACACGCTGAGAAAACCACTCCATGTATTTTAAGTTGTCTTCTCAAGGAAGCGGGGGTTTTTCACTTTAATGTTGGAAAACCAGAGAAGAGAGAAATCTGTGAGGATTTCTAGCATGATTATGATCCAAGTTAGAAGCCTCTTGAGCCAATGGAAATAGCGGTGGGCTAGGCCTAGAGTGATTATATAATCATCTAATTAAGCCAGAAATGTATTCATATAAATGGCACTGTTTCTGTTTGATTTATAATGAGACACAGTCAGCTACATTTTGATCAAGTCTCATTGATGCAGTGTCAAAATAGCATTAGCTGGCTTCTACATAAAAGGGAAAAGGGCTGAGTGACATCTCCACAAGATTTTCATTTCCTCTTAATCTACCGAGTAGCCCAAGTCATTAAAAATGAAACGAGTTCAGTTAGTCAAAACTGTCTCTTAACCTCTTTCAGCCTTAGCTTACGTACTCCAGTAAAAATGTGTGATTTAGAAATATTACATACATATAAAAATGTTTCACTGATTTTAAAATATGTAAGTATTTCATCTTTTCAATTATGCAACATCATTTTTCTAAAGAACAGTCCTGCACCTGTTCAGTAAAAACAAATACATTATAAATGGGTTGCCACATGAGTTACAATATTTAAAAATTATGTTTGCACAGTTTCAGTTCTAATGTCTCGACATACAATTTAACGTGGCATCCATAACAATCACAAATAAATGCCAGTAAATAAACTGGGCAGAGCTGGTTACCAGCACATCCCCCTTCTTGCCCCTTTTCCTGAAGAGCAGTAGAGAAACCTTCAGCACTGTTACACGTCCACACACACACCTCAGGCATCTGCCCTCCTGAGCTTCATGATTAAAAACCAGAACAAGTAGTTGGTAACAGACTGCTGTGGAAGGAGGCATAGAGATTTATCTAAGGATGCGCTACACAGGAGGAATAAATTATTTCTACTGCAGCTCTTAAAGCATTCCTACTAATTCAGAACGCTGTAAGGACCAGAATAGCATCACATTTACAGTACTACTACCAAAAGAAATACTGTCATGTGGAGAAATATTTAAAAAAACATGAGATCTGTAACTATACATTTAGCTACAAATCAAATTGATGAAATGCCTGCACTAACATTTGCATATCTAACATAATAAAATAGAAGAAGCACACCAAAAGAACGCACGCTGCCGTAAGGAATCGGATCACAAATTCATTTGTACCAAGATGCATTCACAGGCCATAAGAAGGTACTTTGGGGGTAAGACCGAATGCTGCATCACCTCCAATCTTATTAGAGTGAAGCAATCCTTAAGAGCATGTAGATGAGTATTTCCTAATTTCTTATTAACCTCAGCCTGCAGAGACAGTGAGCAAACAGATTACCATGAAAATATTATAGGCCAATCTTTCTTCTTGCACTATTTTTTTTTCCCCTGTCATCGAGAAGAAAACATAGAAGGAAGTGTGATTAAAAGAGAATAAACCTGGTTACCATAAAGGTGCTAACCACTCCAGAATTAATGCTGACACTAAAGCTCCTGCTTAATGCTACCTCTTCCTACCACTTACTGGAGTCCTGATATTGCTACTGCTCCATTACATAAATATTCTGCAATTCCCAATTTTATTCATTACAGCAATATAATTTTAGGCCACATACACAGACACACACAAAATAGCTGTTCTTCTGTCCAGGATATCATCGCAAATAAGGGAAAAATAAGAAGATTCAGCTCTCACATCCCCCAGCAGTTCAGCATGCCTCCATTTCAATTTGAGGAATTAAAAACCAGAATGAAACAAAATACAACTTCTATCAAGATATACAAAGTAGTTAAGGAAACAAAATGGATTATACCAGTAGTATACCTACTGCTTGCTATACACCAGCAGTTTTGAGTGCAAAGTGGTCACACTACATTTAGCAGAACAGAGTGTAAATTTTGCCACCTTTATGTGAAGTCAACTGTTCTGTCTAAATACGTGGAAAATAACTATTTGGTGCATTAAGTATTTCTAATGAATGCAATTGAAAGGAGTTCTCCCATACCATGTGAATTGTCTAATGCAAAATGTTAAACTTTACTATACATATATGAACATCAAATTTAGTGGTCAAAACTACAACTCGTAGGTAGCACCTTGATAAAGGCATACTACAACAGGTCATTAAAATAGTATAAGAGTTCAAATTTATGTTATCTGTTGATCCTGGACATCTACTGAAAAATCCACCTGAATGGCAATACAAAAAGCTTCTTCACTGGTTATATAAAAGAACGTAAGAATCAGAGTAGAAGTCCACCCCTCATTTTGATTTTAACTAATGCACCATTCTAAACATCTACTTAGTTACAAATTAACATCATAAAAACGTTGTTAATTATGGTTAACAGGAATGCTGCTTCATATGACACAGGCTGCTCATTAATGTAAGCAACAGCAATTGATTTAAAAATATAATTTTATCATTTAATATTTCATCTGAAGGAAATAAAACATTAGCACAATCGTATCTATCTTAATGAATCCACCACTCTAATTTTTAATGAGTTTCTATCTCCAGGTAACAATTCTCCCTCCCCTCTCATCCTCCAACATCACCCCACCCTCAGACAAAAGTCTGCCTGAATTTTAGCTAACGCTGTATCGTTGCCTTTGTATCCTTTTACTAGTTCATATTTTCTCACACTCAATCTAATTAATATTATTTTGAAAATAATGCAAAAGAACAGAGCAAAGCAATACACAAAAGCTCTGACAAAACAGACGTGAAGTCACTATTTCCCACACATTTGCTAAATCAAGTGGATATTTAACCTCCCATGTATAGCCCACCCTTTAAAAATCAGGCAACTGTGGTAAGTGAAGAAATTAATAAAGCTCACTTCCATTAGCTTGGCAAATTAACCTGGCAAATAATAAAGACAATAAAGTTCCACCTACACGAATTCTTTGGAGTGTTCTCAGTGGCTCCCGGAGATGACATGGCAGTGAGAAAGAATTAAACAGGAGCACAGTACCAGTTAAGAGACACCTCCAGTTAGCAAGCAGCTTCGCCGATGTGCATCTTCATTGATGTAGAACAAAGACGGATGCTAGAAGCTTGCTTTTTCAAAGCAGTAACACGGCAGCTAACAGTTTTCAATGGGTCACTCGTACACAGCTGCATGCACATTGATGCTCCAACTCCCTGCCTTTGCGGAACCTGAATGCAAGCTAGCAGCAGCTGTGGCACACCAGAATGCATGCATGTATTTGGGAAGATACCACATGCAGCTGAATAAAGGGGTGGCTGACGGGAGGTGCTTCCCACTGTGTTACAATTCCATGGCATGCAGTTACAGCGTGCACTTATTTCACAGAGAGCTGGAATCACTTGAAAATGTTTAGAGATGAGGAAAAGGTAAGGAAGGAATCTGATTTTTTTTTTTTTAATTGGGAAATATTCATATGGATCTCCCCTCAAAGTATTTTTCCTTAACATGGCTCAGCTCAGATACCCCACAAACCAGATTACATACTATTCTCACTTCACATATAAAATATTCAAAAACTTGAAGGCAATTTTTTAACACATTAGCAGCCTTCTCTTCTGAAAACTGAATCTTCTGTATCATATATCAGGACTTTCATCAAAAATTCAGATGTGTATGCAGTTACAAAAATATGGAAACAGCATATCACCAAGAATCTTTGGTCATGGTGATGCTACAGTTACACAACACTGTTTTTGTCTTTCAGAAATTGTTAGACATTGCTCAGAATTTGGCATGCGTTACTCCTTCCGTTTACGAGCGTACTCAATGCCGCTGGAAACCATGACAGACACTGTGATTTCTTTCTCTCTTACTTAAAAATAACACATTTCAAAAAGCTCCTGATTACAATTTTCAAAATAGAGTATAGACAAGAAGAAATTATGTAACATGTACTTCTCAAATCCTCATGATTAGAGGAAAAAAATCCCTGGAGTGTAAGGGCCTATGAAACTAATTTATTTTGCTGGTGAAAATAACACCAAAAATGTTTATGGGAAAGATTAAAAGAAAAGCATTATCACAAGAAAATCCCACCAGCAGTCCGGACTTCAGTAATTAAAGAACTAATTCCAGTTAGCACTGCAGACATAATAGGCTTTTCTTTTTTTTCCCCACATCAGTCATTTAAGCGTTATAGACAACCAAAATACTACACCTTTAAATGTTTTATTTTCTACATAAACTGGGTATGACAGGGCTTTTGTTCCCATGAAATTTTTTCCTATTACCTAAATGGCTCACCATTCATCTTATTCTCTATTGTTCACTCAGTCTCTCTTGTTTTATTAATACATTGGCCCCCTCCACTCCTTACAGAAATGGGATTCAGCAAGGCTGAGTCCAATCCAGGGTCAAATACTGATGAAGCCAACAGGAGTTGTACATGTACTTCCAGGAGCCATATTATTTCTAGCTGCAGTAATGTCAAAATTGTTGTGGAGCCTCTGATCCCTGAAAGGGCTTTTGACTTTATTTAAGACTAGAATGCAAAAAAAAAAAAGTAAAATTCGAGGAAAAAAATGAAAGCCACATAAATACATCAAAACTAAAATTGGTTGGGAGAATAAACTAGCTCCCTCAAAACACAAAGTAACATATGACAGGATGAAAGAGCTTAAGTGCTACATGAAAAAACAACCCAAAACAAACAAAAAACCCCATAAAATTCTCTAAAAATACATGGAGATGAAACAGAATTATAAAGAAAATAAGTGTCCCTCTTCTATCCCCCAGTCATAATTAGGATAAAAATGCTGACAGAGACAAGGTTTCTGAAGTATCTGGAACACTACTATTGTATGGATATTACTTCATTGTCTGAATACTACTTTCAGGTGACAGCCGTCACACAGAAACCTGAAATCAAGTCTAGCAAGTAGATCACAAACAAACAGCACTATGAAATTTGCAGCACTCAAAGCTGCATTATAGCCAAAACTCACAGCAAGCAAAAAGAAAAAAGCATTTAAAGCAGTAAAACAGATGTAGCTTGAGGTGGAATAAGTGACCAGAACAAAAGCAATCTTTAATAAGCTGAGTTGCAAGAACACACAATACACACAATATTTGCTCCAAGGATGGATGATGAACTGGTTTGTCCATAAATAATCTGATATTTGTCCAGCGTCCTTTTCTAAGTATTAGATTTCCTTTAGAAATCCTTCTATTTACAGCTTTAAACATTCATATCCATTTCCAGTGTCGTATACAACAAGCTTAAAATTGGGTGCCATTTCATGATCAACTAAGGTCCACCAAAGCTTGTACTGCCACAATAAAGGAAGCCCTATTTTTCCCTCATTAACTGAAAACTTCAAAATAGAAGAGGGAGAAATAATTTTCAGTCTGACATCCAGACTGTGTAGCCCCTCTTTCACTAAGGTATAAAAGGGAAATAACGTCTTGATAGTGATTCAACCTAAACATGCAGGGAATATTTTTCCTACAGTGCATAGAACTTACAAGTAGCTAGATCTCTGATCTAGGCTGTTTTAAAAAGCGTCCTGAGAATTAAACAGAGATGAGAGTTTGCAGACAGGAAAACACATCAGGCAAATAAAACGCAAGGTAGCTATAAGGACGCTCCACCATTTTTCTTTTCCATCTGTCTTATCCTATTACAGCATGATGGAAGACTTAAGTAGTTAAACTCATCTGCCTTTCACTCAAGAATTGTCTAGAGGAGACCAAGTCTCAAGTCATTCAATTCTCAAGAGAATATTTATTATATGTGGGAGTCTTGGTCAATTCTTGTCACAGACAATATAAAGCATCCAAAGTTACAAGGCTTGATGGGATAGGAAAGAAGCTGGTAACATGCAATAAATTCCCAAAATAATACAAAGTAATGAAAAAAATCCAAATCCTGAATACCTTGAAAAAATTTTAACGCCATCTTAGCTTTATGACAATAGAATGAAGCAATTGTTCTAAATATATGAGACAGCCAGCATGGCTTCACCAAGGGCAGATTGTGCCTGATCAATCTGGTAGCCTTCTATGATGGAGTGACAGCATCAGTGGACAAAGGAAGGGCAACTGATACCATCTACTTGGACTTGTGCAAGGCCTTTGACATGGTCCCATACCATACTGTTATTTCTAAATTGTAGAGACGTGGGTTCAAAGAGTGGAATATTTGGTGGATAAAAAATTGGTTGGAAAGTTGCAGCCATGGAGTTGTGGTTAACGGCTCTATGCCCTGGTGGAGGTCAGTAACAAGTGGTGCCCCCTAGGGATCCATCTTGGATCCCACTGCCTGTGATTGACTGCACCCTTAGCAAGTTCGCTGACAATGTCAAGATGTAGAGTTTTTGGAGCGGGACCAGAGTAGAGTCACAAAGATGATCAGAGGGCTGGAGCACCTCTCCTACGAAGACAGGATGAAGGAGCTGGGCTTGATCAGCTTGGAAAAGGGGAGGCTCCAGGAAGATCTCATTATGGTCTTCCAGTACCTTAAGGAAGCTTAAAACAGAAGGGAAATCAACTTTTTACAAGGGTGGATAGCAATAGGACAAGAGGGATTGGCTTTAAACTGAAAAAGGGGAAATGCAGATGAGATGTCAGGAGGAAATTTTTCACTCAGAGAGCGATGAGATTCTGGCACAGGCTGCCCAGAGGAGCTGTAGATGCCCCATCCCTGGAGGTGTCCAAGGCAGGGGTGGATGGGGCCCCGGGCAGTCTCTTCTAATTGGTGGTAACCCTGCCCACAGCAGAGGGGTTGGAACTAGATGATCTCTGAGGTCCATTCCAACCCAAACCATTCTATGATTCTATGTTTTCTGGTATGACAAAATAAGAGTTGCCCTGTTTTATATCTATGCTACAAGTTTTAAGTATTATTATTTTTTTTAATCATAATCATCTAAATAAATTCTAAAATAATCAAGAAACACTCAGGAAACTCTAGCAGCAGAAGCACTGCTTATTTCCCATAGCATGCTTTGGAAGCTGGACCCGAACAAATACGACATTTATTTGAATAGGGGAGGGAGGTAACTGAAATATAAAATCTCACAATACAACAGTACATCATTATTATCCAACTTGGTTATGGGCACAATTTATCAATAAAATTTTTTTCACAGTATCAAAATATGAAGAATGTTCACAATATGACAATGTACCCACAAAAGTTTGGGGGTAGTATACTTGGAAAGGATTGAAGGAATTGGACTCTTGAAGGAAACTGAAGGAAAATGGACTCTATGCAGCTGGTATAATTTTCTACCTTAATGTCATCTACTCTTGCTCAGAAGTATAGAGGATTGTGTACTCAAAATTACGGCACGATTTCCTCAATGAAAGAATGAACTGTGTCAACCACGGGCTGTAAAGATCTCCACTGCATATTACCCATGCATCTGCAAGACTATATGAAGATTAGGAAGAAATAAAAAAAATTAAAAAAATAGATATTTGAAACACTGTTGAGGTGAGTCCATTAAAAAAAAAAGTGTGGAGAAAACTGCAAGTTCAACAGAAGCATCTTAGATTGTAAAGAGCAATGACAAAAGATCTCCATCTCCATTGTGACACAATGCCTTAAACTAAAAGAAAAAAAAAACACCCCTTTTCTCTTTACCATTCTCTTTTTCAGAAAGAGTATTTTGACAAAGCTTTTAAAAATTATCAGGACTTGTTTGGTAGGGATCTCTGATGCAAAGAGCTGGAAGTATATTTCATTGTACTGTAAACAGATGTGCTGAAAATGATTGCATGACCAGTTTCTATGAGCTTGAATGAAACTAATCCTGTTAAAGCTTATAAATACACATGACTCAGTAGCTAAAGTCACATGCATATCTGCCCTTACAAAGTTTCTGACACCTTTCATTGTCAAAAAGTGATGCGCTGCTGATTTTAAATAGCCCAAATTGCTTACCTTTCTTTCCAGAAACATAAAACATTTCATCCTAAACCTCTTGCTTATTTTTATTAAAAGGGGACTTTTAGAAGCAATTTTACAGTCTGCCATGTATACAGTTTCCACTTGAACAACATCTGAATTAAACTCAGCAACATAAGTTATTACCACTGCACAATTTACTACTTTTACTACTTTAATCTCTAACCCGCCCCCCCCCCAATTATCTACCTCATTCCTCTGCTTCACTCTTCCTTCTATGAAAGAGGTTTACAGTATTCTCTGAACATCTACTGCACAGTCCTGGCTGCACTGGGACAGAAACAATGTTCACTTTAAAAAACAAAACACAACACCAAAACATAAGTAGTATCATGTCTCTAAAAGGACAGCCAAGAGATTTCAAATCTCAGTGCAGTTATATGACTGCAGTCAATTTCAAGAATAAAGAAAAAATAACAATGTATTTGCTATTTAAGTTCTAATTTCTCAACTGTAGAATTGAAAATTACACACTCCTTTCCAAAATCAAAAAGTAAAATGCATCAAATACTAAAAAAAATTACATACACAAATATTGTCTACAATAAATCCTAAGTTTGCAAGATATTGCCAAAATCCACAGCAGAACACTTTTTTTTTTTTAAGCACCCAGGCCAGGGCAGCACAG
This sequence comes from Numida meleagris, assembly GCF_002078875.1. Classification (NCBI taxonomy): domain Eukaryota; kingdom Metazoa; phylum Chordata; class Aves; order Galliformes; family Numididae; genus Numida; species Numida meleagris. The sequence continues at coordinate 59,133,204 of NC_034410.1, forward strand.
AGCAAAATTCAGCTCCTGAAAGTGGTTCTGTGTACACTGAAATGGAGGAGAACTAGGAAGAAACTTGCAGGCTACTTCAAATGTCATACCCAATGTTTTCATCCATAAATCGATCATCTTTGACAGCAAAGCTCTTATGTAAGATAACTTATTACAAAAAGAAACCAGTTCCAGTTCCAGTGCATATCCACACTTTTGATACACCAGTGCTAGTACCGTAACAATAACCATCGAGACACCAGCCACTTCCTGCCTTTTTCACAGAGATGCTTCATACAAGAAGCAGGAAAGCCTCTAACCTTCACTTTCTCAGTGTCATAGATAATAAATAATGCATTATGCTTACATTTTAATAGAAAACCCCTGAGGCTGAAACAAAAGAGACTGGAGGGTTTTGTCCTGATACTCTACTCCACAGGTACGGCCAACAACAAAGGAGAGTGTCTGGCCCTGTAAATAGTCATAAAGCAAAAGGAAGAGAAGAATAATAAAATCCACTTCTCAGGATGTGCAAGAGTACAGTCTGTTATACAAATACAAACAACTATAGAAACAAATTCTAAAAGAGTATTTTTGTTGACAAATAAGGAAATCATTCATAATTTCTTAACATATTATTATGTACTTGTTCCATGCTACTTAACAATCAGCTTCCGATTGGACATTTTTTCAGCACTGGCCTGGAAGAATTCCCACGTTCAGAGTCCACTCCCTCAGTAATGAAAGCACTTCACTTCATGTTATCTTCCTCATAAACCTCTTAAGCTCCAGGTTAAAATCAATTAGATAACAAGAGCATGGTATATACTGGTATCAACCCTAGAACCCTTGGGCTCTGACAATTAGAAAGCCTTCTAATACTCAGCTTAAATGTCCTCGTATACAGTTTGTGGAAAGTACTGCCGCCTTCTCCTCTGTCTCCAAATAACAGTGCCCTTACTTGAAGGGGTTCTTGTCTTCTGGCTACCCAATTCTTGTCATTTGATGAACAATGTTTATGAACACATTTCAGTCTGGGCAGTTACATAAGGATAAATCAGTTGAGGCTGTAGTCTATACTTGGAACATAAAATGTAAAGAATAATCTACCCAATTACTCCCAATTAACTTATTTTCAATATAGCATACAAAAGCTATATACAATACTTCAGATAAAGTCTTATTAGTGCTTTGCACAATGCTGCTAACACTTCCACATCTCAACCTTAAAACCTGTTAGGTACTGTACCATCAGAAGCACTTGCTTTTCAGGAGACTGCATTGCACGGGTAACTTTGACAAGCACCCTGGCCTTGCTGCTGCCTTTTCCTCATCCTGTGCCAACATTCCTTTCCTCTGCCCATCTACCGAGCTATTTCAGCATGCTACATCAAACAAAGCTAAACCCAACAGCAGATCATTTTCTGCACAAGCTCTGGAAGCAGCTTAAAACAGAAATATGCAAGAAGGAACCACCAGTTAAGACTGCACAAAACTGCTGTAGAACTGAAACATTTGTCATTCTGTAATCATGAATCCTTCACGAGGAGGAAATTCTCACTCTGTTTCTAATCAGCTGATGAAATGCATACGATGGTACTCAGAAATTGGCTGAAAAGGCCAGAAAAAGAACAACTAAAGTCAGTCTGGTGAGCGCCTATATTTCACCATCCACGTTAACAGCAAGAACTCCAGGCAGCATCAATCAGATCTGAGAATGAAGACAATGTAAGAAACTATGGAAATCTACCCTCCAAGTATGGATTTCCAATCAGCCATGTACACATTCTCCTTTAGTTTTAATCTCTACTTCCTGGGATAACGTCAGGCACAACAGTACAAGCCGTTCCCAAAGTTAAAATAAGGTACGTATTGTTTATTTTAAATTATGTTGCTGTCATCTTATAAAAAGAATTTAAACTTGCTTGACATGACCATTTAGTCATGTCAAATACAGTTTATTAGCTATTACTTCTCTCTTTTTCTACAGGGTACAACCCTATCCATGAGTTCAATGTATGAATACAACATTTAGGCTGACTGATGCTTAATTTCTATTTTTAAAGATCTGTCACTGTGTTTGTGCTTTTCCAGCCTTCCATAGCTTCCAATAGCTCTTTTGATTATTGTAGAATAAATTTGATCAGTTGGTTTGAAAACACCCCACAGACCTTGAGGAAACTCTAACTTGGTCTTTATTTTGTATAGCATGAGATCTTACTCCCTAGTCACTGATATTGAGGTAACAGCCACTGACTACAGTTGATCTTTTTAGAGAAGAAGCAAGAAAATACTTCGGAGTCTTTCCTGACATCTGTTTACATCTGCTGTAAAGTGAAAACCTTCTCTTGGTTACCAAGATAAGCCTTCATAACTACTGTTGGAAAACTGTATGCATCTATATCCATTACAAAACCAGTTAGTTAGGCATAAACTTCAAGGTAAGCACATGGCTAATACCTTTCCCTTGCATGAAAATATTTGTCCTTGTGAAGTACATTAACATCTACTGTCACAAGAAGTTACCATCTCCGTGAGGAAAAAAAGAGAATCCAAGAGAGAAATAATTTTGGAAACCATTCCCCTGACTCACTTAACTCCCCTAATCAAAAGAAACAAAAATAAGATTCACTACTCTCATTAGCATCAGGTACTACAGAGTAGCTGTCTGGCCATGAGATAGAATAAGCTTGGTTTTATATTGCGCTAGTCTGTGTTGAAAGCTGTCAACTCAATGGAAAAAAGAGAGTTGTTATGGTAAGCTAAAGTGACATTTTACATAATCTGCTAATGTTAGCTTTATTATTTTCATTTTTTAGCATTATGTAAGGATTAGATAGTAATGAACTGAAAAGTCAAGAGGAATGCAGTTGATGAAATTCCCAGCCCTACCTTCAATTTGAAGAGACAGTTAACTGGCATAAGTCAAAGTACTTGACTTTGTATTCACAAATAAGGCCTAGTCACAAAGCCACAGTCATACCTTATTCAAAGCAAAAGATAGTAACAATTCTCAAGCCGATCAAACATTAATATTAGTAGGCAGAGTATGCCTGAATTTAAGATTAACTGAGAATGGTAATGTGTTCCACCTATGCACCACAGTGACAGAGCAATAAAACATCACAGAGTTGCTAGCCGCTGCATATTGTTTGGGATTTATACGTGTATGTATAATAATTTATATCCAACCAGTTGAGCTGCAGGAATTGCATCCTTCTGATCTAACAATACTGTGAAAATATCCTAGAATTAGCTAGATAGAAGCCTAGCAATTAATAGCCGACAACACATCAAAAATATATTCACTCCAGAAAAGACAGTAACTAGCAGAACACAAAGCACTTAACTTCAAGAACAGAACACCAAAGGAGAGACCTGAATTAGATACAGAACCTCTGAAATCTAGTTAAAACAACAGTATCCCCTGTGCTCTTCCTACAGTTATGACTCTCCCAAAGAAACCAGTAGCAAGAACAGGTAAACCAAGCAAGAAAGAGCCTGCTGGGTCTGACATAAAATTCAGATTATCAAATGCAGAAGTGGAACAGTTCTGTCCTGGTTTCATTTGATATAAGAACTACAGTAACTCTTGTAAATATTCAAGTAAAATGTGAAAAAAAAAAAAACAATTTACCTTTGAAGGTCTCAAGTTCCTTCCTGTAGGAGAAAATTAGAATACAAATAAATAAGCAAGTATGTAAATTAGAAAAGTTAAGACTCATTAAAAGTCAAAAAGCGAAGAATTTTATTTTCATCATCTGTAAGGGTAATAAATACTACTAAGTGCGCTTATCTAAATCAAACTCGATCAAACCGTTTCAAAATTAGGGTACCATCTATTCATAAATATGCACAGTTATACAGGTGTTACATGTTTATATCTATCCACATAATTTCAAGATACATTACTACAAAAATAATCAAGACTTCTTAAGGTTTCAGATACTAAAGCATCTATTGATTAGTGAATAACAATTAGTGCTCCATTTTCATCAATACCATTAACAAATCCTTTTGGAAATGGAGAAGAACAAAAATTTACAATTTCACTCACTCAACTGCGACACATTCTGAAGGCAACAGAAACATTCTGCAGAGGACAGAATTTTAAATACAAAGAGTAACAGAAAACACATAATACTCCAGTACCAGAAAACTAAGAAATCAAAGTCAAAAGCAGATGCATCTTTTTTCCTTCATACCAGGCCACATTTCACTTTCAGTAATGATGCAATTCTGAATGCAAAGCACACAGATAAGAGAAATATTTTCTCTGTTTTCAGGAAATTGCAAAATGATCCATTTGCCATTGCTACAAAGTAGTGATTTATCATAAATTTAGAGACTAAAGAAAAATCCAAGTAATGGCTTAGCTTAAGTAAGGCAGAATGCTAGCCTTGCCCTTATGAAATGTTCACTTAATAATGAACATCTTTTCAGCCTGTGCCTTGAAGACTTAAGTCTCACACACATAATAAGTCTAGCCAAATTCCAGATTTGGAATGCAAAAGTGATTTTAAGTAAAAGAAGTTCAAAAAAGACTGAACAGTTCTCCAGATAAACACTTTTCACTATTCATAGACTAAAACATATGCTTCAGTCATTACTGAGTCACATATGATGCAGACTCTTTCATAATACATATGCTGTACCATAATAATTCCTTCTCCTCCCTAACAGATGATGTCCTTCACCATTTATTCTTGCTGAGAGAACAGACAAAACAGTTTTAAAGCCAAAGCTACTTTCTAAACAGCACAAAGCAGTCCAAAAAGCAGCCAGAGAATACATTTACCTCCACATCTCCAGCAAACATGCCAATTTTGTCACCAAGCATCAAACATCAGTTTCCGAGAGAACGTGTGCTTTGGCAGGAAATAAGCTACTGCATAAGTTACTGTAGTGAAGCCTATTAATTCTGACTTCCTGTGAATATTTATTTCACTTCCTGTCTCCATCCCCTTCCCAGTTCAGATATTCCATTTTTTAACAGGGAAAAAAAACTAGTTCACAACACATATGATTTGTAGGTTCAAACTCTAGTAATTTCTTCCTATCCTATGTGCTCTAAACATAATTACAAAACTATTAAGCATTCTCTTAAGTTGCGTTCTTTATGTTAAAATAATTGCACGCTATTTGACAAGAAAAAAAAAAATCAATTGCAGGAAATGCACATTTCCCACAGTTAAAAACAAAACCATACTGAGGAAACATCTTGTGAATGTAAGAGGAAAAGACCTACACTAGTTGGTCCTAAAATCAAGAGGTCTTATACCACCTGTCTCCAAAAGGGAACATAACATAATTACTGTCATTATGTGCAAATATAGTACCAAACAAGATGGTAAAAGTGTAGCCGACGGTGATATTCAGTGCTTTTATCTCAGAACCCAGAATCTTTCCTCTAAAAATCCATCAAAAGGTTTTAGGGTTGATCAATTAAGATACTAACATCATAGCCATCTATATAATTTACATTCATTAAGAAAACTGGAAATGAATATTCAACAATTGTTTTTGATCACCTATCTCTGGCAAATTAAAATTAATCATTGTTAGCAAGCAGTAAGAGTAAAGATCAGGAATTTAAGGATCAGCATTTCCTAGTATCTTTGTAGCAATTCAGATCCAGACTGATGATTTTTTATCTTGATATTTTAGATGACAAGAATCAATCACATCTTGTGGTTCCTCATAACAGTCTAAACAAGAGATACATTCAAAAATATATCTTAAAAAACGTGCTCACTGAAAATAGGCTCTGCACAAGCAACATGTAGAACTTTTTAATTAAAGTCAGATTAAATTTCAGTCCTAAATCCTGCTCATCATCTGCTTCGGTAACAACCAGACACTAAATTTAAAGTGGGAAGAAGAGTATGACTTGCAAAAACACTGATTCAATCTTAAACCAGCTGTTTTTTTCTCAGTATAGAAGCATGACTACGGAGTTCTAGACATAGTACAGAAAAAATATATGAAAAGAGTTCCATTTCTCTTCTCCTTTGCAAGTAAATAATTTATTTTTTATTCATAAATTGTCAGGAATTTAAAAAAAAAATCAAATGATATATCTTGTCTAAGAATGCAGACAAAAATATCCACAGAAGAAAATACATTGAAACTGCATTCAGAAGGAAACTATATATTTGGAATACAAAGACACATTATAAAAGAAGTAGTAGCTAACTTGGGTAATTAAAACTCAAAAAGATTAGCCTGAAAAAAAAAAAAAACATTTCTAGAAAACAGTATTTTTAAAAATGAGATAAAAGGCAGACAGGAGTTAAAGCTTGCATTGGAAGCAGGCCCTGATGACTAGGTAGGACTGTTGCCTCTTTTTTTTTTTTTTTTTAGGTCTTACCATATTATACTACTTGTCTTGATACCATATATTACATTTTTGTATTTGTTGGTCTTTGAATTGTTCATTCTTTGAGATCTTGTTTTATATTAGGTTTGCATAATAGAGCTCAGTCTTTGATGGACAGCTTACTAACAACATCCTAATAGGAGATAAAACTGCAGAATATTTGTCTGGTTAGTCAATTTAAAGCTTTCCAAAGAAAAATGCTCCTGGATTTCATATACTTTTTAGCCAAGAAAACCAACTACTGGAGATGGCTGAGATATTTCTTTCCACTACCATTAGGAACAGAACAAATACCTTACTCCTAGCCTCCCTACACATGAAGTTTTAAGAGGCAAACTGTGGGCCATTCAGCATCTATCCAGGATTAAAGGAACTTCCATGCAACATCTGACCACTAATCAATCAATCGCTCTATTTGGATTTTTAGCTATACATTTCTTCTATTTCAGCTACTAAATTTTAGGTTAGTGCCAACAAGTCTGTCTAGCTACACAATTGAAAATTCAGCAAGCGTGCCAAAGAACTAAATGAAGCTGGGAGGAGAAGCTGACACCAGAAAAGAACCTGGTGAGCTTCTACAAAAGTAAGTGAAGGCATCAGCACCTGGGGAGGAATAACCCCATACATCAGTAGAAGTTAAAGGCTCACCTACTGGAAAAGAACTCTGAGAAGGATCTGGGTATCTTGTGGATAACAGGTTGACCGTGAGCCAGCAGTGTGCCTGGTGGCCAAGATGGCCAGTGGTATCCTGGGATGCATAAGAAAGAACATGGCTATTGGGTTGAGGGAGGTGATCCTCCCTCTCTACTCTGTCCTGGGGAGGCCACGTCTGGAATACTGTGTCCAGTTCTGGGCTCCCTTATTCAAAAAGGACAGGGATCTCCTAGAAAGAGTCAAGCAGAGGGTGACAAGGATGATCAGGGGTCTGAAGCATCGCCTGTAGGAGGAAAGGCTGAGAGACCCGGGACACTTCAGTCTCTTGAGCAGAAGGCTGAGAGGGGATCTCATAACTGTTTATAAGTATCTAAAATGTGGCAGTCAAGTGGATGGGGCCAGGCTCTTTTCAGTGGTGCGTAGCGACTGAACAAGGGGCAATAGGCAAAAACTGTAACACAGGAAGTTCCATGCAAACATGGGGAAGAACTTCTTTGCTGTGAGGGTGACAGAGCACTGGAACAGGCTGCCCAGAGGTTGTGGAGTCTCCTCTGGAGATTTTCAAGACCTGCCTGGACACTTCCTGTGCGACCTGCTGTAGGGAACATCTTTCAGCAAGGGAGTTGGTCTTGATGGTCTCCAGAGGTCCTTTCCAGACCCTACTGTTCTGTGACTCTGCAATTCTTTACTTTTTTATAGCTAACAGTAAGCCTTCAGAAAGAAGTAATTTCTGTAAGTAATAGTTATACTATAATATGATGTAAATACCTCCTCTTTTACCGAAAAATGAAGCACACACAAAAAAAGGAGAGTATAATGAAGGTAAGTAATAAGAGTATACACACATGGAGGCACTTGAAAAGTAACTTTCTGTGTACTGTGCATCTTATGAAGCCCAGTTTCTTTCCTGAAAGACAAAAACTATTTAGGCTCTATACGTAAACTAGAGTTACTAAGAACCAACCACATATAGGCAGTAATTGTCATTTCTCCCTTTCCAGTTGCTAGCTTTCATAATTAGGCGGAGGTTTAATTATTCTGTGAAATACTACCAAGACCAAGAGAACGATAGAAGCAAGAAAAGGGCAATAATTGCTAGAGAAAGCTTTGCTGCACAAGACTGTTTTTGTACTTCAAGATAATACTTAGGTGAGGATAGAGATGATATATTCAGATAATATTTAATGCCAGCATAAGAGAGAGATTAGTCAGATTCTCGGCCTCTTCTGAGCATGATGGACGTAGATAAATTTGAAGATAAATCCTTCCATGCACCATGCCTGAATAGGCACAGATGATAATACCTCATGGTTTAAAATAACCAAAAGCAATGAAATCAAAGCATGGTTAACCAAAGAGAATGTTGAGAACTTCTCCAAAACGTTCTATCAAAAAGTAAGATCAGAGCCACAAGTACGGAGGAAAAGGATATATACAGACATTGATAAAATACAGTACTCCACTTTAGTCTCAAGAGTAACTTCTATACAAATTTTTATTTAAAAGAACTACAATATATTCTGAAGTGATTTAAAACTACAGTGCCTTGAAGCACTGTTCAGGATTTGAACAGAATTTTGGTGAGAATTTGAGAATATATAATTTCAAAGACTACAGGTGAAATTAACTTTTTATAACATGTAACTATTCCCCCTTAGTAACTCATTTGAGCACAACTTACATGAACAGTTAGAAGACAAATTCTCAAGTACCTTCCCATTCTCCTCATATGCCTTCTTGCACTCTTGGATTAACTCTGCCTCACTCACTGGACAGAGATGTATGCGAGGAAGATGATTCTACTCAATGTCACTGATTAAATAAATCCAGAAAGAGGAGCATGGGAGGAGAAGCAAGATGGTGAAGACAAATAAAGGTCATAACAAATGCTTGCTGAAAGCTCCCAACTTCACAAACTGCAGAGATACAGAGAATATATGAAGTCCTGCAAAGCTTTAAATTCGGGATATGTAGACATCACACCATTCCTCCAAAACTAACTGCTTTGATCTACCAGGTGATGCAGCCAGACTTACAAGATGCGTAGTGTACCACATCATGGCTCTCTGTAACACACATAAGGCATCTAAAATTCACACAACACTGTTATAGCACACAATGGCTTCAAACCTTTAGAGGTTCCTGAACCAATATAGGGTGGAGACATAGAGGACCTAATGCAGAGCTTAGGACACATTGAACAAATTCATCAGTAATATCTCTTTGTAAAATTGGCTATATATTAGTAGGATAAAAAAAAAATTAAGTTAGGTGATTTCTGAAAGTATCCTGCACCAACAGGAGTCCAAACAGAGATGTGAAAGCAGAGGACAGAAGCAGTTCCACTCAATGTTTTCGTTCAGGTAAACAGTAAAACAGACAAAATCTCAGCACAATACTTTTATTATTTTTTTATTATTACTTTTTACTTTCAAGAAAACCCCATCTTGCTTTGAAAGGTGACACCTTTCCTGAAGCCAAATCCAAACAATATTTGAAACAAGTGTTCAAACTTAATATGTATATTTCTGATTTCCTATACACCAACATTTTTTCTTACCTAAAAATACACAATGAATCAAGAAAATGCAGCAGCCAGTAGATGACAACTGGGTTTATAATTACTTCAGCTTGGTGTTTCTGCTAAAGTATTTGGCATGGAAACAGCAGCACTGTCTTCTCTTGTCACTTTCAAATTTCTGGAATTGATGTAGCTGATGAAAACAGGTCAACTCGCACATCTAAAATTGCATTGAAAACTTGGGCTGTCTGCAAGCTTAAGATGTTTCTATTATTTCACAATTCATTTGCTTCTTGCTTTACAAGCACACCAACAAGGTTTTTTTTATTGAACAAACCTTCCCAAACACTCCGAAGTCAGAACACAACCATGGAGTAAAGCCTCGATTCAACTTGATTAGAACTTAATATGGCTGATTCTCTCAACCGAGGGAGGGGTGTCTTTTTTTTAAAAAAAAAAAAAAAAGTAAAACCTCAACAGAATGGAAAGACAAAGTATCAAAGATAGTAACTTCCGCTTAAGAGCTTATTTGATCACCTCACTCTTATAACTCCAGAGACAAAGGGAATATTCACCACTAGGTCTGCACTACCTAGCTAAGGAATAGAATGCGACCACAAAACCACATATCCTGCTGTATGTCTGCACAGCAGCTGCACACTGTTTTAAGCTGATATCCATGAGGGAAATTATTTAAGATGTAGCAGATAGCTCAAAGCTTTGCAAACACTTCTGTACAGGGATTGTTCACCACCTAGCTGCCCCCTGTAAGGGATGAAGAATTATCAGTGAATCCTTGGCTACTCAGCTCATTACAAATTCTTATTTATATTTCTTTAAACAATGGCTTCTCAAATTACTCAGACTATTCTCTGTATCACTTCAAATTAATGTCATCGGTAATCACAAAATACTGACGATACAACATCAACTCCCAGAATCCCAGATCTATACCAAGCCAAATAAGAATGCAGATTAGAAGAATAATAATCCAGTATAGTCAAAACCATGCTGCTTTAAGTTACTCAGATCAATGGGAAGTTCGATTGTTCAACAGAAGACAAGGTTCTCAGGTTCTACTGTATCTCACAAAGGGCTGTAACATGAAGATCGATTTTCTAAATGTAACAAAGCACTAAGGAATTCAGTTAAATAACCAGAGAGCACAGAAAAACCAAGTTCTCCGCAATGAAGACAGCAAGCAAAGTTGACATTTGTACATTTTATTTCCAAGGAAAGAGTAGGCAGATAAGAAAGCAGCAAAACCATAAATGAATGTCAGGAATGACTTTATAGCATCAGCTCTGAAGGTAGCAGACAGTCAATAAACTCCAACTACTAGATTCATGTTTAAATAAATAGTCCCAGAACAGCATACTGATGGTAAAAATTGAGTATTAAATTTAAAAGATTTTACAAAGAAATGTGTTCATAAATGTTGAGTTGTAAATACTAGTTACAAACAAAAAGGAACACTTATAGTTGCTGATCTGCAATTCAGTTTTAAGATATTTCTGGCACCTAAACAAGATCCAAAGCAAAACCTTAGAAATTTCACCTGTTATGTCTGGTACAGTTACATTACCTAAACTAAGGTGTTTGCTTTTTTGTTGCTGTTGTTTTAATTACTTCTACTCTCTGATTCAAGCTTTAGTCAACAAAAAAGCTGAGAGAGGGACTTGGTTCTTGATTTTTATCATAAGAAATAAAAGACAAAAAAATGAGAACTCAAAACTTGTGTCACTATTACTTAAGCAGTCTTCTGTGCAATGTACATTTCTATATGCTTAGGATTAGCACTTCTGACAATGAAACAGAAATGTTTTCCCTCAGCCAGATTGCTTGAGCATCCTTTCGGCTGACCTTTAGGTCAACTATTACTTCAAAATACCATTGAGATTGAATAGATTTAAGGAACGAAAAAAATCAATAAAAGCAAAAACTACTACCAAAATACTGTTGAAACAGAGAGGAAAACTCCTGAAGAATCAAATGCTTTTGCAGTGGGGATTTTTTTTACCTCTATAATGAAACAAAGCTACAAAAGTAGCTGAAATCTTTCAGTGTCCTTCAGCAAAATATCTCCATCAGCTTCATACTGTAAGATGTGTAAGTGGATGAAAACTAAATTTGGTTTTCATAAGAAACAGCAAACACCAACTGGTAGTCAACAATAAGTACAACTAAAACCAAATACTACCACATGTACGCAGCAGTTTCAGGGTACAGTGAAAGCATTTCTTTCAGTGGTTCAAAGAAAAGAAACCAATATTTATCCCGATGAAGAACAGTAGGTGATTATTTTTCTGGTGCAACATTCAAAAGAAAAATAAGGCAATAATGGCATTAAAACAGAAGAAAATGGTGTGAGGGAAATCAGTGAAATTATTAAAAGCAAGTAAACATTTTGTCCTATCTTAAGAGACTAACAGAAATTATTTAGATTTGAAATGCATTCCAAACCGGAAGTTGAAATGTGAAATAAATTTTCCTTTAAAGCTTGCATCTTCCTATGTAGGCTTTGCTAAGCACCCTGTTATTATGGGCTTACTTTCATTCTGTTGATATTAAAAGAAGGGGATCCATTTTTAAATTTAATCTTGTTGAGCTTTTATCTTTGTATACAAAGTCACCGAACCACCAAAGGATAAATGCAACAGCAGAGTTCTAGTGATTTTTATCATACAACCAAAAATTTAGAAATCCAAATTGAAAGCTGAAATTGGAAAGAAGCTACAAATACCACCACAATCAAAGGTGGTATATTCAGTTTTTTAATAGAAAGGAAGAAGGTTCTTGCAGAGTTGTTTTTGGTGAGCCATAAAACAAAATCCAGACCTTGCTTCAACTTTAACTTGGCCATCAGTTTCCCTATAGGCATTAAAAGTAAATGTGTATATATACACACACACACATATATATATTATAATATATATATTAATATATATTAAAATTAAGAGTATTCAAGAACTGGCCATAGTTTGTTCCAAAGTCATTTAATATCATGCTACAAGTTCACAAAAATAGTAAAAAAAAAAAAAAAAAAAGAAAAGCCTGTGACCACATACGCAGTATTTACCTAAAACATATGCAGTGTTCCACACAGCCTGAATGCAGTTTTGGTGGCTGATTGTAACCTGTATGACTTCAGGCATCCTCAGCACATCCTTCTGACAAAGAAATGCAAAACCTCTCTCACAGAAGTGTTATCAACAAATATATTTTACACTTTTTTTTAAACAATTTTCAAATATTTTAAATTATCAAAGATCTCAAGAAAACAATCCATACTGAAGAGGGATAGAATGTATCTGGAGAAACAACTGCTGCTCAAAAGCAGGAAATGGATTTTGGTGTGGTAATGATGAATACCTGAGCTCTGTTTTTCTGCCACTAGCCACAGGGAATGAATGAATTTGATAAATAAGGTAGTTTTGAGGTGAGAGAGAGACTATGAAGCAATGATTAGGGCAGTCCTAAAGCTTCTGTTACTGGTACTGTAACACTGGCAAAAGAATACCTGGTACTAACAGATAGATACAATTTGCAGATTACACTCAGTAATCAGCACTATATAAAGGTAGAGAAATGTTATGCAGGGTTGACATAACATTCAACATTTACTAGAAGACATTGATAAAAGGTGGTCTAAGAAGCAGAGGATCCAGCAGAAGCATTCTGTCTTAATTACAGGTCACAAAAGCTAACAAAGAAAACAATGCATTTTTGCCTATTCGAAGACGAAGAAACCATAGGGAGAAAGTACATTACAAATCTCTTTTTGCTTGTTTCATTGTCTTTCTCCATCAGGCAAAGATCATCAGAAAAAGGGCAAAATTAAATCAAAGGAAAAAGTGACAGAAATTATATTGAACATTCACACTTTGCAAATAATATTTTAAAAATACCGAAGATATTAATAAAACCTTTTGATCTGCTATTTACAAAACCTTGCCCCATATTTATAAAAAAATATTATTTGGAGCATTTATAGAAGCAAAATCCACTAATAATGAAGCAGCTTGATCTTTTGGGGGAGGGTTTGGTACATGCAAAATACCGTACCAGAAGTCTTCCTGCAAACAAAAGAAATTCAGTGTCCTAAAATTATGCAGAACGAAGCACAATTATCAAGGGACTTTGCAAAAAGGTTGTGCAAGCTCAGCTTTTCAGGATCAATAGGAATTCTCAATCCTCATGTCTGTCCAAAGTAGTGCAGTACAGCCACTGAAAAATCTACTCCAGCAGAAGACCAATCAAGAATAATATAGCATGCAACCTTACTTCAAAGAAATTTTTACTGAGAACCATGAAACATGTAACTAGAGCCTTAGAAATAATTTACAGTGCATTTAATGTTTGAAGGAAGAATATACTTTTTTGAAACATATGCAACAATACTTTTATATATCAAAAATCCATTTGACAAATTAACATGTGAAGTTTAGAAGAGTCATAAAACTACAATTTAAATTTATTGCTGCCAGATGGGAGGCAATCATTACTGGAGATAAAGTGCTGCTCTAGCTTATCACATGGGAAGCATTATGGAACCTAAACAAAGTCTGCAGACACAGAAGTCTTCTTTTAGGCAACACAATTTTGTACGGCAGGGTACTACCCATTCTGTCCTCTCTCTTCCAATCTTGTTAAAAGAATTTAGGTAAACACGGTCCTTTATAGTAATACTGCAGGAGTTATAGATAATATTTGAAGCACACAAGGAAAACTGCAGTATTACTTTTCTCTGTTTTTTTTTAAATGTTAGTGGGTAAATAACTACTAATTGGCCTAAGTAAGATGGAACTTTTCCCAAAAGCAGACTAATCTGATTTGTCTAAGGAAGTTTATGGATTTACTTTTTGGATGTTTATGTCAGTTAAGCCTAACATAAGCCTTTTTATCAACTGCTGCAATCCTTACAGCTCCTTATGTTCCCAAAGCAATTAGAAAAAGGGATAAAAGCAACAAAAGACTATACAGAAAAAATAAACTTCACTGTAGTAACTGATTAGGACATTTTCATACACAGTCAACTCTAATCTATATTATGCATTGCTGTAAACTTTATACCCTTTTGAATGAGAAAGTGAATCAAACCTTCTCCAGGAGCATAAAAACAGTATGTCATCAACAGGGAAACACTTCAACCCATCAGGCTCCTCAACTACTTTGCTAATTACCAAAGCAGAGGATTATACATTGTTTGGTAACAAAGAAACCTTTAAAGTCAAAAAAGAAAATTTAGTTATAAATATACCTAAGAACATATTTTCACATTAGGTAAAGCAGTTCTTCAAACGTCACCAGAAAGAAAAAAAGTTAGTTCCACTGAAGCCTTTGGTATATTCATATTTTGAATATATCCAAACAAGAAGAGACTCAAAATTTTTTAGATTTCTTCAATCATTTTCCTTCTATGTCTGTTCTCAAATAAAATACTGAAAACAAAGGATTCTTAAATAGGAAATGCTAAAAAGTTAGAATCTTAACAATTATATTTCAAGTCAAATGACACAGTAAAATGTATTCGCTTATTTCCAGTGGCAAGGGAGTACTTGCTATTTAAAACATGTTCCTACAAGATGTTACTGTTAGTCATCTCCTTTTAATTGATAAAATTACCAGGAGGTGCTATTTTTTGAGAAAACTGATCTCTGAAATGCTACAATAGGTATTAAGAGCTTCATAGCTTCAGGACAGAATCATTGTAGCACTCCTCACAATCATGCAGTTTGGTGCATGTAAAAACCAGCACAAAAGTGAGCTTCTAACACTGCTTCCTAAACAACAATATGCACTGTCTTGAGAATGCAAGAAATGCCATAGGAGACTGGAGCAACACAAGGAGCTTTCTGGAATAAGAAACCGTACATTCTCAGCAGGAGGACTAAAGCATGAGGAATAGGATTGTGCCTGAGGAATGAACAAGATACTAACGGCATGGTTTAATGCTAACATATATGCAATCAACTGCAGCAAGACTAACCACAGAGAAGGCAGAACCTGGTTTCCATACTACAGCACTGGTACCCTGATCAATGAACACAAGAAAAAACATGAAAGAGAGTACTTAAAATCCAGGGATAAATGTGCTGAAAAACAAGCAACTCCTCCCCCACCCAACTGCATTCTTTAACATACATTGTGGAAAACACCTTGGACTGATGAATCTACCTTTAAACTAGCACTCACTGCAATGATTAAAAGCAAAAGAATCGATCTGTTTGAACAGAAATAAACTGCTCTATTTAATAGGGAGACCTATTTCTAAAAGTCAGTTCCCATAGTTACCAAAAGCTGCATTTCAAAGGTTCAATGTTGACCCGAAGTGCTTTCTTCTGAATCTTTTATATAGAAAGATTGTTCAAAAGACTTGAAATACTTGAGCTTCTAGCTTAATCTCTGAAACAACTTTACAGTAAAATTACTTTTTGTTACATCCTTGAAATTAACTACAGTTTCTAGAGTTTGTGCTCATCAGTTTTCTTTCCTACATGGTCAACACTCAGGAAACACCTTTTTACACAAAACTAATCACTCCCTGAACATAACTTTTTTATGCTAAAGAGAGAGCATAGGCTCCTGAACCCCCACTGGATTCTTTCGCTATTTGGTATTGCAGTAAAAACCCCAAGCAGTAAATAGAGGAACAGATAATCAGAGTTCAAAACATAAATAACAAATGGCACTCACATTAAGCTAACTGGCTGTTCGTTCTTCAAGTATCTACACTGGCAAGTGTCCTTCTAGTAATGAGCTGGCAGTTAATTTCTTACCTAAACAAATACTATGGGAACGATCAACCAGAAATTACCTGCATTTTTCCTGTTTTGTCTAGATCTGGCCAAATGTAATCAGCTTACAATTATGTTAAGTAGCTTGCTTAGCATTCTATTTATAAAACTGATTAGATGCTAAGCAGTGCAGGCAACAGTTTAACACTTTATTTTGATGATAGAAGCAGAGGCTGGGGGAAGGAAACAGGAAGGAAGGAAGAGCGGGACTGAGGTGAGAGGGAAGACAGGACTCAAGACAACTTCTGAAAGATTATTGTATTTTGGGGAGTGTAGATCTATTGCTTTATGCACATTTTACATTTACGTGTTAGTTGGTTAAATGGCACATACTTAGAATTTTGAAAATATTATTACTAAATATATAACTATTTAAATAAGTCAGAAGAAATTCAGACAGATTGACTAGAGTCGGTCTTCCAGGAGGGAGTGGAAAGGATGTTGCCCAGACTTAGAAAAGAGTAAATCCAAGCTTCAGGAAAATGAGTAGATCACTGATGAGGTTCTGAGGTTCAGCTACCTGAATAGGGCTGAAAAGCTAAAGGAAAATGGCGTGAGAAACTGCTGGATGTGACAGACAGCACCATGAGGTGTAGCTGGATTGCACAGGTGGTTAAAGGGGAGTTGCATCAAAAACAGCCAAACTTCATAGACAACTGAAGGCAACTAGGAGTTTCTGAGATACGGAAATTGAATGCAAGCAGTACAAAAGGTAACCAAATGTCTAACATTACAAAATTACATAGATAGTAGCAGCAGAAATTTGAGCAGAGATGTAGCAGGATTAAGATCAATGGGGAAAACATCCTAATTAGGACCACAAACCAAATCAGTTGTTCTGAGCATACTACAGAAGTCAAATTTTCTTCCACAATAATAAGAACTGGGGAGGGTGCCAGGTTGCTTCCCCAACCTAACAGAAGAGGATGCTCAGATCAAGCAATCCAGTTAACCTCATGTTGATGCCTGCAACTGCATCTACCCACACAGGTCTATCAAAGACCATCTTTGACACATGGTTCCAATTTAACTCCTCATTTCCTCACCTATGTCACAGAATTAATACTGTTTTTCTTCTCACCTCCTTCAATAAGTTTCTTTTTCGCACCATCAGTGACAAACCCAAGAAAGTAAGTTTAAGTTCCTAACATTTATCTCTTGCTATGTTAACTTTTACAGAAACATGAAGTATAAGCATCAGAGGTTCTGTGGTTGACTTTTCACACATGCTGTTCAAGTTGGACTTGAATTCTTAGTAGTAATGCCATGTCTCTGCATGAAAGGGAATGACAGATGAGTAATAACTATCACATGGAGTGGAAAATATTTGTAGGATATGATACTACTGAAAAGATGCCAGAGGAAAAATAAGTTAACTTTGCAGGTTACAATGAGGAAAAAAATATAAACATCAGGGCAAGGAATTAAACCAACCAACAATTTATCAGAGCTCATAATAGCTCACAATAGCCCTTACTCCGACTGTTTTTAGAGGATAATATGCACAACTTCATCTTAACAACAATGTAGCAATAATTTTCCAAATATATACTCTTCATTCATCACCAAATGTTGGAGCAAAACTCAATGAATCTATTACAAATTTGCAACGTCCTGTCAAAGACTACAGTTTATTTAAAAGATAAAACAAAATGGATTCTACTGTGTACAAAAAAAGACAAAAAAATCACAAGGGGGTTATACTTAGTTATATTTACAGTAATTGCTTTATTTACCTTTTTGTTTTCTTGTAATTTTCCAGCTGTAACGTCTGCACGCATTTGTATCTTTCCAATTCACACTGTTCACATAGGTCCTCAAGACACAATAGGTGAGTCTCCATTTCTTGAAAGTTTGCCTCTAGACGGGCTACATGAAATATTTATATGAACATCAAACTGTACCAATAGATGGACAACCCACCCAAACAGAAATGGGAATTCACAGAGGTAAATAATTGATTAACACCATAGTAATTACACATACATAAATGGCTCAGAAAGATAAACACATCTCAGATCACATAGTAAAGAGTGACAAGAGAACCAATTTAAGTGAGATCTAGCTGTGGCTCTCTTTGCATTAAGATGCTGAATCACTTGCTATATTTGCCCCAGCATAACTCAGACCTGTGGTCTGTACTTGGTGAAAAGAAGCAGCCAGAATCTGTAACTTAATTTGCTTGTCAAGCACACTGACAGTTTAATCCTTCCGGCATTATACCAATCCGAGGAAGGAAGCTGTACTGAACAAAACCAGTACTGATCCTAAACATTCAACTGAAGTAAAACATACTGCGAGAATTAACTCTTACATGACCTTGTGATGACATAAAACACAGGCTCTGAGAATTTACCAGTAAAGGTAGAGATTTGCCCATCAATCTATCCCACATATGCACAAAAAAAACATTTAAATCTCTAAGTTTAAACTCTAGAATTATGGATAAAGAGATCATGCCCATGAAAAGCCCTGAGAAACCTTATCTCATAGTTCACCCTGTTCTGAGCAGAAATTTAGACCCCCCAAGTATCTTCTGACCTGAATTATCTATCCTATGCCAATCTTATATCAAAAAACTCTCTCCTTATGGGTGATTAAATACCCAGTTCCATGTCCCTCATCAGGATCCCAAAGTGGAAAAACTAATTTTCCAAAATTCTAATGAACTAATCACTCCAGGATGGAGCTCCGTGAATGCAACATTATTATCTGTGCTCTTGCCATGATTTCTCCTGTACCAGAGGGAAAAAGGATAAATTACATTTACATGCTTTTAAACAAACAAACAAGCAAAGAGTAGATCACAGAACCACAGGATTGACTTTGAGTTGAAAGGGACCTTTTAAAGGTCATCTAGTCCAACTCTCCTGAAATGAACACGGACATCCATAGCTTGATCAGATTGCACAGAGCCCCATCCAGCCTGACCTTGAGTGTCTCCAGGGAAGGGGCATCCACCAACTCTCTGGGCAATTGTTCCAGTGCTTCACTACCCTTACTGCTATTATTTTTTTTTCCTTACAACCAATCTAAATCTCCACTCTTTTAGTTTGAAATCATTTCCCGATGTCCTGTCACATGAGAACCTCCTAAAGATGGAAGTTTGCAGTTTAGAATTAGATGCACTAATCTGAAACTTGATTGTCGATGCAAAAAACTACACAGATGATGGAATTAAATAGCAGAAAACCTAAAGCAATTCTAGTTTTGGCAAAAGGCTATGCTCCTCCTGAAGACATTTCTGTCAAATCTCCAAATACTGCTTTGACTGTGCTACTTGGAGCCTATCCTGGAACATACAAAATTTCAGCTTGCTTGTCTATTACAATTAGAGATCAGTATCACAGCAGTCCCGCTAGACCAGCAGTTAAAAGTCTCCATACGCAAATTCACAAGCATGCGTATTCATATGTGCAGCTCCAATTACTTTCAAAGTTTTTTTATTGCTAACAAGAAAGTAAGGTAATGCCCCATGGCATCTAGAAATGGAAAAACGATTCATATAATTAGCAAAGATCATTTGAAAGAAAGCTACTGACAATTCATGTGGAAACAAGTCTGGGGAAAAAATTGTTCCAGTTAGATTATGATGCGGAACATGCATTGCTTATCACACTCCACTTTCTCTCTCAAAAAATCCAGCATTTATTCAAAGCATAATACCATATAACTGTAATTACAATTGGTTGTCCCTTTTTGCTTAAAGTACGGACTCTTCTAAGTGCATTAAAAAACAAATGTTTAAATCATGCTAACTTGCCTTTTAGAATGATTGCTCACATAACAGTTTTGCAAAATCCACAAACACTGCAGGGTTCAAGGTAATTTAGTAAGGTACCTATCAACCGCTGATTTTTTCCACTTAAAAACACCACACACACACACAAAAAAACCTCTTCTGTACTTGGTATTGAAATAATACTAAAAGACAACTACAAAGAACAGGAAAATATAACGAAGAAAAAGTGAATTGTAGAGGCCAACTGATTCCTAGTACTAGCATTTGAGCAGCCTCTAGTGGGAGCTGCAGAAAATAGAGCACACCTGAAGAACAGGAACAACTTCAGAACACTCCAGAAGACAACCTTGCTTTGCTGCAACACAGATTTCAGATCTTTTCTTTCCAAAATGAATGGCAACTTAGTGCTTTTCACAAGCAATGTTGCCACAGCAATTGCACAGCACTAGCTACAGTTGTGAACTGACATCTCTTCTTCCCAAATGAGAATACAAAGCACTATGCATCAACAAGTTTCAGGCAAAGCTGAATTGTGTATAATTGCTGTGTATTTAATTTAATCTAATGAAACTTAAGCCATGAAGGTTTGATCAGTTCTCATCTATATCCACAGATGAATAAGCTCATACTTTTAAGAAGGTATTCACCAAAAATACCACATTTAAAAATTCTTTATTTCCAGTTCATTGCTTGCAGTGGCAACTGAAATGAGCCTGCCTCAGAAAGCCAGCTAATCTAAGGAGTACTTCCATGACTACTGTGTTTTTTTTTGTTCAAAATTTCAATTTAAAAAACCTGAAATCTGTATATATCAAGATAGGCTCCAAGCAGGACAGACAAACCACCATCTTTTAAATGGGGTTGTAATTTAAACAGAAACGAGAAAATAGAAATTAAACTTAAGTAAGTTTATAAGGACAGATCAGAGTCATGACATTTTAGAACTCAAAACATCATAGGTAAAGAAGCCACCTGTATGCAGAATATTTAGCTCAAAGGATTTATACCTGCCTTTTGACAGGCAACTTGTACTTCAAGAACTCCTACAACTGATCATCAGGCATCAATTACCATCACACTCTGAAATAAGGCTATGCGGGAGAAAAAACACTCATTGTACCTTTAAATTAGGAGTTTTCCTATATGTTAATAAACAACACTTGGTAGAAATACAATACTTTATTAGATATCTGAAAAAAAAAAAGACTTGTACTTTAGGTCACATCTGTTCAACTGCACTAGTTTGGCCTGTATTTCCTCATGTGATCACATGTGCAACAATGTTATTAGAAGTTTAGATAAAAAAATTAGAACTAGGTAAACTTTTTTTTAAAAGTCTTCTGATCAAACATTAACATACATTAGATTGAATTATCTTTCATCAATTTACACAGTCGTCTTTACTTACCAGATACTAATGTATTAAGATACTTATCTACAATTCAACAATGACAGAAAAAAAATAAAATAAATCTCAAAGATTGGGAAGCAGCAGCTTTTATCTCTGTGACTATGTATCAGTCCTCTTTTTCTTTCCACTCTTGCCAATCTAAATATTTTCAACATTTGGTCCGTTACTTATGTTTATGACCAACCTCCCTGAAATCAGTATCAAGTCGATGCTTAATGTTAGATGTTTGGTTAAAAAAAGAAAAAAGTGATAATTGGATTTGAATCAACGTTTATGTACACTGATTTGCTGAAATCAAAATAGACATTTGAGCAAATGCCCCTGATAAAACATGAGGCATATTCTGTATTACAAAAAGTATGCCAAATATTGGCAGATATTTTCCTACAATATCTCAAATAAAAAATGTCTTAAATGATGATTCAGATACTGGACTTTGAAAGGACAGTTGCCCTTTTCACTTATACAAGAATAATTTTTTTCTTCAAGGATTTCAGCAACAGCTACAGTATCATATATAGCACATTTATAAGACTTCTTAATGGAAGAGAGGACTGACTGATAATGAGAGTACCTAAGTTAAAGGACTTTATAAAGCGCTAATAAAAAACATGTCTCGTTATACACAGGAAAAGCTGAAAAATCTGTACATGACTTACACTGGTTTTATGAAGGTCACAAAAAAGGTTATTTTCCATTATCTGAAATTTATTTGACCAAAAGCAGCCAGAGTTCCCTACTTACTTTCAAAATGAAAGCATTAACAGATTTATTAGAGGCACAGTATGTCACAGCACAGAACTATTACACATTCCTGAAATGATTAGCCAAAGTACATCTTCAATGCATAAACCAGGACGTAGCAGCTTATTGTTCTATATTCATTTATTATTATTATTTTTAAGACAATATTAATCACCTCTTGGAAGTGAATACCTGCTTTTTCTAAGTATAAGCTGTATCTCAGATTTACACAAGAATAAAAACAGTAAGGAGAATATCACAGCAAAGTTCTGCCATTCTGAAAGTGATTTACCAGATGTTGAATTTGGTACAAATGGTACCTCTCTCTTCAGTTATATAAAAATTATCAGGAAAAAAAAACATTTAAAAAAAATCACACTGGTCAGGAAGAACTAATAAAAACATCTAGTTAAATTACATGAAATCTGACATGTGAAGTGAGGCTAGAAGATGTGGTTCAGATCTCACGACCTTAGTAGCGTATCTCAAAATTAGCTTCCCAGTGCAGACTGCTTAATAGTTCCTTATCTGCTGATTAAGTAAAATAAAAAAATTTCTTAAGACACTGAGACTCTCCCAGCTAATTTTATAGTCAGGGTGCAATTAATTCTGGTTCATAAAACTGTAACATTAAGATTGGAAAGGTAACCCAAATTCATTAAAATTTATGGCACTTGCAGTTATGAAGAAATCTTTATTTTTATAAAGAAATTTCCATTAGGTTTTATTATATTATCTTTGACCAGTAGGCTGCATCACTTTATGCATGATGATATTAAATTCAGTATTTAAATAAATCAGTATGCGAGTAGATATTTCCCTAGAAAATAAGTGAGATTTTCAAAAAGCCAATATTAAATGGCTACTGCACATAATGAAGCCTTATGAAGTCATGTGGTACAAGATAACTGTAATAAAAAATGAAATACATTCTTTGCTTCAAAAAGAAATAACGAAGTTACTACTAGCTTACCTAGGAACAAAAGTTCCCTGCCCCCCAGAACAAATGATGATTTAAAACAAATTATTAAATCCAATGACAAAGACTCATACAAAAAAGTGACTACACACACAAGCATTGACATTACTTACATATCATTCAGAATTTAAGACTTCAATAATAATCATTTTCAACTGTTCACATCAAGACACACAGTTGCCATACAACCTTTTCCCCTCATATTAAGGCACATACTACATTGAGAGCAACCACAACAAATTTTACTCCTTTATAAAACCAGTGAAAGAACAACTACCTTATAATGAAAACAATGTGTTTGCAGAGCAAAATTAAATTCTATTATCAAGTTCACAATATTTGAACTTCTGTCTAAGTCCCTGTACTGACTTGAATGCTTGTTATGTCTATAAAAGCTTACCTAGGCTTGCTGTAAGGCATTCCAGATCTGCTAAAAATCCAGGTATTTGTTGGAGCTGATCCTGTAGTTCCACCAGACTGTTCCTTTTTTTCTCCCAGTGTGCAGAAAGCATCACAACTTCACTGTCCACCAGCTGAAAGAAACAGGTTCTTGGTTTTACTTGCAAGTTTGTGTACTTGTTTATAAGCATTCTGAAGAAATTTTTTAATTCATGCTTCTGCAAGCATGAAGTCAATACAGAAATTTCACAGCACTACAACTCATATATTACTTGGGTAAATATCCAACATGCTTAAGAAACTCCTCCATAGTGCGAAACATTTGTATCAAAATGCACTGACTGAAACAAGATATAAAATTTTCTCACAATGTTAATCAATAAAGAACATATTTTACGAATTCTATCAACAGCAAACAGCATACATCTGAAACTGTGACAGTAGAGTTGCACTAGCACACAGTAACGACATAGCAGTGCTGCAATGTAAGGCTTACTTAAATTGATAACCAAGTTTAATATGAAGTCATGCCAATTTAATCAATAGGTGAAACTGACAAGTCAATATAACTTTTCCCATTTTCTCACCTTTTGCCACCCCAGAAAACAGAACATTTGGTTTAGAAGAAGCTTCTGTTTCAGAACTAGTTTCTTCATTACAAATTACAAGTCTGTGACACACTGCATTTACCTTCATTATATCAAAATCCACTGAGAAGGCAGCTGCCCATCTTCACAATAAAACTTCAAATTCTGCACATTATAAGTAGTTAAGAATGGTGGGTTTTTTTTTTAAAGTTACCTTTACATCAGTCTTCTCCTGCTGCTTTTGTGATAAACTTAATTGCACCAGTTGCAAACTCTTCTGAATACACTTCTCCAACTTTTGTTGTTCTTGTTTGATTCTCTGTAGCTTTTATTATACTGTAAAAGTATATTATTACACAATAAAAGATACAGAGGAGGACACACTATTTAAAAGTGTTTGTTTGTTTTTTTTTAAAATGTAATAAACATAGGTCAGATTCTACAAAACACAGCAAAATCAAGAGATCTTAGGTAACAAATGTTTCCCTTAAATATGACACCTGAGATTTTTCGATTATAGCTTCCCTGGTCTTAGTTCCATTACTCATTTTTCCTCTCGCACAGAACTGCAGCTCTTGGATCTGCCATCTGAGTGCTTCAGTTTTCATACAATTTACTTGGAGAAACTGAAAAAGTCTGAGAAATAGGGAAAGGAAGTTCTTAAAAATTTACAGTATAATTCTACAGACTTCAGGCAGATGCCTTCAGAAGAATGACAACTTCTTCTGTTTCCAAATCCTTCTGACTACCCACCCCTGTCAAAAAGCCATTCTGTTTTACCAGACAAGGCTTGAAATACTATTCCAAAGCTCAGTGAGTAATCAAACGTTTCAGAAGACTGACATCCTTGTTTTAAATAAAGCCAAATCAATTTCTGAGAGTGAAATAAGGAATTCATATCAATTAAACATCAAATAAAAAAAATAAGATTTTTTTTTGTATAAGATGGTACAAAGACCAGAGATAATTACATGTAACTAAGATTACAAGTATCCAAAAGCAGTATTTTTAGAGTAATTTTGTAGATGGAAATGTTAATTAGCATCTGTAATTTAACACAGTAAGACAGCAGGCAGCAATTAAACCTTGAAATTTTCATGCTCCTTTCTCTATTCAAGAGAGCTGTCTGATTTATTTGCTATTGGCCACTACCAGAAACAGGCTACTGGACAAGTGGACCTTTAGGCCTGATACAATACAACCAATCCTGTGTGGTTACACAGTTCTGATGTTATTGAAACGTGTATTTTCTACTTTCATAAAAGTATATTTTAGATTCTCTCAAAATTAGATACCTGAACTTTATAAAATGAAAAGACTAGAACATTTTCTAATTTTCCCAAGCAGCCACAACAGGTGAGATTAAGTTTATGCTAGTTTTATACACATGAAAACTTGCACTGTTTTTAGAACTACAATTTTTGAAGCGGACAATTGCAAGTACTGCAGAATTGTACGAAACCTATTTAAGACATCTTCTAAAAATAATAATGAGTAGTAAAATGCACAAAACTGGCATAGAATTTCATCTCTAGTAACTGAAGGTCTCCACTAGAATTGGTAGAAAAGGTGTGCATACAAAGCAAGAGAAAGAAGATAATATCTTTCTTACCCTAAGCACAGCTTTTCAAATACATTAAGCAGTGAGTTTTTTATATATTGGAAGAAGACAGAGAGAAAGCTCCTACAGAGACCAGAAGAATCAGGAAGTATGCTAAGTGAAAGCTGCAGCCAGGACAGAGAACCACAGAGCTCGGTCCTTCTCTGCATCACATCACACAGCCCCTTAAGAAGGGCCTGAAATGGGAGGTCTCGTGGGGACAAGATCAATGCAAAGGCAGCACTTACAGTAGCCTTCCTTTCTCTTTGTGCCACAGATAAACCACAGAACTCATTGCTTTACTTCCAGAAGAGAAAAAGTAAACGAAGTCAGAAGCGGACACAGACACTTTCTGAATCTTTTCAGCCAGACAAGTCAAATCTTACCATTTCCTGCCCACCAGGAGAAGCAGCAGTGTCAGAACAACAGCCCTACCCCTCGCTAACCACCGCCACGCCTCAACCCCAAACATAGTCTGTACTTGCCAGCCCTGCCACTGCTTCTAACGAGCTACACAGTGGTAATACGCAACATCATTTTTGCAGCTGTCTGCATCAAATCACATTATTTATTGCTTGCATTACATTACCATTTACATTACACTGTTTACATTACCATTTATTGTAGATGAGTTAAGCAGTCTCAAATATTCCCAGATAACTCAAAACATTTCAGGTAACAGCAGAAGAGTGCAAAAACTGGCCATCTAAACATCTGGATGAGTCTTCCTGTCACACTTGAGCAACATAGTATTGCTCAGTATCATTCTCAAGTCTAATATGTCCCAGGAAAACAGTAAGCTAATATAATTAATATTCGTTGCTTAAGCAGAAGTAGTGATTCTAACTATCTGAACACAGGAGAGAAGACTCAAGGTATTCTGGGTATCAGCATATCAGCTGAAAAATACTTTAAAGGCACTAGGAAGTTACACTCACTGCTTGCTATAACAACAGGAAAACCAGAAAGAAAACACGAGTTAGATTCAGAGAATTCTTGTTAGATTATACCTTGTAAGAAATCTGATCAGAGAATTTATATTTTTACAATGCCCATATTGAATACATTAGGAACACGAATTGTTGCTGAGTAGCAACAATCTCAAAATGCTTTCAAAACCGAGAAGAACTGGGCACTGTGATCCATTCATCAGCTGCTTGTCAAACATCACTTTAAAACCACAGTGAAACAATGCTGCTCTCCCAGAGTAGCCGCTGCTTTGAGACTGACTGGACACTGGACTTCTTGTGGAAGGTTGTGAGTGACTGCTTTTGTATTACTTGTTTTTCCTTTCTCCTTCAGATGTTAAACTGTCTTTATTTTGAACTACCCACTTTTCTTCTTTCTGTTCTCTCCCTGTCCCACTGATGGGGGACTGAACAATGCTGTGGGAGTGCTCAGATGGTGGCCAGAAACAACCTAATGCTCTGCAACTAAAAATGTTAGTTGAAAATTATGTACACACTTTGAAGTATCTTAATAGTAGCATTTTTTTCTTACCTCTCCTGCTTTTGCACAATCTTTGGCTCCTTTATGAAGGGCAGCCCAAGCATCTTCATATCTGAAGAGAAAAAAGATAAATGACTTTTTTCCAGCTACATTCTTTTCATAAATGAAGAGGACTTACAGGTGGCAGTGTGCTTGTACTTACAAATACTTATATATAATATATACTTATATATATATATACTTATATATAATACATTATGCTTGTACTTACAAATACAAATACTTACTTAAAAATAGTTTTAAAAGCTGTCAAATTGACTTCAAATTGACTTAGAATAGTAAATACCAGAAAGAAATACACAGTAAGAAGTAATTCCTTTCAAAAAAGGAATTGATTCATGTGTTTTTTTGTTTTGTAACTGCTAGCACATATTAACAGCTAAATGGAATCAGACTTACTTATAAAACTGCAGACTACAGGCTTAAGCACTACTTGGAGCCCAATTCCATTAAGAAAATGAAACAAACAAGCAAATAGGACTAATAATTCATCCCTCTTTTTCCCCCCCAAAAAATGAGGGCAGACAGGTTTTTGAAGACAGAAACAGAAAGGATATTTATAATGCAGATAGTTTTCGTTACTCGGAAAAGATGTGATGAAATACACATGGAAAACACTTTTTTTCATGGCAACGACAGGTATACTGTCTATAACTCCATTACAACAGAAGTAAATCATCAGATGTTGAAGTTGTAAGGCAGTAAATTTAAACCACAGGCTGGGCCTCACTGCTGCTATCCTTCCTCCTCGTGCGTTAAACTTGAAGTTATCTTTCAAATGCTTCTTTTCATACACTACATCTAATTCACCAACATTACAGTACTTAATAAATATATTTAAAGCTTGCACAATTCTTATTTGCTAACTAACCCTGCTCTACTCACTGCAGAAGATCAAGAAATCTAACAGTAACACAAAAACATTCATTTTCTTCACATTTTCTTCACCTAGAAAAGCAAGCTCTGAAATAACAGGAAGCAAACATTAACAAAGAAATTGAAGCTCATACCTGCTCAGTAACTCCAGTCCAGCAGAAAACTCTGGTGAATACTGAGCAGTTCTACAAAGACAACGTAAATGTACAAACGTTATTTAATTGAAGGCTGTTATACACTATGTAAGCATACGCATACACGTGTATTTGACAGATATGCTAAGCACAGGAATATTTCCTAGCATTCACTTTCACATTTTGTCAATTCATGTTTAAAGTGCACTACACAGCATACGTTAAAGAATATTCCAAAGCTGGTCTTCCCCCATTATTTTATGGTAGTTCATTCTTAACTGCTCTTAACTATTCCCTTTGAGAACAACTTACATGAAACTATATCTTGTATAATTAACAAGTATGCCGGATGAACGTTGTTTTAAGTTAAAAGAGTGGACAGAAACATTCTAAAAATGAGACTACTATCAAGTTCTTGGTGATCCTCAGTAAAGATTTTGTGTTAATACATTCTACAATAAATAATAAGCTAAAGAATGTTTGGCAGTCTAGTATGCTATTGATTCCTTATTTGATGTGATCATTACTAACAGCCTGAAACATGAAGGTAACATACCATTAGATAAAGAAAATTAACAAAGCAGCATTTTAATGATGTATCACGTGACAATCTTGATGTCATCCAAGATTAGTCTCTTGGAAGATTATCAGAATAGGTAATTTTGCACTGTCATCCAAGCAATTTGAATGGAAAACACAAATACCATAGATAAAATCCTTTCTTGCCTTAAGTCAAGGGAAAAATCATAGATTCAGCGAGGTGAAAACAGACCTCACCAGTAGGTCTCTGGTTAAATCTCTTGCTTAACGCAAAGCCAGCAATGCCATCAGACCAGCTTGCTCAGAGCTTTGTCCTCTTGCAACTTGAAAACTTCTGAGGGCAGTGCTCACATGTCACTTACAGACATTACCTAGACTTCCCGTATAGTTTACATAGATTGGAACAGTATACTAACACGCAGAGGATAAAAATCAATGACGACTCTTAAATGTTCTTGCAATAGAGATGAACACAGAAAATCTATGTTCTACATATATTTTGTACAATAAATGGTTCGTTTTTGTTTTTACACTAAAAAAATTACCATCAATTTTAGTACATGAAATTTAGAGACTGTAGAAAATTACATCTCTGTGTACTGCAATCTGAATCTTTTACAAAGTAGTACAATCAAAAATTATTTAGGCATATCAGTCAAAGTTCTATTAAGCTTAGTATGTAATCAATACGAGAATATTTTCTGTTACTAAAATAATGTTCTGCAAAATTCAATATAAATATTTTTGTAAATGGATGATAAGAGCCCTTTTAATCTTTTTCTTTAATAATAACATCCAGGATTAATGCTATACATTAAGGTGCACAGAAGTACCTCTGTCTGCTTTTTTTTGCTTCTCTTGATTTATCGCCCAAAGTCTTCAACCTATAAATCAAAACACAAAAGCATTAGGCATTTCCAACAGGGAACAACTTGTCTGAACACATAACATGTTAATTCCAGTCTATTACATTTAATTTTATATCAGCTTATTTTCAGACATGAATCAAATTTCACTTGATTCTGCGGAGACTGTCATACATAATTATTTCCACCTACGCTGACTCTAAACAATAAGATTTTTCTACAAATGCATTAAGTAACTGGGGACAAAGAAGTTTAACAGGAGCTATATTTTCAAGTCATTCAGCTCTGGATATTACTCCCCTTAGCAGACAAGTATGAAAGGTCTGCATACAAATACCCAATCCATGCTGAAGAACACTTCCTATAAGAAGGCACACGTGCCAAGGAAAAGCATGACAGTCATATGGACATATTTGCACCCACTTGCCATGAGTCTGCCAACAGAAGACTAGCATGAATACTTTTCATCTGCCAGCTACCAGAATCTCCAGCAGCATTGCCACAGTGCACTGCTAACCAAGCAAATGTCAGGCTTGTTTCACCTATGGCCAATTTCAAGGTGACTGGTATCTCGCTCCTTTAAAATCAATTTTGTTAAAAACAAAACAACAACAAAACCAAAAAAAAAAACAAAAAACAAAAAACCCCAAACAAACCAGAACAAACATCCCCCTTTTCACCCCCAATAAATAAATAAAAAATATCAACAAACAAATAACAAAGAAAACAAACCCCTCCACTACCACCATGCAGCTCTTTGCCACTTTTTTTTTTTTTTTTTAAAGTCAACCTGTATGTGTTTGCTAGGCTGTCGTGAGAGAATGTGGAACAAGAACCTCCTGCTCATTCTCTGCCCACCAAGATAGTGGATGTCCTTCAGCATCCCAGCAGACTGGAACAACGAAAGTTACAAAGAAATAAAGGACGCAGATATGAGCAAAATGAAAGTGACCCACATGCTCCAAGGATCTTCTCTAGACATGACACAGAGATACACAATCCTGAGCTACTCAGTGCCTGAGCAACACCCCTGATACAAAGATAACCTGGCTGCATCTAGAATAAATTCAGCCACTCCCACAATCTTCACTATCACCACCTTCTAGGAATTGATTGACTATCTAAAAGACATATTAAGGCAGGTCTCCACTCCCTGTTAAAGAGCTGCTCATAACAGTCAACCAAATAGCAACAACCACAGTGCTCTGAGGAAGAGGAACACCGTCCCAGAAGGCGCTGCAATTTGCCCTTCTCTCCAGTCACATTCCCCAGTATGCACCTCTGCCTGTAAAAGCAGCATTCTGCTGCAGACAGGGATTGAACAAAATGCTGGGGCACAATCGCAGGCTCTTTTATTAGGATATGTGTCATGCAGTCAGAAGTAAAGGTTAAAGGATGCATCACCAGGCTTCATAACATTGACTTCCTTTCAGCAGCGCTCTCTGCACAAAGTACAGGCAGTGTGAACCACAGCACTCAAGTTGACTGAAGCATACAAATTGCTGCCTGAGCATGACGACAGCTTTTTTTTCCCCTTCACGTGTAAAAGATTACTTGCAGATAAATGGGTCAAAATCTAGACACCACACTCATGGGAGACACAGACATAGACAGGAGACACATCTGAGCAGGGGAAACAGAACTCATTTCTTTGTATGCAGAAACGGCTAACAACTTCAAAGTGCCCCTGCAGCAGGCTACATGACCCCAGATTTGGTCTTTTTCAGTTGTAAATAAGTGCTCCCTTATTCCTTTGGAACACATACTCTCTTTTGAAGCCCTGGAAAAGATGTTTCCTCTTCTTCCTAAAGATGTGTTACAGAAGATCCAATTGTTCCACTTTGTAAGCATTCACGTACAGTTAACAAGTCAGTCACTTTTACTACTTCTTCAGAGGGCGTAGAGAATAACCCAAAACATGATGGCTTTGAGATTGCATCATCTAGGAAGGCAAAGGGGGGGGGCAAAGCAGGACAATCCACATTCTGGGGACAATATGAGAGAAAGACCAATGCTCCCCACAACCTTTGGCTACCATGGCTCCAAGATGCACATACTTCATGGCAACAAAGATGCACTGCAAATGAAAAGAAGTTCAAGAAGGGTCACCCTGAGAAGGACCATCAACAGAGCTCCCGAGACACAAAGATGGAAATGATAAAAGCTGCTCCCAAACCAGAACAAAACAAGGCAATACAAGGAAGAAGGAAAATTACAGACCACATGAAAACATACTGACTCCCTGCAGTAACAGATGTCAGACAAAGTTAAACGACCATCAGATCCCGTCCTTCCTGTGGCCCTATTTCATCATGTGAAAGACACCATTTCCAAAACAAATGAGGGAAGGGGCGGAGGGGAACGGGGTGTGTAGCGTTTGGTTGCTGCCAGGTTAAACCACAACAACACGGTGTCTACCTTAAAAAAGCTGGTAAGGGAACACAGGGAGAGTGTCTTTGTACTTTGTAACGCACACTACTTCCACTTATCCTGTGCTCCTTTCCCTCACGTGACAGCAACTCTCGTCTTTCAAGGAAAAGAGAAGCTTTTCAGCTGCCAGAGCACAATTACGTTAATTCTGACCCGGAGGTCAGCCGCTTCATAAAACATTCAGGCGCGTCCATCGATCCCAGGCATATCTTCGCCCTCTCTCCAAACAGCGGTCTCTTCCTCTCCCCCCCCGCCCGCCGCTGCCTTCCCAGCCCCGCGGAGCCCCTTCATCTCGGTTCCCGGCACCTGCCCCGCCTGCCCTGGGGCTCTTCAGCCCACCAGCGCCAGGCAGCGAGCGGCAAGCACCGCAGCCCCGGCCCCTTGCCCTTGCTGGAAGAGGGAA
This sequence comes from Numida meleagris, assembly GCF_002078875.1. Lineage (NCBI taxonomy): Eukaryota > Metazoa > Chordata > Aves > Galliformes > Numididae > Numida > Numida meleagris. The sequence goes on from NC_034410.1 coordinate 59,165,754, forward strand.
GGCCGCGGCCCCGCCTCCGCGCTCTCCTCCTCTTCCTCTGTCCCGCTCCCCTGCTCAGCACCCGGTCACCTGCTCCCCTCCTCCCGCCCGGCTCGGCTCTCACTAGCGGCCCCCTCCCTCCCTTCCTCTCTCGCGGCTCAGGAGGCGCAACCCACCCCGAGGTGAAGTCCTGCTGAACACTCAGCAGCCGCTCCCGCAGCGTCTCCAGCATCGTCCCGGCCTCCTCCCGCCGTGGCGGCCGGAGCGAGGCGGGCGAGCAGGCGGCGAGATGAGGCGGAGCTGCCCTCAGCCCCTACGCCCCGCCCGCGACGCCTCGCTGCCGGCCCGCCCCCAGCGGAAACCCGGCCCTCCGCTTGCCGGCATGGCGGACGTAGGGGTTGGCTGTCTGCGCTCCTCACGGCACAGGGAGCGCCGCCGCCCGGGTAGAACGGTGCTCACTCAAGGCAAGGTCTTTGGGGAGCGTTTAGATCTCTCTGCAGCTAGAGGTTTTGTAAAATGCGCAATCAGCTGTTGAGTAGTTCCAGCCCCACACCATAGCATCACCGTCATCAGTGACGCTGTCATAGGGCTGAACTCAGGGAATCCTCCTTTGTAACTGTTGGAAATATCCAAATAATTGATCAGGACGGTATCTCTGATAAAAGCAGATTTTATTCGCAATTGCAATGGCGGGCGTCCTGCAAGCAGGTGCGCCACAGAAAGCAGTGTTACATCTTTTATGCCCTATTACCCGACGCTTATCTTTTCCTCCCCTGGTTCCTCATTGGCTGAGTACTTCAGGTTCACAGTCTTCCCGACGCTCAACTAAACATAAAGATACTGGTTGAACATAAATTGTTGCTAGCTAAGCATGTATATTGCTAATTAATTAACTTCTAACTCTTGCTTACTCAGCACCCGGTCATTATTTCTGGACACCTGTTGATTCTTGGATAAAGATAAGTGTGGAAGGAGGATAGAAGGAAGCATCCTGAGGCCTGCCTGTTGTATCCCTCCCCCAATCCTAGAGTGAGACAGTTTGGCCTTGTGTGGAGGCCCTGGCTTCTTTGATATTTGATAAACCTGCTATTCTTTTGCTGAGGGCCTCTTAGCAAAACAGAATAACCTTACAATATGCTTTTAGTCTAAAATACAGAAGCTGTGGTCTTGGTACTTATTAATTACTTCATCTACTTACTAAGCATGCATCAATATCTAAAGGACAGTTGATGAAAACAATCAGAGACCCCCCTTTCAATGAAATAAAGAGAACCCCAGAAAGAATTATTAGTATCAATAAAGAGACCACGAAATAAAGTACGAATCTTGTTAGTTCTATATGCAGAAGCAACATTCAATTCCTACAGTAACAAAGTCTTAAAAACGTGGAAAGCAAAACTCCTGGGTCTGCCAGAGGCTCCTGGGTGTCCTGCTGGACAGCAGATGGGCCATGAGCCAGCAGTGTGCCCTGGTGGCCCAGAAGGCCAATGGTATCCTGGGGTGCCTTAAAAATAATGTGGCCAGAAGGTGAAGGGGGGTGATCCTCCCCCTTTGCTCTGCCGTGCTGAGGCCGCTTCTGGAGTATTGTGTCCAGTTCTGGGCTCCCCACTTCAAGGCAGGGAACTTCCAAGGAGAGTCCAGCAGATGGCCACAAATGTGACTAGGCACCTGGAGCATCTCTGTTACAAGGCAAGGCTGAGAGACCTGGGTCTGTTCAGCCTTGAGAAGAGGAGATTGAGGGGAGCTCTAATCAATGCTTGTAAGTATCTAATGGGTGACAGTCAAGTGGATGGGGCCAGGCTTTTTTCAGTGGTGCCCAGTGACAGGACAAGGAGCAATGGGCAAAAACTGCAACACATGAAGTTCCATACAATCATGAGACAGAACTTCTTTGCCATGAGGGTGACAGAGCACTGGAACAGGCTGCCCAGAGAGGTTGTGGAGTCTCTGTTTCTGGAGATATTTAAGACCCTCCTGAACATTTTCCTGTTTGACATGCTATAGGGAACCTGCTTTAGCAGAGGGGTTGGCCTTGACGGTCTCCAGAAGTCCTTTCCAACCCCTGCAATTCTGTGATTCTTTATACAGGTGTTAGTGATTCTTAAGGTGAGTGAGAGAACACCCCCCACACACACACGCTAAAACATAGGCCTCTAGTTATTACAAATAGTAAATAACATAATTAAATGTTTTAATTAAGCTTCTCAATATTATGTATTCAAATAACAGCTGTTTCCAGTGGTGTAATGAGTCTGGAGACAGCTTAGGTGGAATCAGATCATTTCAGAACAACTGACAGTCATATGAAGATGGTCTCTCCCACCGTGTGTTTTCAGCTAGTATTTGAGGACACAGGATTGAGATGAATCTCTTAATTCTTAAATTTTCACTGAATTGAGACCTATTTTTAAGAATGAAAGTGACTGGGATTTTCAAGTGAAAAACATTGTATTTGTTAATCCATTTAATTTTGGTTAAAAGTTCAGAAATTTTCAGGCAAGCGCTGACGTAATTTCTTACAGGAAGAACATATGCAGAGAGGTACTGTTGTGTGTGTCATTAGATACTGTATAGGTTATAATGGTTCTAGGTACATTCAATCATCTGGAAAATTGACGCCGTAATCCCTTTCATCCTCCACTTGTGTGCTGTTAGAGGAATGAGATCTGTAGATTGTTTCTGATGTGGCTTGTTGAAAAGCAGTGTTGCTCTGTGGTCTTAATAGAAGCTAAGAGCTAAATGTCTGCTAAGAGAAGGATGGCTGGGTTAGTCATTACAAGCACTGGCATTTGTGTAGCTTATCTTGAGGTCAGAAAGATTGCTTTCATGGCAGATAGCATATGAAGATCTGTAGCAAAGCATATGACATTCATACAGTATTTTCATTTTGCTTAGGCCAACAACAGTGTTTGAAAGTGCAGACTTTCTCCTTCGCTGGATAGTTCAGTCTTAAGACTAAGAGAAGAAGGATTTGAATCAGCAAGTCTGATGTATTCGTAGACAGGAATTACAAATGCTGGCAGAAGCTCTGCAATCTGACCTTAGGTAATACTGAAAGTTATACGAATGTAAGTTTTCAGGAAACAGGAGTTTTAAGCCTTTGTTTTCACCTTTCCTTTGAGAAAACACTTGAATTTCTTCAGTGTTGTATATTTTCAGTTTTGTTGTGAATTTTTTTTTTGTCAGCTATTGCTCTTTTTATTCACAGTGAGTAAATATTTCTAGACTCCTATGCTTCTTTTGCTGTTAAAAAAGCTATGCAGAGACTGCTGTCCTGGTGCAATTTCATTGCCATTGATGCCTAGGATTTGGGAAAATAAATATGTTGACTTAGTGCTAACAGTCACAGTAATCCTAGAAATGCAAGAACAGAAGAGACTTCTAAAAGCTGATGCTATGCTCAAGGGCAGTACATTATATCCTAAGTAGAGTTTTGTTTCACAAGTTCTTAGGAACTTAAAATAAAGAAGTCTGCAAGTCTGCAGCCTCTTTAAAGTTATCAGCTCCCATGCTTAACTTTATTTCTATTTTTTTTCTTTGAAGATTGAGTAAGCCCAGTTCCTTTATTTTTCCTTGTAGCCACATTCTAAACTTCATATTCGTGTTGGTATGTTCTGGACGTTCTCCATTTAATCCAGAAAGTGTGGAGCTCTAGCATTTCCATCACCAAAGCTGAATTACATGGCTTCATCCTGAGCTCTACATGAGACTACTTAATAATACTAATTAATTAATGTACAAGAACATTGAATTTCAAAAATTGTGTTCATATGGCATGACAACTCTTCATCTGCTTGACTCAACCTAAATTTTTTTGTTTGTTTTTTTTGGATGGCAATGCAAGCTTCTGAAACAAATATATAACTTTCAACACAATTCTGCATGAAATTGTTTTGGATCAAGTTTTATGCAGATAAAATTCATCCTAAATAACTTTTTAATATCAAAGAGCTATGTTTATTTACTGTTTATTTCACAGTTGATTATTTGATACTAAGACCTGAATTTGATCATGATTTTGCTAGTTTATGCACTTGCTTTCCTGGTACTAATACAGGTAAAACCTTGTGTAAGTATTCTGCATGGCAGTACTGGTTTCTACAACAAAAGCATAAGCTTTCTGTGTTTTGCATATATGTAAAGAAGAGTGATGTAAGTGGGTAGCAATAAATATGTAAAGCATGTAAATGTGTAAATGTATTTGACTAGATAACTCAAGTGAGAATTGAGGACTTTTCTAGATTAGCAGCCCTTAGAGGCACAAGTAAGGCTGCATTCTTATAACTGCAGGCCAAAGTCAGCCCTAGTTCTGCTTTTGCATGACTCCGCATTTTCCCAGGCTTTCCTGGACCCAGTTTAGATGGACTTAACATTAAGATGACTTAAAGGGAAGGATACTGCAAAAAGAGTAGACTTATCCCTACAGCTCTGCAATGAAAGATGGGTTTGAATACTTACCCATTCTGCTGATCTGAAGTGAAATGTAGTTTGTTTAGGTGTTTGCCTGGTTTATGTCTTGATGTCTGACTTTGAACCCAGTTGGCATGATATCCTCAAATACAAAATTTTGAAACTGCCTGGAAATGCTGAAAAAACTCTCAGCCCTTCACAATCTCTCAGGTGTCTGAAAGTAATTTTGTCCTCTTCTCTGCATAGCCCTGCTATTGGAAATTGCTTTGTCCTGCATACAGTTTTTGAATGCTCGAGTCTGAAGTGTTATACCAGGTCTCCTTTAACTTAGAAGTTACACCGAAGTCCTTAAACACTGTTGTCCTCATTTTTTGATCCATTTTTTCATTTCTTTCAAAATAATGCAAGGGATGCAAAATAATGCACAACATCCATTCAGTTCAAGCAGGGAGCAAAGCTCATTTTCTGTCAGAACCAAGTACCAGCCACTCTGCTCCTCTTTCAGAAGTACACAGAAGTAGGTGCTTTTGAGAGTCACTTACAGTGAAATGAGTATCTGAACCATGTTCAATGTCACCCCGTCTATTACATCAGCTGTCCACTGTGATGATGTTCTTAAGAGACATATGCTTAAGAACTGACAGAAGTGAAATTCCAAATCTCGCTTGAGGAAGAAGGTTAAGCAGAGATCTCATCTATTCTCTGAAAAGTATAGTTGGATTATATAAGTATATATGGGACCAAGTATGTGATGGTGATTATTGTCAGCTGATATTCTTGAAGAGGCAGAAGACGTGCATATTTCAGAGTGCTGAGGTCTGCTTTCTACCTGGAGCTCCATGGAGGCTGCAAACTGATGGATCTCTCTAAAGGTCTCCAGCATGTTTTATTCTGCTTGCTGAGAAGTAGCAGCAATTGGCAGATGCTGCTGCTAGGCTAAGCAAAAAATGCTTACACCTTTGTACTCAAAAGTGAAACTGATAACTGTCCCTTGTTTTGTCTGTCTGAAGAACATGAAGTCCTTCTGATGGACACTCCGAAAAGGTCAGCATTTTATGTAACTTACTAATGAGTAAGCCTGACTGTCAGTTTAAACAATTGCACTGTGAAGGACAGAGGTACAAATATATGTCATATATGTTCTTTCACTTGTAAACCTTTGAATGCTCTCCTGTTTGGTAAGGGTACAATATTGTTCTCACCCAGTAGCCTATCATAAATTTGAATCCAGGTTCCTCTTTCCACATCAAAAACTCATAACAATACTTTGCATGCAGTTGTAAATGCTTCGAGGTCTCAGGAAGCAGTGGGGGCCAGCTGCTCTGCTGAGGGAAATCACTTAGCCTGGGTTCAGTCCCACAGTGCCCAACTGAGGTGAACAGGTCAGGCCCAGAGATGGTAGTGAGATTCAGCCAGGAGTTCAGATCATCAGGAAACCTCAAGGTGGTGGGGCAGAGCTGAGGTCAAGCCAGAAAGTCAATTCTGAGGTCAAGGTCATCTTTGGATGTGGTAGTCAGAGTCACAGTACAGTGATCACCAGGCAGATCCACAGTGTCAAAGTAAGTCTATTCTTCATAGGTGGCTTTGAATGAGCCATTTGGCTACTTTTTGCATCAGCTGGAGATATGTAACTAAGAGGGAAACTATGTTTAGTGAAGTCGTGTCAGGGTATATGCTTATGAATGTAGCGCAGTGCCATTCACATACTGTCCCACGTGCCTGAAACGTTTGAGAGGGCAACTCTCACAGAAAGAACAGCTGTGGGACTTAATCTCCAAGTTTATAAAGCTTCAAAAACACGTTTTCAGATGTTAACATTTTTCATGGACCGCCTTTCTGACAGCATGAAGGAAGATATATGTGTATTTTTATATTTAATATTTTCTATGGAATTTTTGAAGATTGGTTTAGTCAAGAGTAAAAATTTGTATGTGTGGTACCCTGCACTAAGATAAGGATTTGAAAAGGCAGCCTGCAGTTATACCTAACTATGTAGATGTCATGGGAAAACACATTCTAAAAGGAATGAATATATTCAACAGTGCTGTTGTTCCTCTCCTACCCTGAAATACACCCAGATTCAGTGGGATGACTTTGTATTTTTTTATTCTTCTGTCATAGCTGCATTTAGTCATGAAACTAGATGCAAAATTTTTGCTGTCACCACATGACAGAGCTTGAAATCAGTGTAGAATGCGGGACAGTCTGTCCTGCTGTCTTTCCTTTCCCCACATTCTCTTTTCTGCTTTCACTTCATTCCTAGTCTTCTCTCTTTTCGCTTTTTTAGTAGTCAGCCAAGGTCACATCCTCAAGTGCTGCTGTTGTTAGTGAGACAGCTGAAGACCAAATGTTAACTGGGCTGCTACTTGAAGCTTGCCAGATATGAGACTAAGATTGTATGCTCTGACTGTTTTTCCACCAGTGAGCTTGCAAGTGGGGAATGAGACTGTATTTTCTACTTTCTGATGTTTTTTCTCTTTTTTATTTGTGTGTCAGAAAACAAAAGTTAAAACTTCTTATAAGGAGTATAGTTCAAATGAAGTGTTGATTCTGAGAAAAAGTATGTAGTGAAGCAAGCAGTTCCACTAGAGGGCATAGTTGTGTATAGAAAAACAAAATAGAGTCATGACAATGTTCATTTTCCTGGAAGTACGTTTATCTCAAATGAGAAAAACATTACTGATACACTTTAAGTGCAATTCTAAGATTATTTTGTCTCAGGACACCTTAAAAGCCCTACTGGTACAGATGGCATCAGGCTCTGTAGGTAGTAACCACTTGCATTTGATATAGTCACAATGTTGCTTTCCGAAGCTCCTTTCTCCTGCTTAGGCAGGAGACAATTGATGTTACTGCTTTGCTTGTGTTTCTATGGACAATACAGATGGATTAAAAAATAAATAAAATCAGACAAGAGACTTAGGACCTCCTGTCCTAGCAGAATACCAGGTTACACTGTTTCCGATGACTCTTTTATATTGTCACTTCTGTTGAAATGATCTAAGGGAATTGACTTAGTAGCAATTGATTTCAAATGAAGCTGTGATATTGCGTCTTTGGGAGGAGGACCTTAGGTCTTACAGACAGCAGCTGTCTATATTGGACAGGTTTAACCTGTTAATTAGAAGACACGTAGTGGACCGCATAGCTTGTATAACTTGACCCTGTTGTCAAGGAAATTATAAGGATGTGTTAAGTATGACTGAATGCTCTACAATAATATTTGAAGTAGTATTAAGTAGTTATGTCTGTGTCTGCTATTTTTTGTTGTTTCTGCATATAATTTTACTTGAGTAGGCATTATATCATAAGATTAGATGTTGCCCTAGGCTGTAAGGCATAATTGGTTTGTCTGAGGAAAAGCTTGTGTGTTCTCCTTGTCATTGCATTGACAAGAAAATGCCAGTGTGACTACAGTTATGCTTACAGGTGTGTTTGGATGTGGGGGAGAGAACTTCAGCAAAGGTTTTGTCTTTCAGAGGTGCTCCAGGAGTGAAACCTCTTCTGCTGCTATACACTGCATCAGCACTGGGAGGCTCTACTGATTCTCTGTGCTGATGTAAGGGAAGCAACAGAAACTATTTACAGAGAGAGGACTGCAAACATGCTATGAAAGTGCTAGAAGTGAATGGGACATATCATGAAACACAAGAGCATTTAAGTCATATAAAATGCCCATTTCCCCCGTGTTTACTGGTCTATTTAAGTCCTTCTGTATTACTTTCAATTTTTTATTAACATGACAAATTTTTGCTCCCCTGGATGTCAGAAGCATGGTTGGAGGGAAGGAGAATGAGGCCTGGAGTGAGATGCTTGAAGGACAAGTATACTATGTGTCAGCTTTATTGATCAGAGGCAATTAGCTCAGTGAAACCCAATTAGGACACAGTTTTCATTTTATACACACAGACATTAATCACTCATTATCCAAGTGAACTCTAAAGGGAATTACAAGAGACTAACAGGATGAAATGGCTGTCCCTTTGCTGTTAATGTAGGAGTTATCTAAGTTGTATTTGATTCTTAACTGCTGAATTCACTGACTTCATCTTACATTAAATAAGCTTTTGGTTTTTTGGTTTTTTTTTTTTTCCCATTAGCAAGATCTTAATCATCTGTCATTCTGGCCTTTCCAGTGACAATTATCCCATGAGTTAATTTAATTTTTTTTTAAAAAAAACAAACTTCTCCCCTTGTTTGCTTCTCTTGCTTAAGGCAATTTTTGTTGACACCTTCTGGCTGGCTGCCTAACATTTGGCTAATAGCTCTGTGCAGTTGTCAACTTCATACTGTTTGAAATGAAATACTCTTCCCTCTGTTTGTATGGGTCTGCTGTTTAGTAGCCCATTATGCATGGAATCCAATCCACTTATGCTGTAAGAAGCTTGGAGACAGAACTTTTTTTTGTCACATTATGTTTTATTTATTGAGCATAATTTAGTTTGAATGAAATGAAATAGTCATAATGGTTCTTGTACTGTTGCAGAACTTTCATATCGCAGTGCATTTTGTCAGTTTGATTTATTTTATCTCTCTATTTACAGTTGTTGTGACTATCAGAGTTGCTTCGCTAGTTACAGCAGAAGTACCTCATCCTCCTGGAAAGCACTCCATATTTCAAATTACAGAGTCAACTTTGGGGTAGACCTGAGGAGTGCGTAGGCAAGTTTTGATTTAAAGTGGTGTCTGCTTTCTCTCTCTCTCTCTCTGGTATATTTTTCTTTTGGAAAGTAGCTTGTCATTGCTGTATATCAACATGCATTGCATAGACAGGGAAATACTGTTCATATAGAAAACCACTGGGACTGAAAGTTATGTAGTTATGGAACTATGTCTATTCTGCCACCTCTGAAAATAAGGACACTTCAGTGCCAAATTTAAGGCACTATGATTAGTGATTCTGATATGTATATCCCAGTATACAAAATGGCAAATCTGGATTGGACCTGTTTGTTGATGATATCATGCTGTGAGGTACAGTATTAGCTTCTGTAGCATGTCTTCATGGTTTGCACTTTCCAGGAATGAGAGAGAGTGAGATTAACATTCTTTGGGCCAAACCTCTGGCACTGAAAGCATGGGAGGCTGAAAGAGCCTTAAGCAAAATGTCTGTATTAAACTGAGAAAGAGAAAATAGCTTCCTGTTAGAGATGCATCTGAAATCTTACCTTATTCCAACAGCACAGATATACACTATTTATAGCAGAATAAGGGAATAAAGCAAAGCTTAAAAATAATATTTTGCTCTCAGAAGAGCCCTCACTGTTAGTCACAACCAGAAAACTTTCCTAGTAGGCGTACTTCTCTAAAATAGTTCCAGGCTTTCAAATTGATATCCTACATCCTTCTTACTGGGAAAGGACAATAAAATAAACCTAGGCAGAGAGTTTTCATCATTCCTAAAGACAAGGAATTTTACATCTTTCAGAAGTTCTTTCTGTGCTGTGTATCAAGCAGTGCTTTATAAATCGTGCTTTTAACTTTTAATCCCTTGTTCTCCAGAGAAGTTCCATGCCATTTCTGCAGCATGCCTCCAACAATGATGTGATAAAGTTAAGAGTTTAAGCAAACATTTATTGTTCAGATTCATCTTGGACATCAGCATTATAATACGACTAAGAACTGCTCTCAGATCTTCAAACCAGAAACTTTTGGCTCAGTACAAAGATTTGAGGTCTGGCTTTAAAAGTCTAGAGTGCTTTGCTCTTTCAACTCTGAGGTTCTTTTTGGCTTCATGAACTGTCTTGATTTTATTTGTTTATTTTCTTAGGTAGATCCCAAATCCAGCAGTTCCAGCTAGGAAATAATTTTCACTGTGTAAGCAATAAACAGGCTGCTGTTTGTATTAGCAAACACAGTGATTCTGTAACTCGCAATCATTTATGTAATCTTACTTGCTTAGAATACAATACTGTATTTTCAGCTCATGATCTTTTATGACCTCATTTGTACTTCCTTTTTATGTGTTTGTACAAGTTTTGGAAGTTGACTTTGCTTCTGTAGCCTGTGCACTAAAGGCATATATTTTGAAAACAGAGAATGGTCCAGAGTTTATGTCTAAGACTGAGCTGTAACTATGTTTTTGTTTTTTATACTCACCATGATATCACACAGTGGTATTTTTTTAATCAGGCAGAACTATGTTTTTCTGCTAAGCCTTCAATCTCTAGGAGTAATTCAGTGATTTCAAATTAGCTCATTTGATACAAGGGATTCTGAAAATGCTTTCTAAATGTCATTAAATGATTCATATAAATACAAACATACAAGGTTTTAAATATTCAGCAATTACTGATGGAATTGTTGTCATATATCTAGAATTCAGGCCTTGTCAAAGTTCTCAGCCCTAAATATTCATGTTAGTCCAAAGATTTATTTTAGCATGGGATTTCATGTTTTTTTTTTTCTATAAAGATCCTGACTAAGAAAAAAAGAATAATACAATATACATCGTATTTTATCTGTACACGTTATACATGTGTTATTGTGTATATATCGATGTAATGATTTTTTCTAATACTTGAACTTTTGCAGTGGCAGAGGAAAATCTTAGCTATTTTATGCCAGAGACTGTATTTTATTTTTCACAATACATTCTTGACTTTAAATAGATCATGCAGTGTCTTCAAATTTTAAGACAGGCTGAAGACCAAACCCTGGGAGGAAAAAAGCAATCCAGCTTTATTTACTACAATTTAGTAATTCTACTGAGTTCATTTGATTTGAGTTTATATGCACGTATTGATGATGACTTTTGTTCATTCTGTCATCACCAGTATAAGAATGCATCACCCTCTTCAACTCAGTCTATTGTTTGAAAATGCTTTTAACAGTTCCCAGTTCACTTTTCCTTGGTACTATAAAGCAGAACAACTTGCTTTTCCTTCCATGCAGAAACGAAACATAGATGCTCTTCTCTCTCCAGTAAACTGCATCTTGTTGTAAATAAATCATCACTTAAAGAAATTTAGACTAAAAGGCAGGAATCACTTGTTTTATAGTATGAACATATTTTCTGCATAAGACGTTCACACATTCCTTTATCCAAGGCAAAGCCTGCAGTTTTAAGACACCAAAGTAAGTTTGTCCATGAACAAAATGTAACAAAGTAATTAAGTTCTTTAATGATTTTTACTCCCAGATTACTTGGTCCTTCCCATCTTCAGTACTAAAGTGCTTCTTCCAGCTCCTTCCCACGTCTTTTGCCAGTTTGGCTGAGAAAGTGGCAACATATGCTGTTGCTGAAATAAGTGTGCACTGATTGCCTGTTAGTTATACCCACATCCATTGGCCAGCTGGCTCAACTGCAACTGGCTTTTCCAAATTGATAATGCTAATTTTGGTCCATTTCTAGGAATAACTTTTCACAAAATGTATAGGAGTTTACTGTCTTTGTGCTGCTCAAAGGACTCCCAGATTAGGAAGGGGAGGCCAGGCAGTACAGTTGCATGAGTCTCACTTCCTTGAGAAAACAGGTTTGAAATTGATGTCAACCTGTATTCACATCTCAGAAAAAAAGAATCTGAAAGTCCATCACAGCTAATAAACATATCAGAACTATTAGATGTTCTGGCTAAAATTATTCAGAAAACAGTAAGTGTTTATTTTCTAATGCTATTAGGAGAACCATTTGCCAAGTTTTGATGCTTATTGAAGTTAGTGTGATTACGTAAGTTTAACATAATGGAACATGGCTTCTAAATACTTATTACGCTATTTTTTTTCCCATGTGGAAGATGAATTCTGATGCAGCAAAGCAAAATACTTAACTTTTAAAGTTGCAGATCTACTTCTCCACGGAGTTTTGAAGTTGTATGAGGTTAAAAACAGGTATTGTATGGTCAGATCCACATATATACAGGCACAGGCAGGTTCTCCCATTATCTTAACGAAACTTTTCTCATTAAGGGACATATTTAGACCTGAAATGTCAAAAGCAGTACACTTTATTTTTTTGTGACCAGCTTGCATCTAAAGTGCTTTTGCATATATAAGACGTTGCTATTTGCTCCATTCAGCAAATATGTTAAGTGATTCCAAGGTACTGCATTCCAGACATTACAGAAAAAATTATTGCCACCCCACTGACCTGGAAGTCTAAAACTTGCCGGTTTCAGTCCTGTTAACTACCCTGAGGCACAGGAACCATCTAGCAGAAACTTATCAGCCTGCAGAATCTGACAGATGAACAAGGTTGAGTAATTTCAGTGAATTGATGCATTCTTCCATCAATTATATTCTATCAAATTGGCATTTATCTTTTGAAACCAATTTCTCAAGAGATTTTCCAGACAGCTCTTGTAAACAAGAAAAAGTTTAATATTAATATTCTTTAATTTGCTAACTTCTAGCTGTGCCTTCTTTTAAGAAATGAATGTATCATTTACTTCTTTTTAAAGAGAGTAGGGCTTGGTGGAGTTTTTTCCATTTATCAACTGTTCAAGTTACTTCATTTAAGGAATAGGATTCACAAACACTTGAAAAAAATACCATCTGTATGCTGCAGCAGCTATCTTTAGTATAATGAAGCAGAACTTCTTGTTGGTAGTGGTAGAGTTATGCATTATCTTACCTTACTGTTGTGGTTTAACCTGGCAGGAAGCTCAGCACCATGCAGTAATTCACTCACTTTCCCCCACCTTCCCAGTGGGATGAAGGAGAGAATATGAAAAAAAAAAAGGTAGAACTCATGAGTTGAGATAAAACTATTTACTAAGAAAATGATAGTAGTTATGATTATATATAAATATATGTATTAATGTATAAAGCAAGTGCAGTCAACACACCAGAGTGATGGGGTGCCATCCAGATGGACCTAGACAGGCTTGAGCAGTGGGACCAGGTGAACCGCATGAGGTTCAACAAATCCAAAATGCAAGGTGTTGCACCTGGGTTGAGGCAACATCAACTACCAATACAAGCTGGAGGATGAAAGGATTCAGTACAGCCCTGCTGAAAAAGACCTGAGTGTGCTGGTGGATGGCAAGCTGGACATGAGCCAGCAATGTGCCCTCACAGCCCAGAAAGCCAACTGTATCCTGGGCTGTATCCAGAGAAGCATGGCCTGCAGGTTGAGGGAGGTGTTCCTGCCCCTCTACTCTGCGCTGGTGAGACCTCACCTGGAGTACAGCGTCCAGATGTGGAATCCTCAATACAGGGGAGAGATAGACCTGTTGGGTTGTGTTCAAAGGAAGGCCACAAAAGTGATCCAAGGGGTGAAAAACCTCTCCGATAAGTACAGGCTGAATGAGCTGGGGCTGTTCAGCCTGGAGAAGAGAAGGCTGTGAGGTGACCTGATAGCGGCCTTTCAGTATCTAAAGGGGAGCTATGGGAAAGAAGGGGATAGACTCTTTAGCAACATCTGTTGTGACAGAACAAGGGGAAATGGTTTCAAGCTTAATGAGGGTGGACGTAGGTTAGGTATAAGGAAAAAGTCTCTTTTACAGTGAGGGTGGTGAGGCACTGGAACAGGTTGCCCAGAGATGTGGTGGATGCCCCATCCGTCGAGACTTTCAAGGTATGGCTGGATCAGACTCTTGGCAACCTGATCTAGCTGTGCATGCCCCTGTTCACTGTGGGGTAGTTGGACTAGATGACCTTTAAAGGTCCCTTTCAACTCTAAGGATTCTGTGATTCTAAGTGACACACAAGGAATTGCTCACCACCCACTGACCAATGCCCAGCTAGCCCCTGGAGCAGCAGAAAAGAGATGAAGTCCCAATCCCCTTCAAAACTCCTTCCACATGATGTCATATGGCATGGAATATCCCTTTGGCCAGTTTAAATCATCTGTCTTTATTCTGTTCCCTCTCAGCTCCTTGGCCCTTTGCTAAGAATGGCCTTGGCTCTGTACAACACTGCTTAGCAGGGAACTATAAGCATCAGAGTGTTATCAACATTGTTTTTCTCCTAGAAAGAAAAACATAGCATCATATCGGACACTCTTGAGAAAAATCCATCCTAGCTGAAACTAAGACATTTACCTAAAAGAGACTCCCTTCACCAAAGCAAACATGATTTTAAGATATGGTCACTATTATGAAAGATTTTCAGAGGCATGCAGAAATGAATGGAACTAAATTAACATATACCTGTTGATTTCTTGGATTAAAGAAGTTTAAATACTCATTTCTGTGATGGGTTAATCATGGTTAAGGGCCAAATTCCTACCCAGTGTCAACGGTTTACCGGCATTCGGCCCAGTTCCATGACAAAGGGGACGGGGGACCCATGGGCCCACGCCCCGGGAAAAGGGAAAAGGGGAATAAGGGTAAGGAGATGGCCCTGAGAGCAAAGAACAGCGGCAACAATCTGAGGAGAAACAAACTAATTTACTAAATAAGATATCGGAATGCAAAACAACACACTATAATACAATATAATTACAATTTAAGCTGATAAATCCAATAGAGAGAGAGAGAATGTCCCAAAATCAAGGTAGGCCTTACTCTACTTCCGATGATAAGACGGCTGGAGAGCGAGGTGCTGCCAAGACAAGAGATGGCGGAAAAAGGGACGAGGTCTCGTGATCTGCAAGTTTTTATACTGCGAGATTTTATCTTTTCCCTCCGGCTGGCAAATGGTAGCAGAGGAGCAAAGTATCATGGGGAATGTAGTAGTCCTTCTCTTCTGAGAACCAGGTACATTCACATTCATGTTATGATGTGGAGTACCAATAACCGAAAATCATAAAACCATGACACCCAGCCACATGCTTACTCCTCAGCAGGACAGGGAGCAAAGATGGGAACAACAAGATGAACAAGAAAGGTTGTGTGTTGAGATAAAGATGGGGCTTACTAATTATTGTTGAGAGTTAAACAGACTCGGTGAAAATGCCTATAATCATATCTACCAGTGCTATATACGGCATGGACAGTACTCTTTAACACTGTAACCATGGAGATAATCACTTGGAACTAAGTTAAGAGATTTCTCTGTTCCTGTTGTCCCTTTCCCTGTGGATGAAGACTTTCAATGATCCTTTTCAAAAGTGGGACCCAATCACAAGCTGTGGTCAATCCCTAGTCCTAACAGTTCAGTTCTGACATACTGTAGGTTTAAAAACCATCTACTTTGACATAAATGATCCCATTATGGTCTGCATTAATGGCATTCTCACTAAATCATAGAATCATAGAATGGCCTGGGTGATATTAGCAATAACAGAGTGTTAGTGATTGCTTCTTGGGTTTGAAGAAATATTCTCACTGGCATCTGAAACTAAGTGATTCCCTCTTTTGAAAACTGTGCAATTTGTATTGCCTATTTTTTTATCAAGTTCATCTCTGTTAATAAGATCTATAATTATTAAGCAGGAAGGCATAACGAGATCAGCTGATTATAATGTAAGTAGTGTAGACAAGTACTTCTAATTCCCCAAAGGATTAATCTCTCTGATCGTGGTGCTAGCATGCTTTGGGCTTCTAGACTGCTGTTTTTAAACATCCTTATTTTAAAGGAATTGTATTTGTGGATGATTAATTTATTAGTTTGGAATACTCAGCAGCTTTTTATTATAGCTGATGTTTGCTTTCTTTTTGTTAATAATTTCTACTCCCAAGAAGAAGTAACAGATATCCTGTATGGAATGTCCATGAATTAGCTCTGCTTCTGTGACTGCAATCTGTGGGCCTAAACCTGCAAATATTCAGTAATGCACTTAGATTTGTTTCAATATGATGGTGTATTTGGATGAGAAAGGCATTGCTATGTCTCTTGATCTGTAAATATTTCATTTATATCTTTGTTTCTGTATGTGTAAAATGATACAGATCTTCAGTTTCTCTTAGGATTCTCAGAATGTGTCACAGATGCTTTGAATTGAGGTTGGGGATAAACAGCAGCATCCTCTATTTTGGACGTTGTCCTCAGTCTGAACTGAGGGGAAGCTGCCAACCCGCTTCTGTCACCATGCTTCTCAAGGTAGATACTCCTTCCAAATTCTCTTCCTGCCTATCTCCTTAGCAACATGACATCATTCAAATGCAAATGTAGTATCTATAGCTTATTTGAGGGTTGCTCTCTTTCCTTTTCTAAGCATTTCCTAACTTCTTTTCTCTTCTTTATTGCTATGTGGAGATCTTCACATTTAAATGTACAAAAAAGTCATCTGTGGTGCTTTGAAAGGCTGACTGATATGATCATGAACTAAAACAGATGGCTGTACTTGTATAGCAGAATATGCCAAGTATAGAGTACATTAAATTCTGCAATCAGTGGTCTTTTAAATCAGCAGAATTTAGAACGAATGTCAGCTACAGGCCAGGGAAAGGTTGGTGACATCAAAACCCACCTGGGCTGACAGATCAAAGAGAAGAGAATTACAGCGTGCTTTCCACATTTTATCTGTCACTACTTGCTAAAGCTAAAGGAGCCTCAAGGAGAGAAAACTCTGGAATTGGTGGTAAAAATGAGAGAACTCCTGGAACATCATCTTGCTTTGTTCTAAAGGCACAGTAGAGCGTTCTCTCACAAGTGTGTTATCAGTAGGATTATTAGTTCTTGTGGGCTTTGCAGATAGATACTGATGGATGAATTACTGTGAGACTCCTTGGAACAGTTCAGAGCAGGGCCACTCTATGCCAGACATTGCATGAAGGTAGTGCAGTGGACTTGTTAGCTGACTATCTCACACTCTAAACAGGGAAGAAAAAGAAAAAAGGATGAGAAGGATGTAGCACAGCTTACAGGCTGCAGATGGTATGACATTTTTACAGTACCGGAGGGATTTTTCTATTAGTCTTTCAGGTTAAATTATCCCAGGAAGAATGTAAGAAGGAAGATGAGAGAGTTAACAGAGAGAACAGGATTAGGAATTGGGCAAAAAAAGATAAACTGTGCGAATTAAGGATAGTACAAAGAAGGGATTTAGTTCCAATAGTTCAGCAGCATACAGAAATGCGATATTCAGAGCAAAAACTCTCGTGAAGAACATGACTTTGACAATTCCCTACTGCAGTATCTTCTGAGGATGTTTTCTGTTCATATCTGCTAACTGAACTGAAGCTTGTAAGGCTAAGTCTAAGAGAGGACAGAATCAGGCAAGAGAACTTGACTGTGATCCAGAGCGTAAGGACACATGCATTAATAAAACAAAGCAAAATAAAAGGCTCAATCACATAAACAACTAGAAGAATAAGAAGGAAAATAATTTTAAATGGACATCTTGTTTAGGATAAGATTAACAAAGAGGCATAAGGAGTTAACAAGCTTTTAATAGTGATTTCTTATTAGTGCCCTGTGGAGGCAAAGGCTTGTGTGATTACATCTCTGATTAGACACTTGAAAACCCACAGAGGTAGAAAAGAAAGTGGGCATAGACAAAATAAACACTGTAAAACTCAGAGATGTGAAGGAGATCTTCATGTGGAGATTGGATGACTATCTAAATATATATGTACTTGTTCTCTGTATGAGATGTCCTTTCTGAACCAATGAATATGTGTTATTTAAATACAGGTCCAGCAGTGTTTCAAAATTTTGGCCATATATCTAGAGAGTAATCTTCATAGAGATTTTGCCAACTTGAAACTTAGGCATTGTAAAAATGTGCATGCTTGACTTCTATGCTTTTCATCGAGTCTCACTGTGTATAGTGACCATTACACTCATATTTTCCATATCATATATTTTTCTCTCCCAGCTTTGCTGGAGTCACAGAAAGAGAGTAACAACTGAGGGAAAACAGAAACCATGATCATACTCTTAGCACTCCAAATTTCATAAAGTGTTCTAGCAGTGGAAGACTTTTAAGAGTGAGTAACTTTACCCATGTGAATATTCCCTTTTGGAAAGTTCAGTGGGTATGTTTTTGCAAGATTAGACCAGAGAATAGAGCATTTTTTTTCTTTACTAACATGAGACCACAGCACCTTTTAATATAGATTTTATTCTCACACATTTTAAAATCAATCTGCTTATTAACCTAAGGTACTTTAAATATTTATGGAGACCTGGATACCATCCACTTGTTTGATCTAGGCTACAAATGTACTGCTCTACCTTAGAGCAGCTGTAACACAACGTTTTTTTAAAAACATATTGTAAGCTGGGCAGTACTAACATCAATAGAAAATAAAGTGAGAACATTTTTAAAGATCTAAAATAAGTGTGATTTAAAATGTTTTAGAATTACAGCTGTATATGTATTTTAAGCTGCCAGAGTGAGATTCGGGATTCTCTTTCTCTCCCTGTCGTCTCTCACAGATTTGTTTTGATGAAAACAAGGGAGTCAAGTTCATTGCAATATTTCATTGCTTGTGGTGTTTCACTGGATGTGCCAACTGAAATACAGAATCTCAAGCTGGGAAGGACCAATAGGCTCACAGGGCAATGACAGAACTGAGCCAAGCTGAGCTGAAAATAATTCCCTGGATTTTTCAACCCTGTGAAGAAGAAGGATTAGAAATATGATGCCCTGCCGAATTCAGTTACAAAGAGATTAGAAGGAAGACATCCTGCTGAACTCTCTTACAAAGAGGTTGTGACAGTAGCAACCGGGAAGAAGAGCTTTAAACAAAATGCTAAAATAATGAAGCTCCTACCCTTCACTGTACAGTGTGAGGCAGATACCTGACCTGGCTCTGAGCAAGCGCTACTGTGCTTCCACTGCATATAGCAATACAGGAATGTTCCTGGTGGGCATTGACCCAAGCAGAGCCAGTATTTACATGGCTGTACTGCATCTGCTTTCACCTCCAAATTGGTTTTCTCCCTCCACCACAGCATTAAATTGCGTGCACACAAATTCTAAGGAGAGCAGTTTTTCTGTATGCCAGTTTCTCTTGTGGGAAGCAGTAAAATTGTGTGAAATGAGGTTGGTTTTACTTCAAATGTTTGTAAAGTCAATGTATATATTTCAGTTGACCTGCTATGTTGAGTTTAAGAAAGCCAGAATAGTGAGTACAGGTCTTGTTTTGGGTAAGAACTGATCCTTTTTGCATTCTAGCACAAACATGCACATGAAGTTTCTTCAAGGGATGGTCATGGAATAAAAGTTTTTATCTTCTTTGCACAATTCAGAAGTTTTCTCTGGGTTACACACCGAGGCGATGACCTTTGTCTGGCTTAACACCAACTATTAGCTATTGTAGCTATCAGTGGATTCATCAAAGGAGTTGGCTTTGCTGTTGCCAGCATGTTAGAGATTGCTTCCTTTTCACTACCTCCTCCTCCCTGCCCTCAGTCTACAATATATGTTTTTTTCTTCAGTTATTGTGACCTGGTTTTAATTAATTTCTGTCTAGAGAATCCAGGGTTCCTCACTAGATGTAGTTTTTAAATACGATGTTGAAGCCCACACAAAAAAGAATACAGAAGCTTCTCTGTGTATCTTTGAAGATGCAAAATGTATGACCTACATACATAAGGGAAGTCATAGCACACCAGTTTGGGAAGTGACATTGGACTATTTTGGCACTTAGAAGTCTGCCAGTTTTAATCTCTGTTTCATCAGTCCTTCTAGCAAATAGAAGAGCCAGGGAAAGTGTGAGAAAAGTTTTTGAAACAAATACAGCATGGTGGGAAATAAAAAGCTCAAATCTCTTAAGAGGATTCTTTAGACAAGAGAATTTCTGTTGGAGAAAGCTCATGAATGCACAGAGCCATATTCATGCAATATAGCTGCTGAATAACAGCTACATTAATTGAACTAAATCATGTTTTGTTAATATCCTTATTATTAGGGATAGAGTACTACATCCAAAGATTGAAAATGTTTTCTGACAACTGATTATTCTCCTTTTTAGAAGAAAAAAAAAAAGATTTCCTTTATAATAAGATACAAATCCTGATTTCCATGGTTTCATTCTATCTTTTATTTTATTACATTTTGCAAAGTCATACAGATTTTTTTATAGATTAAGATTCAATGCATCATTTTCTGCATAATCTGATTCTACTCAGCTGGCTTTGATTCAGCGTCAAAATTTTCTGACAAAATATTGCATATCAAAGAGCATTCAGAAGTCAGGAGGCCAAGATGGTCTGCAATCTCTTCATGTGTGGAAAATGAAATGATGAAATCAAGTAGAGTGACTTTTTGAAACATAAATTCTTCCTAGCCCTAGTAAAATTTTCACCATCTGGTATGGCTTCTTAAAATTATCATAAAATATCCACAATAACAAATGACTTTGTGTGCATAATGGACTTGTGATTTCTGAACTTGTCTTTTTGCAGCCCCTAAATGAATTAGTAAGCTTACTGCAGAGTAAAATGGCAGTGCAATAACAATTCAAACAAGCTTTGTTAGGTGCACTTTTGTAAATGATATTAGTCTTTAAAATGCAATACATCTAGCATTACAATTTTTTAAAATGACTTCCCCTCTGTAGGGGCTTATTAACTAATTATATATTATTATTAGCAGGATGATGAAGTTCTATGTAGCTTTCTGACTTCCTGAAGATATATTTGATTGACATAATTGGGCCTTTAGTTATACAACAGCGTCTGATTCCCATCTCAATTATTTCAGTGCAAATCCAGAGATATATAAGTTGCTCAGTTAGGCTCTGGACTGTGTAAATGGTCCATAAGATAGAAATGCTTGACTTTAGTGCAGAACATGTAAGAGCTTTTACTGTATTACTGTTATTATCGTTATTATGTGAAAGGCAAACAGGACAGGAAACGGAGAAGAATCATAGAATCATAGAATGGCTTGGGTTGGAAGGGACCTCAAGGATCATCAAGCTCCGATCTCCCTGTTGCAGACAGGGCCACCAACCTCCACATCTAATACTAGATCAGGCTGCCCAGGACGCCATCCAACCTGGCCTTGAACACCTCCAGGGATGGGGCATCCACAACCTCTCTGGGCAGCCTGTTCCAGAACCTCACCGCTCTCTTGGTAAAGCACTTCCCCCTGATATCCAACTAAAATCTTCCCTCCTTTGACTTAAAACCATTTTTCCTTGTCCTGCCATTACCTACTCTTTCAAAGAGTTGACTCCTCTCCCGTTTGTAGGCTTCCTTCAGGTACTAGAAGGCTGCAATGAGGTCTCCCTGCAGCCTTCTCTTCTCCAGGCTGAACAAGCTCAGCTTCCTCAGCCTGTCTTTGTAGGGGAGGTGCTCCAGCCCTCTGATCATCTTTGTGGCCCTCCTCTGGACCCTCTCTAACAGCTCCTTGTCCTTCCCTGTGCTCCAGATGGGGCCTCCTGAGGGCGGAGCAGAGAGGGACAATCACCTCCCTCTCCCTGCTGGCCACCTCTCTTCTGCTGGAGCCCAGGATACCATTTGCTTTCCAAGCTTCAAGAGCACAATGCTGTCTCATGTTTAGTTTTTCATCCACCAGGACCCCCAGGTCCTTCTCTGCAGGGCTACTCTCAAGGATTGCTCCTCCCAGTCTGTATATATGCCTGGGATTCCACCAGCCCAAGTGTAAAACCTTGCGCTTTGCTGTGTTGAACCTCATTAGATTCACCCGGGCTCACCTTCCAAGTGAGCATCCCTTCCTTCCATTGTGTCATGAATGTATTTGGCTTTTTAAGAGGTTTAAAGCTGTGCAAGGAAGAAGGTGAGGGGGAAAGCACAATTAAACATTTCTTCTTCAAAGTTGTTCTACTGGAATTTGTACACCAAGGCAATGTTTTTATGTAATTCTAACTTCTTTTTCTCTCTCTCTGAAAACTAGAAAGCCTGGAATCAGAGATTAAACTAGCAAGAACACATATTTAACATGAAGTAGGAAATGAAGATTGAATAAAAGGGAATATCATGATCAGCAAGTTTATTTTAGTGGCTTACTTATTACATCAGTCCCTAGAGATATCTCTACAAGAATTAGTCCCATGTCTGGATGCTGTTGCTTTTTAATTCAGTTTAACATGCCAGTTCAAATGCCCTATAACAACACTTTAACAAGTACTGTATGTATAATACAGTCTGCTGTCTTTGAGGTTTTCCCTATGTATACTAATTTGATACATTGGCTGAAAGCTTCATTTATTTAAGACGCTAAAAAATGGCTGCAATCCTCAATTTATTTTTGGAAAAGCACTTGTTTGATGATTTCAGAAAAAGCATTTCTCCTGTCTTCTTGCCAGAGGCAGGCAAACTTTATGCAAATGACAGTGATATGCTGGCTCTGAATTAGTAACAGGGGGGTGGTCTCAATGCAGCACAAAATAACTGGAGGGCATTGTTAGTGTAGCAATCTACAAAAAAGAAAATGCCAGTTATTACAGTGTTCTTGCCTGAAGAATTTAAGTGCCATGAATGTTTTATAGATAGAATTATTCTCTATTCTGCCCATCATAATTGGAAAACATGAACAAATCTCCAAAATCCAACAATTACATATTTAAAACAATAAAAACAATAATCTTTTTTTTTTTTTTTAACTTTGGATTCTAGAAAGCACCTGGCATATAATCATCATGAAAGCAAAGTGATCCATGCTTTACCAAAATACCAATGAGAGCAGCACTTTTAAAGTTTGGTTTTGTGCTGCGATGGAAGAAATGCATCCATTTTTTCCACAATTGTGGAATTGTATTAATGACCCATTTCTGAAGTTTGAATTAGATCTCATTGACTGAAGTGGAAATTTACCTAAAAACTGTATAAAATCTTTGTGAAGTAGTCAAAAGTCAGATGTTAGATGTTAAAACGCAGTTAGCTGAGCTGCCAGGGTAACAGTAAGTAACTTACCTATGCTGAAAACCTTTCCTTAAAATCAGCTTCCAATAAAGTTTCGCCAAATGTCCATCGTCTTCTGCAATATAATGAAGACAAGAATTAACTAATAATTATTAGTAACTAATAGAAATAGCTAGGCCAATGAGGGGCATAGAAATAACTAGGCCAATGAGGGGCATAGTGGAAAAGCATGTTCAGCAATTGGAAAATGACCTTTAAGTTAGGTACCTGCTTTAAGTCAGGAGTAGAGACATCTCATAAATACATAATTAATAACCTTTGCAGTATCACAAAGTATTACCAGGTTACTATGATAAAAGTTTCACATGGTTGTATGTCTCCCTGAAGAACGCTAAGTAACACAGGACAGTATCACTCCTCGTTTCAGGAAGGATGATAGCATTGAAGTGGACTGCTTTGACTGAAGCATTATTATGCAGTAGTTATTCTGAAGTTCTGAAGAACTCTGGGAACAAGGTATATCACCTTGTGCAAGATCTCCTGCTTTGTTATTTCCTCAGTGCAGATTGCATTCTATTTGGGCTATTTATATTCTGGCCTTTCCAACAAAGAAACAGAACTGCAAAGCATTTCCACATTGTCTAGGATTAGTGGAGAGGAAACCCAAATCCTGCATTTGCTTTCTGGGGTCGATCTGAGATCATACACAGAGATTGCAAGTTGTAGCTGCACGGGGAGCTGTTCAGCAGAGGTGTGGGTTGCGTGGTATTAGAGCAACACAGATTTCTCTTCCAACTTTATTATCCGGTATTATGTGCTGGCACTGCAAGTTCTCAGCATGCCTACAGTGCTTATAGTGCTAGGTGCAGAAGAGCTGTAAAACCTGCTAGCTGTCTGATCTTGTGGTCAAGGCATCTTTAAAAAGTATTTATTTATTATCTTTATTATTCTTTGGAGCTTCTTTATATCAATACAACATTAAAGAAGGAAACCTTTCTTCCTAGGCAATTCACTAAACATCTGCTGCGGCCATCCAGTTTAGATTGAAGGATTATATGAATGTAATAGTCCCCTTCCTGTAGTATAGTATAGTATATAGTATAGGCAATTAGCCTATACTATGACCATATTATGTAATGTTTGTCTGTAGAAGATGTTGAAAGAATAGGATTCTAGCAGAAAAATGATGTGTCAAATTAGAGCAACCGCTATCAGTACAGAAACCTTGAAAACTGTATTCCTCAGAATGCAAAGCCCTGGAGAAAGCAGACTGGTCATTGGATCCTTCTGCATATTGTTTGTAGTCGGAGGCATATAGTGCACTTAGCAGAGAGAAAGTGTGAATAACGTTCTCACCCAATACCTTCAGTGTACTAAACATGAAACAAACAAAACATCTTGTGTAGATACTTCCCTTTCCCAGATAATGAACAGTTCCAATTCTCAATTTTTTTAACCTATGTTTCCTGGTTCATAACTAGTTGGGAGTAAAGTAAGCTGAAGAGCTTGATACCATCTCCTGCAGAACTTAGATATGAACCTGGTGGGCAAGCACATCTAGAACGAGTGCTGTTCATGGCTGTTTTGCACTTTCACATTATCTTCTCACCAGAACAGGATAACATTAAACAAAACATTTAGGAATTTAAAAGCTTTGCATATGCTTGCAACAACTAGTTGGCTCTGAAAATAATGCATTTTTCTTGAGACAGTTCTAGTACTTTAATAGAGAGCCCAGATCACTTCTAAAAAATACATGTATTTTTTAATTTAAAGAGCCCCCAAACCACCATAATGCAAATAAAGCATTTCAAGCAGTTTGTTGAACCCTTTTGTTACTGTCACAGATTTTGTAACACAGTTATTTTAGGGTAATAAACAATAATCCTGCAATATGAGCTCCCTTTAATGTTGTGCTTGTTTCTATTCTAAATGTCCATAACAGCCTATTATCACTGGCTGCAATTATAACAAAATCCTTTGCTATGAGAGGTTGCAGTTGATTGTTCCCACCATCACAGAATCACAGAATTCTGGAGACCTCCAGAGATCATCGACTCCAACCCCACTGCTAAAGTAGGTTCCTTACAGTAGATTGCACAGGTAGGCATCCAGATATTTTTTGAATATCTCTAAAGAAGAGAACTCCACAACCTCTCTGGGCAACCTGTTCCAGCGCTTTGTCACTCTCATGGTAAGGAAGTTCTTCTACACATTTGTGCAGAACTTCCTATGTTTAGCTTAACTCCCTTCCTTTTCCATACACTCTGCATAAAATACTGTGGTATTTTTTTTTTCAGTAGACTGCAGCCATAAAACTTCCAGGATCTTGTTCATCCTTTCTTTGGTGTAATTTGTCTGCCATGTAACCTAAATAATGCTCCTGATGTGCTTTCAGAAAACTGAGCATGCATTTTTATGTTCACTTTAGGGGAGCCTGGAGCATAACTCCAAGGTTCCAAGAAAAATTGGATTCAGGTTTGATGTGACTAATGTTTCTCTCAGCTGAGGTATTCCTGATTTCACAGAGCAGAGAATAAGGTCTTCAAACTAGACATTGCTTCTCAGTGTGGTGGTTTTATGCACCAGTGGACATATAAGATATATAGTAACCACTACACCATAGTGATAAAGCTTTAGTGTAGAACTGCAAGGTAAAACAAGTGTGGTACAAATTCTTGATATATGATTTTTTTATTTTTCTTCAATTTTTTTTTTCCACGATAAGATGATAGTCAGAATTCTAGTTAAGATGTTCTAAAAAATGTATTTATTTACCCGAATGTGCAGAATGTGTATTGTTCTTCTTAACTGTACAGATGTCTCTGAACATATCTACTTTTTCCATCTGCAAATTAAGTAGGAGAGAGTTCAGTATTAATTTATATATTTGCAATTATGCGATTTCAGGTCTATGTAGATGTGCATATAAATACATATAAATTAGCTGTACTGACACAGTTTGTTGATGTCACCACCATGGGCTATTAAAATAAAGCCTTACATGACTTCTTCTAAAGAATCCGGATTGTTTTTTCCTGAAATAAGCAAAGATTAGAGAAATATCTGCACCTGATTTTCATTGCTCTTTTATCTAACAGCTACTTTGATTCTTTTATATCAGTGTTTCTCTGTATCAGTTTTCTTCTTTGCCTAGGATATGAACTTTTCAGTGGAGAGAAGAAAGCACTGGGATTGTATTGATCATTTCACAGTCGGGTGTGTATGACTCACTGTCAAGATGTCTGGGAGAAATGGCATCTTAAAATGAAACTACTATCTAGTGTGGATTGCTTGATATAGCTATTACAACACAGAAATATGTCTTTCAAAACCCATTAAGTTTCTCAGTAATATGAGATGATCTTCAAGAATCACCTTGTAAATGTACCAGTTTCCACTTGTAAGGTTGCCAGTGATTACAAATCTCACAACAAGATGCACATGCTTTTTGTAGCTTGCCGATACCTCTGTAAGTGTAAGAAGTTGTAACCTCTCATACCTCCTCTTCATGGTGTCCTGTACGTGTCCTGTGAATGGAAACTACCCAGACAGGTTCCCTATCCTCCCTGCTTATAGCAGGGGTCACCTGGCTTGCCCAGCATCACTGTCCCTTGGTCATCCCCGGTGCCTTCTCTTATGTGTTACCCTTTATCATCCAGTTTCCCCAGCTTTCTCCCAACCCTTCTGACCATGACGAAAAACCTTCAACAAGCTTTTGCAAGTACCTCTGCGAGGCTGAGTCGAAATTTGCTTTCATACTGAGTTATCTAGGTCATCTTCCCATATTCAACACAGTATGCATGTGTACATGTTGTGGTATGTATCCTGTAGGTCAAAAGACCTAATGGGCAGTTATCTGCAGCCTGCTACTGTCAGTGATAACCTGCTGTTAAGCAACAAAGAGCTTGTAATGGTAAAAGCATCCTTGATGAATTTGTGTGTCTCATAGTGAGCCAAAACAGTCACATCTGCTATTGTACATGGAGATGCTAGGTGTTCTCATTAAAGAAACATAATTTAAGCTGAAATAGAGTAATCTAATGAAACCCCAGCAGTGGTTGTTTGTCAACAAATTCTTGCACTTTAGAATTAGAAGCAACATGTTTTTAAATACATAAAATCCTGAAAGCACATTGGCAGAAATCACTTATGGAGACAAAGGTAGTACCAGCTTCTCCTGAC
Source organism: Numida meleagris (assembly GCF_002078875.1). Taxonomy (NCBI): domain Eukaryota; kingdom Metazoa; phylum Chordata; class Aves; order Galliformes; family Numididae; genus Numida; species Numida meleagris. The sequence continues at coordinate 59,192,934 of NC_034410.1, forward strand.
AAGTGATAAATACAGAAACTCAAGCTGGAAGAGACCTCTGGGTCCATCTGCTCCAACCTCTGCCCAAGAAGGGACACCCAGAGCAGGGTGCCCAGGCCCATGTCCAGGAGGCTTTTGAATATCACCAAGGAGGAGACTCCATAGCCTCTCTGGGCAGCCTATGCGATGCTCTAACACCCACACAGCACAAAGGTTCTTCCCGATGGTCGTAGGGAATCTCCTGTGTTCCTGTTTGTACATATTGCCTATTGTACTGGCACTGGGCACCTCTGAAAAGAGTTCTGCTCTGTCTTCTTTGCACCCTCCATTCAGGCACATGTAGTCGTCAGTGAGGTGCCCAAAAGTGTTCTTTTCCCACTCTAAATAGTCACAGCTCTCTCAGCCTTTCCTCATAAGAGGGGTACTCTAGCCTCTTACTCATTTTTGTGGCCCTTTGTTGAACTAATGCCAGTATGCCCCGGTCTCTCTTGCACTGGGGAGCTCAGAACTGGATCCAGTACTCTGGGCATGGCCTCACTAGTGCTGAATAGAGGAGAAGGATCACCTCCTGTGACCTGCTGACAATACTCCTTAGCTTATTTTGCCATAAGGGCATGTTGCTGGCTGAAATTAACATGGTGCCCACCAGGACCCTCAGGTCCTTTTCTGCCAGGCTGCTTTCTAGCTACTTGACATCCAGCATGTACTTGCACATGGGGTCCTCCTCAGGTGCACGGCTTTGCGCTTCTTTTAGGTGAACCTTTCATGAGGTTCCTGTTAGCCCACTTTTCCAGCCTGTCCAGGTCCCTCTGGATTGAAGAACATCTTTCTGGTGTATCTGTCACTCCTCCTAGTTCTTGTGTCATCAACAAACTTGCTGAAGAGTACACTCTGCCCCATAATCCACATCAATAATGAAGATGTTAAACAGGATTGAAAGCAGTATTGACCCTTGTACTTGACCACTAGTTACTAGCTTCCAGCTAGACCTATTGCCACTGATAACCACTCTATCAGGTCAGGTTCTCTCACTTCTGTAAAGGTGTCCCACAAAGGTAGGGAATATAGTGAAATAGGAGACTCGAGTAGCTTCACTGTTTCATAATGTTCTCTTCAATCCAAATAAACTGATCAGTAGACCAATCTTTTTTTTTTTCTAAAATGAGATTCTTTCTGTTTCTGAATGAAAGAATCCCAACCACCTTCTACATGATTCCTCATGGCGTTTGAAGTGTATTTGGAGTTACCTCAGACAGGCTGTAGAACCCTGTATCTTAATACAGGTCACTACTATTGCCAGTTTCTAACACATGGTGGAGACTGTCACAACACTAGTTAGTATTTAGGAAAAAAACTCTCTTAGATTACCATATTTACAGATTAAAACAAAAACAAATACCAACAAACACACACACACAAAAATACTACGTAAACAATTCCAAGTTCTTGCTTGAAAAAACAGAGAATTTTTTTCTTTTTAAAGTCACGATTTTTCTTGCTTTGACTTATAACTTTAGGCAATACAGAGACGGCACCCTAGTAGACCTCTGTCCTACCAGATAAGCCGTATCACTGTAAAACCTCTGCCTGTCATTGATGGATATGTGTAGCTTCTTATAATAGCAGCAGTGTGTTTCCTATTTTTCCCACGTTTAATGTCTTCTCTGCCTGTTGAAGGATTTTGTTCAGCTTTTCAAGGAAAATTCTTTTGGCAAACCTGTTAAATTCAACACCAGTTACCCTGTAGTAAGTAATGTCAATCAACAGAAAAATTAAAACAAAAAGGAAAATAATTGTATAATAAATACTTCTTTATGTATACACGAATCTACATTCAGTAAATCAGTGCACAATATCTGTGATTCTACCTAGTTCATCAAAGCCTCCATTTCTTTTCCCTTCCTAGGTAATAGCAGGAAAATAGCTACCTCTATGAAAAAGGCCACATCCTTGCAGCCAGTCTAGTTTCCTAAGGGCAAGACCTATTTCATCCTAATGACTTTAACAAGTCTATTTCTGCTGAAGAACTGGAAAATGTTCTTTCCTCTCAACTAGCAGAACGAAATAACTCTTTCTGATGTCTGTAATTCAAGCTGCTCTCATCACCAATCCGTTTAGAAAAGGAATCCTGCATCTGTGATGGTGGATTAAATTCTTTTGTCTGTGCCCTGGCTTTGAGGGGGACTTGCGCTCCCAAATCATCGAAGTGCTTTTACAAATTCTGTGCTGCACACACAGCCCTGCTGGAGAGTGCCTGTGCTCCTGAACATCCATATCTGCTGTTCTGAGTTTGTTAGCGAGAAGCATGATGTTTCACAGCAGCTGCTGCACAGTGAATATGGATTCAATATGGTCAGTTTGGAATCATTACTATATTCGATATATTGAAGACCTTTTTTTCTCAGAAGATGTGAATAATTTTGAGAATTGTATTTTACTAACCACAGTGTATGTTTCAGCACTGGATTGACGATGTGTATCAAATGTACTTGTACACATGCACTTCTGTCCCCAGATTCCTAGTGGAATAACTCATACTGGCTTATTTCTGTGCCATGATTTTCTGCTATTTGTGGGTCATTCATGTAATATGAGACATGGAGCTTGTGACATGTATAGCAGTTTTTCTTGTCACGTTAAATTGAGGTTAACAGGACTACCATTTATGCTGTGAGTTATGATCTGCTCTGTAACAGTTTGTGTATCCAGAACAGATGGTCCAAAAGTCCCAAAAAGTCAGAAAGGAAGCAATACATAAGTGGTTGCCTGCAGAAAATTCAACAGTCACTTAATTGTGTTGCATCCAAACAAGGTTGTGAAAACAAATTATTTCCTATAGAGTTCTAGCTATATCTCTGAACACGTGTTTCATCCAGATAAGCTAAACTACCCTGAAATGCCTGCAGATATATGATGTATGCTTTGTTGTAACATGGTAAAATTGCAAGCAGAGGAACAGAACACATGATGATGTGGATGATAAAAAGTGAGCTTGATGGTGGTGTAGTGGTATGTCTGTCACTCTGTTCAGCATTTCCAGCTGCCTATCAGTCTGTGTTTGTCTGTAATGTCATGTTGGCTGGTATATCTTTGTGATCCACACCTCTCCCTTAAGAGATTCTGAATCATGCACTTTGTGGAGCAGGTAGGAAGATGGGGGTGTGGAACTGAAATGACAAGCAAGCTTTATTATTTTGAACTCATGAATGAAAAATTGTTTCACTGGAAATGGTAGCTGATGCCACTGAATTCTGACAACTTTAAAGCAGAAGCAAATACAGGCATGTGAACATTTTGCAGGGGGTAATTCTTACAAACAGTCATTTAGAAGGTACAAAGAGTGTCCATAATTTCAAGAATTGTGCTGGCAATTTTTTTCCCTGCCTTATGTTCACTACAGAGGAAGGGACCAGAGTCCCTTTTCTTCTGTGTCTGTCTGTAACCCAAGAATAACTGGGAAATCTGCACTTAACATAATAAGTTTGGTTTGATTTAGTTTCTCCTGATGGTTCATTCCTGTTATGGAGGTTGATGAGAGTAGTCTAAAGGCACTTGTGTAATCAGAGCTTTTAGGTTCTAGACTTTTTTCTGATAAGGACTTTGTGGCAAAGCTCTATAACTTTACCTCAGAGTTTCTATGGCATCTCAGGAACCCTCTATCCACAAATGTGAGTTATCTTTGGTACTTTGAATTCTGTGTATTAATTACAAATTCTGTTTTGTATTCTGAGCATTAATTTGATTACATGAATGCATTATACTTTCAGCTTTATTGAAGTAGGCTGGATTTACCAGGAGAATTTTTGTGTCTTGCAGAAAACCACTGGTGAAAGTTTTTTAGGCTTTGATGATGAATTTTACTTTTTCACTTTAATTTTTTAATTTATTTTTAAATTTATTTTTATTTAAATTTTAATTTTACAGGAAAAGATTTCCTTTTTTTTTTTTTTGCTACTCACTGCTTCTGCATTTGTATGGCAATCAACACTGTCTTTAAAATAAAAGGAGCAAAGCAAATTAAGACAAGCTCCTCTCAGTTGCCAACTAGAATTTTTGCATAGTCAGAGGCACACTTTCTATAGGTTTGCCACAGTGAATGTTTTTGCTGTAAGCAGCCCTGAGTGTGCTTTGACTTCTATAGTACAAAATACAGCTATGGGCTATTTTCCACCCTAGAAAAAATGTATGGCAATTTTTTTTATTCTTGTAGTATGTGATTTTTCTTGGCTGAACATGAGCCAGCAGTGTGCCCAGGTGGCCAAGAAGGCCAATAGCATCCTAGCTTGTATCAGAAATAGCATTGCCAGCAGGAGCAGGGGTGTGATTGTCCCCCTGTACTCAACCTTGGTGAGGCCGCACCTTAAGAACTGTGTTCAGTTTTGGGCCCCTCACTACCAGAAAGACAGCGAGGTCCTGGAGAGTGTTCAGAGAAGGGTAACAAAGCTGTGAAGGGTCTGGAGCACAAGTCTTATGAGGAGTGGCTGAATGAACTGGGATTGTTCAGTCTGGTTAAGAGGAAGCTCAGGAGAGATCTTGTTGTCCTCTACAACTACCTGAAAGGAGGTTGTGGTGAGGAGCAGGGGGTCAGCATCTTCTCCTACGTAACTAGCAATAGGACAAGAGGGGATGGCCTCAAGTTGCACCATGGGGGAGATTCAGGTTGGATTTTAGTAAAAAATTATTCTCTCAAAGAGTGGTCTGGTGCTGGAATGCACAGCCCAGGAAGATAGTTGAGTCACCATCCCTGGAGGTGTCCCAGAAAAGTGGAGACGTTGTACAAAGGGACATGGTTTAGTGGGGAAATACTGATGGTAGGTGGATGGTGGGACTGGATGATCTTAGGCATCCTTTCCAACCTTAATGATTCTATGATTCTACGATTCTATGTGATATATATTTAATAGAAACACAGAAGACATATATTTTTTACCTAAGAAAATGTTGAATGGGGTATTTGATGCAGAGTTACTTCAATTCATTGACTGTGTTATTTCTGTGAGGATTCTAAGGGAGGCCCAGCCTCCTCTGGGACTTCTCCCAATGCTTCCCATGGTCCATGAGCTCCATTACAGCTCTGCCCATGACCATCAGGCCCTACCGCAGCGATGCAATCCATGCCTATAAATCAATATGTTGAATAGACTATGAAAGACTGTCCCAGGAAACTTCCTATCTCTGCATTTATTTTAACTAATTCTAATTAGTTAATTTACAGAGCTTGGCAAAACTGACTTTGCCCTTTTTACTGATTACACCTATTCCCCTGAATGGTAGGGCATACCGTTTCCATGGTGGTGTTACAGTGCTTTTAGCAATTTATCAGTTTGGGGACCAGAACATTTTTTCAGTTCTTTTTAAATCTTTGCATTGCAAGAAAGACATTATCTGCCTTCCAAAAGGCAGAGAAGAGGTGCATAGGGTTATGTCCATAAAGTAGAGATTCTCACATTTTCAGGTTATAGGCCCCACACTGATAGAGAGAATATTTCCCATCACAGACCCGTGCCACTCATCTGTCAGCCATGAATGATATGATAAACTAAAACTAGAAAACAAATACACTTAGCTCTTTTAAAAAGCAGTGTGAGTAGGGATTATGTATTTATTTTTCCCATTTGAGATACAATAACACAGTCTTCAGGGACTTTATTAAAACTTCTACTCCGTGTGTTTTTCTGCACACTGCATACACATTAATATCTACTTCTCCTTTCCCCTGTATATTTTTTCTTAGCCATCTGACCTTGTTGTCTCTGATAAGTATGCAGTGGCCTGGTTCCTTCTTCTGCTGAACTGATTTCCTTATCTTCTGTTTCCTACTTCCCTCTCTGAGAATGTATTTTGAAAGATTACTGTCAGGGAGCATGACCTAGAATAGTGCTTAGTTTATGTTACTAGTCTATAGACATAATTCGATCCAGTAGAATATAAAAGCAGCTATCCAGAATTTTTGTAAATTCTGGAAAAAACACCCACTAAAAAATAAACACCCACTAAATTGGAGCAGCTAATACAGAAACTAGTGAGTAAAATTCTATCCACACGCCAATTTGAGTGTGGTCAAGAGCAGCATGAGCATCTCTGTGTCTCCCATCTGTGTCACTAAGGTAGAGGGAAGGTACTTTTCCTAGGACTATACTTATATGACCTGTGCAACTTACTGACACAACTGCATTAACCATGAAATTGTCATGGTGCAGCAAGGACCTAAGAGACAAGGTTGGACTCATCTGATGTATGGAATCATTTTTATCTGAAATGAGCTTTACCCTTCAGATTATACAAACAGTATTAAAAAATATATATATTAAAATACAGGCCAGTTTGTTATACTCTGAAAAGTTGATCCATGAAGTTTATTGTATGGCCATAATAAAGTCTTTGTTTTCAGGATGTTGCCATGTTATGAAGAAGATGGATTTATTGTCAGACCACAGGAATGCAACTGCGCTCTGTTTTACAGAAGATGTCATAAATAATATACTCTGAAATAACCCTCACAGATTCAGAACACTATAAATTACAGAAAGTAGCTGTGTGAAGACATTCTACAGTGAGTTAATTTAGGCATTCAGGCATAAATACATTAAAGAAAAAAAAGATATAGAGCAAGAAGTAAAATCTATGCTTTTGATTATGATTTGAAAAGAGAGAATGAATTGATGAGGCAGAGAGAAAGAAATAATCAGTTTCAGACGGCAGGTTACAGATGAGAAGATGTTTACAATAAGAATAGTGAGTGTAAATAAACAGCAAGAAACTATGCTCTAGACTGCAAAAGGAGAAACAGAAGAGAGAAGAGATGTGTTGAGCTAGAGAAAGTCTGTGGGTTTGGAAGGCAAGAACAACAGAAGGTTTCCATTTGGATCAGGTACTGCATGGAAAGTTGAGTAGAACAAGATGGTAGGAATCAACTTAGTTGTGAAGAAAAGAGTAGAAGGTAGGAATGGAGACTTCTAAAGGACTGTTTGAAGATGATCCTCAAAGGTGTTTTTTTGGGGTACTGATACATGGATTTATGGCACTTGAGACCTTTCGTGCTGACCTATTGCACATTGTCATGGTTTTGTGATTTTCGGTTATTGGTATTTCACATCATAACATCATGTAGTGGATGTACCTGGTTCTCAGAAGAGAAGGACTACTACAGTCCCCACGGTACTTTGCTCCTCTGTTACCATTTGCCAGCTGGAGGGAAAAGATAAAAGCTCGCAGTATAAAAGCTTGCAGATCACGAGACCTCATCCCTTTTTCCGCCGTCTCTCGTCTTGGCAGCACCTCGCTCTCCAGCCATCTTATCGTCGGTAGTAGAGTAAGGCCTACCTTGATTTTGGGACATTCTCTCTCTCTGTATTGGATTTATCAGCTTAAATTGTAATTATATTGTATTATAGTGTGTTGTTTTGCATTCCGATATCTTATTCAGTAAATTAGTTTGTTTCTCCTCAGATTGTTGCTGCTGTTCTTTGCTCTCAGGGCCATCTCCTTACCCTTTTCCCCTTTTCCCTTTTTCCCGGGGTGTGGGCTCATGGATCCCCTGTCCCCTTTGCCACAGAACCGGGCCGAACGTCCGTAAACCATTGACACACATCAACAGAAAAAATTTGCACAGTCCATTCTCTCAAATATCTTTTCAACCATGTAAGAAACAGAATGTATTCTTATTGCTCAGAAAACACCCTGGTTTGGGGAGACTGACCAACAGAGAACTTATTAATTGTGATGCTAAGGTAAATAATCAGTCAGTAACATCCAGGGTGCAGCTAGTTAGCAGCTGTTCTGCAGGCAGAATCCTATAGCACTTCATAGAGCTCCCATAGCACTGTTCCCTCTTCACATTTCAGGCTGTATCCAGGGTGTGCAGAGGAGTGCTACTCCTCAGCTGGTGCACTTACTGGTTGAGCGCCCGGATGGGTCAGATCTCCAAATATCATCCAGGAAAGGACTCAGGTTAAGAGGTTGTGTAAGTGGTAAGGGCTGGCAGTAGATTGCAGATTCAGGCTTACTCACTCCAAGGGAATGTAAGCTCTCTCCAGCAAGTTAGCACAGCACTTGCGCACCGCACCACGTCATGCCATGATACATTGCCTTCCAGCAAGGCAGAGATGTACTGTATTTCAAGATAAGGAATATATTTACAAAGTTCAATTTCTACAGGGCAGTAGAGGAATTAACTTTATCTGAAAATGCTCCATTTGTACCTAGCTTTGTATTTATGAACCGCCAGCACAGAAGGCTATGATTCCTTTTAAGAAGATTGACTTGATCTTTGTTTAAAAAAATGCAAACAGAAAACTCCTGCTAGCATAGCCACATGGAGTGGAACAGATAATTTATTTCTGTCAGAATGCGTTATTTGTGGATGTCAGCACTGTGTTCTGAATAGGATGTTGAAATACGCTGTGGGTATGCTACTTATGTACATTTCCAGAAAGATACAGCTGGTAAGAACAAATGAGCTGTAATAATAGGTAGTTAAAATGTTAATGGAATAATGGAGGTCAAGCAGAAACAGTCAGTCAGTAAGTTGCCAATAAAAAAAAGGAGACATATAAGAGGTCATTTGTGCCATCTTCTTTCTGGAAGAAAAAAACTCTCAATTCATTAGAGAATGAGCATCTACAAGAGCCCAACTCCCAGTCTGATCCCAGTCTGACCTTCTAGGTTGATCCCAGTTTGGTCTTTTTCCTAAACATTTCTTGTTTGGGGCACTTCTTTTTCAACATGAATTATTTAAATTTTAGATTCAGAAAATATTTATTACTGAATTTCTGAGTATGTTTCCTAAACTGAAGTGAACCTATTAAAAAAAAAAGAGTGATTGTAATACAAAATAATTAGAATATTTTTCAGTCAGTGGTGGTCTCGCTGATTATCAGAAAAGTCAACACGTACGATTTGCACTTCGTGTTTCTGAGAACTGATCCTATATTAGCTGCTCATGACAACGAGGGAAGTAGAAAACTGACTTATTTTTGCAAACTTTTCAAAACTCCTAGAAGGAAAAAACACGCAGAACAATAGATTTTGGTAGTTTCTGTTACAGCCAGCAGTCTCTGGCTAGCATATGAACTAAGAACAGTTCTCCCAACACCTATCACATTACTGGATGTTAAAAGCACTCCTTTGGCCATGTTCCCATAGTAAATATTCATGCTCTTACAGGTTCCTATCTCTGAAACACTTGGTTAGCTAAGCAATCAGTCTTTTAAATTTATTTTCTTAGGAGAAAAGTTTTGTACAAGTAGATTGGCAGATGCTCAATTTGATAGTTGTGGCTGAAGTGGTTCTCACTTTGTTAAGCTAGATGCTAATAAATAAATCTTTAAAGATATCTTTCATGTTTTGAGTCTTTCAGTGAAACTGGCTAGCATGGTGACCTAGGGATTATTATATTCACGGAGAGATACTTCCAAACAGAATTCTTATAGTTTCAAAATGTTTTCTGATGAAATGCAAATAGCCTTAAAAGAATGAGATTTAATTTTTTATAAATGTCTTTTCAACCTCTTACATTATTTTTGTTAAGCTCAGAGCTCTTTACTTCAGGAAAAAATAAAAATCACTTAAACAGAGAGAGCATTTGCTCAGATTGATCTAACATTATGAGGCCCTTTTGATTATCAAAGTTCTGATCCATGAGGTCATGGGAAGCCTTTGTATTGAAATCATGCGTGAGTTTTGTGTTAGGCAGGAGTCAGTTAGCATTTATATGTGTAGACCACTTAAAAGAGTTATTTTGGATGGAGACCAGAGCGAGGATGTGGAAAATAAAGAATATCAGGGTTTGGATGGTGTTTAGAAACTGAATGCTACTTAGCTGAGAACATATGGATGGAGTTGAACAAAAAAGATCTCTCACAGACACAGAAATTAACTGTTCACTGGTTATATGCTGTACTTGAAACAGACATTGAAAACAAAGAATAGGAAGAGAGAAATCAGCTCTGTAAATAAGCTGTAGTAAAGTCTCACTGAGGCTGCTTATGTGCAGCAGAAGGAAAGCAAGGCTAAGCTTGAATTTTCATAACTATTTGAATGTTTTCATTAAATGGTTGAGTTTTCTTGCTAAGCAGTTCACATTATTTTGCTTACAGATGATTTTGGAGCCAAAGAAAATCCGGAGGTACAAGAAATAAGTCCAAACTAGTGCAATTCTGGCTAGCACAGTTGATTGCAAAGTCTTGATTTGAAGAATGGAAAAAGTTGTGTGAGAAAAAAGGTCCAGATATGAAAAGGTGTACATTGTAACCGTACACTGCAATAGATTACTTCCCCTCATGGGCCATGGTGTGCAGAGCTCTGTAAAGATGCACTAAGACTTCCAAGAAACTTCTCAGGAAAAGGATATCAAATATTGCAGTGCTTAGAAGCAGCGATTCTTTACTTCTCTTGTTTTCCATCTTTCTGAGGTTAATCTTCTTGATAGAAGTGGCAGGAGTATTTCAACTGATCCCCGTCTCTGCATGGTGAGTTATCGCACTTGGCCCATGCAGCCTTGTCTGCATTGCTGCTGCTCATCCAGGTAGCACAGGTATCTCTGCATTATGCTGGACTGTTTGTCAGTGCCAAATCTTATACTACTGCATTTCTTCTGTTGCTTGTGGTATTGCCTTTCCACAGAATAATTAAGGGATCGTTCTCAGAAAAGTGGGAACGTGCAAAGTATACTGGTTCCCACAGGAGTTCAAACTACTCCACTAAACACTCATTAATAAGGCACAGCTTCCAAAGTCGTAATGATAATAGTAACAGCAGCGACAGTGTCCTGGGTCAGTGCTTTGTGTGCATGCATGTTCTGAATGCATGCAAGGGATCGTATTAGAGCTTTAAAATCATTTTAAAGGTTTTGCCTCAGCACATTTTCATGCTCATTTAAACCCCTGGTTTATCATTATAAAGTGTATTAACTTTCCTACGTTTAATGCTTATTTCTGACCTGAGAGAAATAAACAAATAATACTTGGCAAATGTGTTTCTTGGGAAAGGAGACTAAGTGGCAGCAGGGTACTGTTTGCACTTAGAGCTGATTGCTTTAAAAATCTGTTCCAGAGTTCAAAACGTGAAAAAAACAGTCTTGGTGAGCATGTGCATTTAACTTATATTTTCTTTTTTACTCAGAATGAATTTGCAGAGCAGTCTTCTGACACGCATGAGGCAGTGCCAGTTATTCAAGTCTTACATGAACAAGGAGAAAGCGGTAAGACACATTTGCGCAGTATTTCTGTGAGGCTGCTAGCCTCAAGTGTAGACTGCTCCCTGCTGCTGCTACTATATATACTTCATGAATGACTGGTTTAAAGTGTGGTGAAACCACAGTGAGAAAATATGTGTTCCTTTTCCACAGGCTTTTGGAAACAAATAAGCATCTTTATGAAACAATAGGGTTTCTTGTGCCAAAACATAGGTGTGGGGCTGCCCACAGCAAATGTTCATGTAAGGCCATTTAGAAATGTTTATTCCAGGAGATTGATTGGAAAGTGAGAATAGAGGAAGAAGAAAGTGGAAAAAATGAATGAAAGAATCAGAGACCTTGGGAGTGTTGAACCTGAGGAAGCCCTTTATGCTGTGGGGCCTTGGGGTGGAGAGTGGAGACGTCTCACTGTTGTATTCAAGAAACAAAGTTCTGTAAATAAGCAGGAAAGCACTTTGCTTCATATTTAATTTATTTTCTGGAAAGAAATACTGTCCTGTGTGTAGAAGCTTTTTTATTTCAACAAACAGCAAGATTTAGAGATGATTTCATGTTACTTCTTCAGGTACATTTACTTCCATTTTGGACAGTTAATATTCGGACTTGGTTTCTCTACATTACCTACTGCTAATTGCAATTACTAATTTTTGGCTGATACTAATTGCTGTTAGTAATTTGGAAATAAATGCAAATATTGATTTTTGCAATGTGGGAAGATCAACTGGAGGCTCAGAATAAGACCATCGCATTTTGTGTGATTGAATCCACTTTTTAAGTGGAAAAGACTAGCTAATTTTACAGTTCTTTTAATGCAGAAACTGCTGAATAAGCAAATGTTTGGGAATAAATGCTCAGTGAAACCAGTTCTTAATATCTTGATGCCAGTTTATTGGATAAATGTAGCTTGGCTCAATTCTCGCATCATCACTTGATGTGCGTCTTCTGTGACCTTATCACAGTACAACTCATTTATAAATCTGTTCTTATAACATCCATGGAATTTGCTTGTTATAGAAATATGTTGTGGCAGGGGGTGGAGGAAAGGTTATAAAAAAATTTATTGTGTCTGGGGATCTGAATCAGTGTAGGGTTTTATATGAAAATTGCCCTACAGGAGGTACAGCAATTCTACACAAAGACCGTGCAATTTATAAATGGGACCTTTTACTCTACAGCACTTCCTCCATGCACAATTAGGCTTCTTGAATAAAAAAAAAAAAGCAGCCATGGTGCAATGCTAACACTTATGAGTGATGCATGATTGATGATCCCCTAAAGGCAGAGAGAGAGAAAATTACCTCCTTCCCTCATTTAAGGACATTATTAGAAGACTCGATGAGTTCAAAGCTCAGGAAATTATGTTAAGAGGACTGGATAAGGCTTAAAAAAATCAGGAGAAATTATTTTCTCAGTAGTTGAAGGAAAGATTCCTTTTAATGCACTGTACAAGAAGAAGAAAACTTTGAAACACTGTTATATGGTATTCTCTAAAAGTATTTGTCACCTCATTTGTGATTTGCTTTCACAGGTACTCTTCTCTCCGTGTATTAACTGATTGTAATCTGCAACCAATGCAAATTAATGCTACATTCTAAACGCTATGCCCTTTTATATCAGTGGGAAAAGTAAGCAGATCCTTCTCTCAGTTGTAAAGGTAACACGATATACTGGGAAAGAACAGGATGAACTGACACTGTTCAGAACACCGGGGTCTGGGAGTGGGACAGCGTCAGTGTCAGCTAGCAATGTACACTTCTAATGCTAGGGAGAGGGAGAATGGTAGAGGTTCTAAATAGATCTAAGGGTACTTTTCTTTCATTTTTTGACTTGCATTCACTGCTATTAACAGCATTTTGTGCTGCTGCTCTAGTGTCAGTCAGGAACAAGTGAGAGGTGTGCTGCAGCTGATCTGGGGGATGTGGAGCTGGGTCTGTCCTGCCACAGTCCTTCTGAAGCACAGCTCCTTTCTACTGGTTTCAGAAGGAAGCAAGACTCACACAGTGTTCCTTTACGAACCCATCTGATCTGTGCCTGATGACTTAATCAGAAATTGTCTGTATGGTTCAGAGTTTGGAAAAGTTTGTTTTCTAAAGGATATTATGTTGACACAGTTTCCTGTGGGCAGAAAAGAGATGGCATCAGCAGCCATGTTATAGGAGTGCCCACCGACCACTCTACCCTTACGAGGCGCAAGGGAGTCTATAAGGGAGAGGGGTTGTGATCACTCCAAATGGGAAGAGCGTGAACTGGAACTGACACTATGTTAGACTCAAGAGTAATCCAACCACAGAAGACATCCTTAGGAAAACAGGTTTCATCTTGTTTCTTTGGAATGCTGTAAAATATAATGATCCTCACCAGAGGTGAAAAAAACTCGTGTTCATGATTCCATGTATCGTGATTTATCACCCTCTAAAATAAGGGACTACTAAACTACCTACTAAATATACTTTTTTCAGCTTCTAACCAAAATCCTCTATGGCAGTCATCTCCAAATATGACAGCAAACATCCTTAACTTAGTCAGTGTTCATGGATGTTTAGGAAAACCTACATGCTGAAAGGACAAATTAGATATCTTTCTAGTTAAAGTAGATCACAGTGGATTTGTAACATGTCTCTGCCCTATCACAATGTCTTAATGTGATTGTTATAGAAGTCTTGGGGGAACAAGAGCAATTTTGAGGTTTTGTACTCCTGTAGGAGAAACATATATTTCTCACCTGTCTCCAGACAAGAAGGTAATAGATAGTTAAGCTTTAAGAATCACATCTGATTTGATTCTTTGTAGTCTTGGTCAAGACCAATCCTTCCCTAATGATATGTCTTCACAGCATCAAAAAGTAATCTGTGTGTTAGTGCCTTGAAAAGGCTAGGCAGAGTTGAACATTCCCATTTTTCTTTCACTATCTGGAAATAGAAAGCTTTTTCTATACACAAAAAGCAACAGCTTTGTTTTTTCAGGCTGTCAATATCTATATCTAGAGTGTAACAAATCAAGAAAGGATAACAGTATCATATCCATGTTAAAATCAATCTCTTAATGCATAGCATCAATTGCTCTCATACAATAGGAGCTGTCTTACAGCTACCACTGCAGAAAGACAGAAGCTCCCCTCCTTTGAAAGTACAGCTGACAGGATAATGGCAGCAGCCATGTCTAAGTTAACTGAGACAGAGGCACTTCTCAGCTCCATGTATAAAGCTTTTAGATGTTTTGTGACATGTCCAGGGGAGACATAGACCCAGGTACTGTTTCCACCTTCAGATTTGTGGTTTACTTGGGAAGGAAGCAAGTGTATAGGCCTAAAGGGAGGCACATTTGTTCCTTGAATGACACATGGGGACAATCAGTAGCATGTGTTTGATGCACAATTTAGATTTATACAGTATCTACATACCACTGCATAGCTGAATGTACCAATGAAAACGTATTTTTACCTCAGCTGGCTCACCACAAACTTGACTTAAAAAGCTCAACACAAACCGTGAAAGTGGTGCCTTCATCATCATTAAAAACTAATCAGGCCCATCACTGCTGAAATATCAGCTTGTCTTGTTTGTATACAGAGTACATCATTAATTTATGTAAACGTCAGCAACAGGCTTCATCAAGGCTCCCCACACTTCATCCTGCATTCCTCTCAGGATGTTATCTCCACCATCCATCTCAGCTGCTTCAGCACAAAATGCTTCAGACATGGCCTGGGATGCATCCTTTGAAACCTTTGAGGCTGAAGCGTTGCAAACTATACTCTGTGCTAGGAGTGCTTACTCAGGACATTTACAGCTTTTTTTAAATTCCTCACAGTGACATAAAAACATCGTGTGGAGGCCAGAATCAGTGCCAGATGTGCTTGCATGTGCTGAGAGGAGAAGAGGATAATTGCAGTAGGTAACTTTCATTTGCTTGGCTTTGCTGCCCACTGGGGC
Source organism: Numida meleagris (assembly GCF_002078875.1). NCBI lineage: Eukaryota > Metazoa > Chordata > Aves > Galliformes > Numididae > Numida > Numida meleagris. The sequence continues at coordinate 59,208,039 of NC_034410.1, forward strand.
CGAGAGCAGCATCTTCTTCTATTCTGCCACAAGTTACTTTCCTTGCTTCCTCAGTGATCTGTGTTTTCATGATAGCCGAACTGTTGTTTCTTCCAAAGGAATTTTTGACACAAACTACATGTTAAATTAGGTAAAAGATGCAAACAGTACAATTAGCACAAGGAAAAAAAATCCATGACAGCATCAGATCCGTAAAAATGTAGCAAATTGAGTGTATTAACTTCTGCATAAGAAGATGTGCTTGATGCAATGAGTTAATGCATTAGCCTTTCACCCTAGAAACCTGTACTCAAAGCCAGAATCACACAGAAATGAATTTGGTGGCTTCATGCAACTCTCTTTGTAACATTAATCCACTTTATACAAGTCACAGCACAGTTCGATCTGCCTGGATGCTGAAGAGGGTCAGGCAAGTGAAACAGTGTGGAGCACCCCTCTGAGCGACCTCAGGGCAGCCAGGTCCAGATAGTCCACTGCTTTCCCCTGTGTCAGTTATTCGCACTGGAACAGGTTGCCCAAGGAGGCTGTGGATGCACCGTCCCTGGAGGTATTCAAGGCCAGGCTGGACGTGGCTCTGGGCAGCCTGGTCTAGTGGCTGGCAACCCTGCACTCAGCAGGGGGGTTGAAACTCAATAGTCTTTGTGGTCCTTTTCAACCCAGGCCATTCTATGATTCTATGATATGATGATTGCTGCATGAAGTTCTTTCTCCTAGAGTGTTCATCATTGCTCAGCTGACATCTGTGTTGGGAGTATAGGCAAGCTGAAAATTTCCCCCTATAATATAGAAATATCAAAGTAATAGTCTGTTACTTAGATTTCTTTTAATTACAACATGAAGAAAAGTGTTCTTGGCAGAAGTTTTTGCAGTATTTTGCAGTCATGTGCTCTAAAAGAGAAAGGGATAGAGAGATGCATGCTTCTGTGTCCCAAAATAAGCAAGCTGTGAGCAAAGAAACCTTTATTAGTACAGCTGTTTTTCATCACTGTGCTCTACTTACATATCAAAATCAAACTGCATTAAGCTAGCAGACAGGCGCAGTCAATCATGTCTTTCCAAAGCATGCTCCCATTTCATTGTGTGCATTGTAGACAGTACTTAAATATTAACTGACTACAAGCTACATTTAGACACATTTTAAAAATAACTCTTGTCAAGCTTTTGACAACAGAAGTAAGCCAAAGGCTTTGTGTGTGGAGAGGGGGCAGGCACCCAGGTACGTAATTTCTCATCTACACTGAGTAAGAATCAGTAATAATTAACTACAAAATCTTTAGTGCTTAGATCCTTGGAACATACACAGCTTGGAAGGGTTAGAAGAAAGCAGCAAAACTAGGATCAGACCTTCACACTTAGTTATGTTGTTGTTTTCTTTTTTTAAAAAAACAAAACCTCAGATGTTTTGATCTGCATGGTATCAGTGCATGTTGGTAGATTTCTAAGCTAAGGATGAGCAGTGCTTCCCCTTTTCATTTGTAACCTCTCTGAAAACACGTCTGCGTACTTGTGCAAATATTACAGGTTGTGTGAGCTTTTTTTCCTCTATTCCTGGCTTTGATATTTGCCAGCCTGTCAGAGCAGCATAGATCTTGGATCTGTTGTAAACTGGAGCCCCAGCAGGATGAGCTTGTTTTCCTTTCCTGACTGGTGAGTGTCTTGGTTTGTTATTTATTTTCTTCGATTTGGCACTTAGCCACTGAGATGTATTTTCTGCAGCCAGATAGGGAGAAGGAGCTTAAATGATCAGTTGAACAAAGAAATGTCTCCTTAAAATGAAGCATCCCATTAAGATTTTGGCAGTGGAAGCGTTTGCTGCCCATGTTTAGACTTCTGCATGTGCATACAACCTGCCAGTCTGAGCAAGCAAATGACTAATGTCTGTCTCAGCTCTCGAACAGTAAAGCTACCAAACAGGAGTGTGTTTCTGTTCTATTCAGTCTGCTTGTGGCACTCTAGCAGCTTCCACCTGTTCATCACAAAACAGAGCACCGTATCCATCCTTTCCACCCTGTAGTGGCAGACCATCCCTGCAGTGTCAGGCTGCCTCTGGTGGCTGCCTCTAGCAGCCTGGCCAGCTCAGAAGCACAGCTGTAACATGGGCAGTGAAAGCTGCTCCCCGGCTCTGACATGATGCACGTACCTTGAGTTGGAGGAGGGTATGGCTAAGATCCTGGCCCAACAGGAGTGCTACAAACCAGAGCTCTCACTGCCTGAGCAAGTTTGAGGACTAGCAAGTAGTTACGTAGATGATGACTCTCACTGTCATTTTGAGGCAAAGGAGTTTTATGAAGCACTTAATCTAGTAAGAGGGATGACTTACTTAACATGGAGCTCCGAGTCAGACAACCAAGCTGGGGAGAATGAGAGTTCAGATATACATGTATATATATATATATCCCAAAAGTGCACTCTTCTGATGCCTAATGTTTTTCTCCTCAGCGTGCTGCAGCCATGTTCCCAATTTTAGGTATTGTAGAGCCTGTGGTATCTTTCTGATTCTCACCTTCAGCTTTAAGTCATCTCTCCCAGATAAAAGTTACACAGTTTAGTCTCATCTGCAAGTGGCTCAAGTAATCTCTATAAACATCCACCTCTTGCAACAGAATAACGCAAGGATGAAGCTATAAACTAGTGGTTAGTATGTACAGCCCTGTCAGTTCATTATTACCATCCCAGCCCCACAGCAGAAGCTGGAATGCAGCACTGCTGCATATCAAGCAAATATGTTGTTCCCTTCATCGCCTTCCAAACCTCTCCTTTTTGTCTTGAGCTGCTAAAAAGGTGCGTTGGAGCTGACTCTTGAGAGGGTAACATTGCTCGGGTCAAAGAGGATGGTTAGTTCATGTCAGTCTAGTGCTGGGCTGCTAGAAGAAGAAATCCAGCCTTTCTCTAATATCAGTTTGTTCTAAAGCATCTGAACATCTGTAATAAAGAGATATCCTCCCATGAGACATTTTCCTATGAATCCTGGCATTTTACTACATTATACTTCAATTATTATTGACTAAGAAATGCAACAGGAGGATTCCACAGGCTACCCAGTGGAATAAACAGCAGCCTTTATAAATGCAAAGAATCTAAATAAGCAGGCTGATAAGAGCTGAGTATCTGTCAGTTTAAATGGCATTCAGCATGTGAACTTTTAATTGAGATGAAGCATTGCGGCACCACGTATTCCATTTATTACTTTCCATTAACTCGCATGTGACCTATTTCTCTACCTCCTGACAGGTTCGTCTTTCTGAGTACTTCACAGACAAAATGACATTTTCTTTTTCTGTCTGCTCAACTGTGATCTCAGTTTGAAAATTGTTTAGCATTCACTGCTAAAAGAAATAATGCCAAAGGCATTAAACATCACTTCATACTCCTCCTCCTCTCCTTTAATTTTCCTTCTGTCTATTTTTAACCTTACTTATCTTAAAGCCTGGAAAAAGTATGTGGTGATCAGTCTGCACTGTTTCCTTTTTGGCCAGTTGAAATGAATGAGACGTCTTGGAGTTGTTTATCTGGCAAAAGAAAGGAAAGCAAGAAGCGTTAAAAGAGGAATAAAGACATATGTTCAAGAAGTGATTAGTAGTTATGAACCACCATAGTCACCAACATTCAAATTCTTATTTTTACCCACACAGTTTCTATTTTTTGCCTATGTGATTCCTACTTCCAAGGCAACAAGAGTGTAATTTCAATAGTTTTGGCTGTATGTAAAGATTTTTGGTAACACTTCCTATGTTCTTGCTCAATTTCACCTTACTGAAGTGAGTGACGATTCTGCTATGAATGTTGCTTGGTGAAAAACCCTTCTGGTTTCAGTTAACTAGTGGATGAAACCTTCACTGTACCTTCACTATCTAATACAAAATATTTTTAAGTACCACTTAAAAATGTAATGGTATATATTCACATAACAGAGGGTTTATGATCCTTTTACTTCTTGAGGCCACTGCAATCCAGATGAAATCAGTAGAGACTACTAGTATCCAACGCGTGCCACCTGGATGGTGTCAGTGAGAGCATTTGTATTTCTATGAGGAAAGGGACAAAAACAAGTCATTTCCTCTCTCACTCATGTATAACTGTTGGATAAATGACCTTATTTATCTAGACCTCGATGTTTTATTCTACTAGCAGAGGAAGCCATGCAACTACATCGTACTATATCCAACAGTGATTTAATGAAATTAAGATATATTTGTGTGTCCTTTGATAAATAATATTTCACTTATTTGCCATCCATTTCATGTTTCATTGCTACCAACGTTGGTAGACTGAAAACAATGCTTTAATTTATGTACTGTGTCCAGTAGATCCAAATCCAATACAGAATGTGTTAAGACATGATTTTGAAGAAGTGAGGGCAAAATACTTTTAGGATGTTCATACTAGTTTACAGCAGTTACAAAGTAAACTGCATTCATGTATGGAAGTCATTCTTTTATGAAATAAATCTAAAAATATTGTAAAATACATTTCCATACATGCAAAATGAAAATGATCATTTATGTTTTAGGAATATACTATCTATTTCTGTGCTGGGGTTGGTACCTGAAACATACAAATGTAGACTTGACTAAGCAAAAAAATTGATTAGAAAACTTACCTGATTATCATGGATTTATTTAACAAATTTTAGATAAAATTTTTGTTTCCTCTCTCCCATTCAGTGAAACATATTTAAATCTGCTCCAGTGTGGAAAACAGCATATGTACTTTCAGCAGCATCCCTTCCACACAAATCTAAGTTTAGTGTAAATTGGTATCCAGATGCTCATTAAGAGACAAGCTGGTTATTTACCTTTGGTCAGATAGTTCCCAAGAGCTACCATGAGAATTAAATATGCTATTTCAAATATTGGAGTGTGAACTCCAAGCCTCTGCAGGAAGGATTATCTGTATTCTTTGTAATCTTTTTGTCTGCAGTCCAGAAACTCATCAGTTTAAATTCCTGTATTGAAGAAAACAAAAAGTACCATCATTCACTTACTGTCTGATTGCCTTTACCTTGGTCTAAGTTTCCTGAAATTTATAGAGTCACAGAGTCATAGAATCCTAGAATCATAGAATGGCTTGGGTTGTAAGGGACCTCAAGGATCATCAAGTTCTAATTCCCCTGCCACAGGAAGCCTTGCCAACTACTAGATCAAGTACTAGGTCAGATTGCCCAGAACCTCATCCAGCATGGCCTTGAACACGTCCAGCAATGGGGCATCCACAACCTCTGGGCAATCTGTGACAGCACCTTACCATTCTCACAGTAAAACAACTTCTCCCGACATCTAGTCTAAATCTCCCCTCCTTTCATTTAAAACCATATTCCCTTGTCCTATCACTATCTACCCATGTAAAAAGTTGGATTCCTTCATGTTTATAAACTCCCTTTAAATATTGGAAGGCCATAATGAGGTCTTCCCACAGCCTTCTCCACTCCAGACAAAACAAGCCCAGCTCCCTCAGCCTGTCTTCATAGGAGAGGTGCTCCAGCCCTCTGATCACCTTCATGGCCCTCCTCTGGACCCTCTCCAATAGCTCCACATCTTTCCTGTGTTGGGGGGCCCAGGACTGGACACAGCACTCCAGATGGGGCCTCACGAAGGCAGAGTAGAGGGGGACAATCCCATCCCTCTCCCTGCTGGCCACCCCTCTTCTGATGGAACCCGGGATACTATTGGCTGCAAGCACACACTGCTGGCCCATGTTAGTTTTTTTCATCCATCTGAACTCCTAAGTCCCTCTCAGCAGGGCTACTCTCAAGAAAATCTTATCTCAGTTTGTATACATATCTGAGATTACCTCTTCTTTCTCCAGTCACTCAGTGTAGCAGCTCTTGAGGTCAAAAAATCATCTGCAGTTTCATTTCCTTACCCTAATATCTTTGCCTGGTTTAGCTGCAAGATAACTTATTTCATTCTGAGTTGCAAAAGGAATAGAACTGAATGGTGCCATTTTGATTTACTGAGAACTTTACTGTGTTACACCCAACTTTCAGCATTCTTGCCATTTCCCTAAGAGAAGTGGTTCTAAAGAACAGAACTGTACCTCAGAAATCCAGCAAATATGAGACAGAGCATGACTCTGAGCCTCAAACTGATGTTAATTTTCATTCATTTTCCCCATACAATCTTGTTCTTATCCTCCTCTTCTATGAACCCTGCACAAAGGTGTCTGTGGAGTCACAGTACATTTTGTATGTACTTTTGTGGGATTCTACAGGTTTTTAAGTAAATGAGTCTCAATTTATGAGCTAATTTAGACACACTAGTTTAAAAACTCCTTAATCATAGACCCTTATATTGTTAAGAATAACTCAAAATGTATTTCTAGCAGAGCTCAGCATCAGAGACATAATTTCTGCTAAGATTCCTTAAGCTGCAGGATTCTCTACCCAGAGTCTGTGGTATTCAGCTCTGCAGCTGTTCCCAGCACAGGATTGTGTTCTGTAGGAAACAAGAATTAATTTGCCTGTGTGTATTTTAAGACATAGCTGTACATTTTCAGCACATGGATCAAAAGGTACAGGGTAGGTATTCATTACAGCAGCTGTGACTAATGCTGTCCTCACAGCTCAGCTGAGTGTGGCTTCAGTGAGAAAACTGTGATGAAAGAGAAATGAACTTAATTTGCTGAGGTTTTGATAGTAAAGGTAGTTCTAAAAAAACCCACAACAGGAGGCTGCTAGGAGCTGTTACTTTTGGGGCAGGAGAATATTCTTCCAAGCTTTTTTAGAAGTTCATTCCTTCTGATGATGCAATTTAATATTCATTCAGAAATCTCAACAAACTGATACTGCCTTTCTGAACCAGGATTTCCAGTTTCATTTGGGTGTTCTGAGAGGGTGCTAATGATTTAGCATATTACATTAAACGTAACTGGATCCCTTAAAATGATTGTTCCATTCCTTTCTTTCTGAGTGCTTTAAAGTGTTGCAAATTTCTACAATATCCTATTCTTTCAAACCTAAATCTAAATGTTATTTGGAAAATGGAACAGGAGGCTTGGAATGCGATGACGTGTTCTTCAGGACTGCTTTCTAGAACATACAGTGGAGCTGACTGAGAAGGTGGTGGAAGCACTGCTGAAAATGACTGCATTATACCTGCCATTATTTAGCTCGGATTGCTGTTTGGAGACCTCACTGCACATCAGTGACCTTATATGTGAAAACAGTGGCTTCTGCTTCATTGAGGTTGCTTAATACCTTAGCAGGGACAAAAAAATGGCAGCCTTTTCTTCTAGCATGAACATTTGAACAGGCATTAATGCCTTCTTTGCTATTGGATTGGCTTACTTACTGGGCCATCCAAATATTTAATGACATATTTTTTGCTGCAGGGTGTGCAAAACTGAAGTGGAATCATTGAAATATGGTGAATATTGAAACCCAAATGTTATTTAGTACTAATATGTATACATTGGATGCACTGATTAATGTTACACATAAGCTGATTCCAAGTGTTTGGCTTATTTTCTATGCAGCATAGGATATCATTTCCCAGAAAACTTAAGTTCCTTGTTAGTTGTGCTCATTATTTCAAATTATTTATTTAAATAAACATCTGTTTAAATTGTGAAGCACAGTTCAAGAGAATTTTACTGTAAATTCATTTTTAAGACAGGAGAACTATCTTGGTAGTCTTAAAATAAACCATTACAGTAGAGCAATGACATTCTGTTTAAATAACCAGTGAATTCCCATTTGCTATCATTAACATATTTCAATTAAGAAATAAAATTTCATCTCCCACCTCCTCCAATTGACTTACAGGGTTGTATGCTAGTGACTTGAATGCATCTTTAAAAATCAGATCTTCAGAAGAGTCTTAGAAATTCTTATTCTTTATTGCTCTCTCTCACACACAACCCACTTTAGTTACTATCTGTAGCTAATGTACCATGTCAACAATGTGCTCTTTCTCACCAGGTGCAGAAAGCATTACTATTTATATTCTTTCCTTTCCTAATTACATCTTGCACTTCTAGTTATTCTGCCTCAAGTATTTTAAGTATTAATCACTTCGCAGTCACATGTGCTAACCTGAACTTGGCTACCTACTTACCTCCCTGCCATCAACAACCCAAAATGCACTGATTGCCTATTTGAAACCAGACTGGTGCAATATTTTTTCACTGCAAAGAAGGTTTATTTTCCCAAACATGTCCAAACCACTCTCAACCTTCTGTTAATTTTCTTTCCTTAGCTGTCTTTCACTGCATTATCTTGTCCAGTAGACATGCAGCCAGTAATGTCCTTTATAAAGTTACTCACTGTCCCTCAGGAGCAACTTTTATTAGACACAAGGCTTTTCAGCCTTGTTTTATCTTGTTAAGCTTATTTTCACATTTTCTTCCAACATCATTCCTTCATTGACACTGCCTCTCCTTGTACTCTTGTTCTATAGTGCGTAGATTCTAAGTGGGTTCAGTTTGGGAAAAAGTGGAGAGATACTTTTTCCCAAGCTACTTGAGGCTATGCCACTTGCTGACAGCATTGGAAATCTGAAGAGAGGGACTGATTTTGTTATGCTGTCTACTTGACTGATGCAGTGCTGGAGAGAGGAGATCTACCTATACAAATGAACTGGCTGGAGCTGCCTTATGGCTAGGAATGTCTTCTTCTTCTCTATCTCCGCTGCTGCTAGGAGGCTCAAAATTGTTCGTGGCAGACAGTGGGTTTACCTGTTGGTCCTTATGTAAGCACACACATATTACTATGCTAACGTCAGCAGGCAGAGCTCAAGGCATTGCTAAGAAGTACCACTTCTCTAGCTTTATATTTGCCACTCAACTTCTCAACATAATGCATTTTATAGTTTTTGTGGAAACCTTCTATGTTGTCATGGTTTTGTGATTTTCGGTTGTTGGTATTTCACATCATAACATCATGTAGTGAACGTACTTAGTTCTCAGAAGAGAAGGAATACTACATTCCCCACAGTACTTTTCTCCTCTGTTACCATTTCCAGCTGGAAGGAAAAGATAAAAGCTCGCAGTATAAAAACTTGCAGATCATGAGACCTCATCCCTTTTTTTCCACTGTCTCTCATCTTGGCAGCTCGCTCTCCAGCTGTCTTATCGTCGGTAGTAGAGTAAGGCCTACCTTGATTTTGGGACATTCTCTCTCTCTGTATTGGATTTATCAGCTTAAATTGTAATTATATTGTATTATAGTGTGTTGTTTTGCATTCCGATATCTTATTCAGTAAATTAGTTTGTTTCTCCTCAGATTGTTGCCGCTGTTCTTTGCTCTCAGGGCCATCTCCTTACCCTTTTCCCCTTTTCCCTTTTTCCCCGGGGCGTGGGCCCGTGGATCCCCCGTCCCCTTTGTCACGGAACTGGGCCAAACGCCCGTAAACCATTGACATATGTTTAACAGTGTGCTGCAGTAGTCCTGCTAGGTCAAAAATGGTGTTGCACTTCAAGAAAAATAGTGAACACTGAGATGTGCACTGGGGGAAAGCAATGGGAATTAGCAGACATCTACAAAATGTGACCTTCAAAGAAAGGTGAAAGGAGTTAGTATTAGAGCAGAAAACAGAAAGATGAAGAGAATTGTATTAGCTGTCTTCAACTGAAAACAGAAAGATGAAGAGAATTGTACTAGCTGTCTTCTCTCTATATGAGAGACTGCTTCAGAAAGAAATGGAATTATTTATTCTCTCAGTCCATTGTGAATAGGTAAAGAAATACTGGGATAAAGCTACAGGAGGAAGATTTCTTCTAGTTCCTAATGTGACATTGGCATACACAAGAATCTAATTATCACCTGCTTTACCCTGGCTTAGCCATTCTAGCCCCATTCTTTAGGGTTTGCAGGCTGTTTTTGCTAAATACACTACTATAGTTATTTTTTGGTATTTCTATTTTAAAAGCTCTTTGACCACTTAATTAAAACTGTGGCCCTGTTGCATTAGCTGTCCTGTAAGTACGAAAATGTTCCCTGCCATGAAGTGGCAACTCAGAGAGCATTAAAAATCACTACCATTGGGTTTTTTTTCTTGTTTTTTTTTTTTTTTTGCATTGTGTTAGCACCTAGAGATGCCAGGCATGGCTTCAACTTTTCAGTGTAACGTGAAGTGTACGCACCCGACCATTACAACTATTCAAGGTTATTACAGCTGAAAGCCCTTCTGCAGTGTAATGGCACAGAGCAAGGACTCTTCAGGTTCCCAAGCAACAATTTCTCACTGTGTGGAGCAGTGTAGTTGCAATATCTTGTGGTCCTTTCTTGGTTATTTTCTTTCATAAAGATTTTAATTAATTAATTTATCATTTTCCCTTTATGAAAATAAATAGATACAGATACAACATACTCATGCTGCAAGAGCAAGTCTCCACTTCTGCCCCTCAGAGTGGAAGAGATGCAAATGTAAAAACTACACAAAACCACTTATAGTTTAAGTAGCTTCTTAAGATGCTTCTTACCATTTCTTGACATCTGTTTGGTTATATTTCAGCTGAGTGTTGAAGACCCACTGTGAAAATTATTTATCTTTGTTTAAAGGGAGAGAATTTAATCAAGATGGGTCTTTTACTGTGTTAAGTAAGGAATTTCATTAAATAAATGATTGAATGAGACTATTGAGTGCTTTGGCTAAGAAATAGAGGAAAGAGTAGTAATAAGTCATCACTGTTGAGGTAAAAAAACAAACTCTCAGCATCATACTTTCTGACTATATATCACATCGCATTTAAGGCTTACAATGCTGAAAAAAATATTCCGAAGGTCCTGCAAGATAAGTGAGTGGTAAGAAACTCCTATAGCATGGAGACACCAACATACTCCAAAGCAGATGTTTCCAAAGCAGATCCATGAAACCTTAAACTAAACAGAGATAGGATAAACTGCATTACATCTCCTTGCAGTAACAAATAGGAAGAATTTGCTTAAACTCTCAACCATGCAGTTTAATGTATCTTCCAGTTTATGTATTAATATTAATAAATAATAATATTAATTAATAATAATATTACAATAGTAATTATTTTGATTCCAGATGGTATTGTTGTCCTTTTAAATGTTTGGTCACTTTTTGTGTCATTGTTTTTTGAAGTGTAGCCACAGTCTCTGCAGTTCAGTTTTACGTGGTGTGAAGAGTAATAATGTAATATCTTTTTAGAAGTGGCCAGAACAACTGGTGGCCACCTTTGCTGCTGCTGCTGCTGTTAACACTGGTGTGTCTTAACAAACCATTACAGCTGTCATGAAAATCTCTCAGGTACAAACTGTTTTCTGGAGACAAGCAGCTCCACCCCAGAACAGCCACTAAGCCAGAGGCTGCTATGGTTGCCTGAATTAACACTGAATGAAAACCTGGGTCTCTTATATCCCAGGTGAGTTCTATAATTGCGAGCAATCCATTTAGAAACCAACAGCAGATGGTTCATGGTGTGTTGTGTGTTCATTATGCTGGAGATGGTTTACGTCGCTCGGCATTTGAGGAACTGGGCTGGAGCAGGTGAAATGCAGGCTTGGGCCTTTGCTACAAGCCAGAAAACACAAGCTAAACATGAATTTTCTGTTTTTTAGGTAAGCACCTGAGTGTTCAAGATCGTAGCATTTCTAAATATTTTACTCTGTTAAATGTTGCCTTCTTATCTCTGTCAGAACTGTGCCATATAAAGTCAAGTGAGGAAAATAAAAGGTTTTTTTTTTCTTTGGACACAAAAATTTATTTTTAAAATCAGTAAGTGCAATTGTTTTGCCCACCAATGAGGGGAAATAGTATTTTAGTCTGCAACCCATGTTGCAAACAGTTTTATATAACACTTCTTTACTGTTGACCATTCCTTTCCTTATTCCTATTTTTGTCTTTTTTTTTTTTTTTAAGTAGCCTTTCCTTGTATTCAGATGGAGAGCCACTTCCAGAGTTTAAGCTGGAGTTAACCGAGTTTTTTCAGAACCCTGTCAAATGGATGAGCAGTTCAACTTCCTCCTCCCTCCCTCCCACATGTGTTAGGCTGCATTTAGCAGAAATGAAGTTCATTTGCCACCTTGCCATCTACCAGAAGGTCCAGGGCTGCAATAGATGCCCTTCAGTTTCCACCCTGTGTAGATACAGGGACACTATAATGGGTGAAATATATAGAGCAGATATTAAAAAGTATAGAAGAAATGCCAAGTCATGGCCTGAACCTGTGATTAAGCGCCTGGTGGGCAGGCAGGGACACCCCAGGGGAGCTTGGGTGCAAGCAATGCACCTGAGTGACCGGAAGGGATGGTGCCAGGATCCCTTCCTAGACTTTATTTAAGAATTGGCAGGTGGAGGCAAGGGTATCTTGCTGGAGAATGCCATTTATTTTCTCCCTTGAGAGGCTAGTAAAAGCATAAATGTGACCTTTTGAGTAGCTGAGATACAAAGTTGCTGTGCAGCTGGAGCGAAGGAATAAGTGCTCGCATCCCCTGGCCTGTACTTTCTGATTTTCACCATGCAACAGATACCTAAGACATTGAGCTCTACTGACAGGCTGCCTCCCTTTCGACTGGAAAAGTATGACCTCACTCATGAGTACTGCTCCTTGAAATTCCAGGATCAGTGATGAAATCCCTTTTGTTCTCTTACAGGTCTTTTCTCAAAGGGATATAAGACCTTTACACTAAAGCAGTTTTGGAAAGCTTAGTTCTACTTTCAGAATGCCCTACCTTTTCTCTTATGCCTGACTGCTTTCATATAAAATGTGAGATGGGTTGGGAAAAGCCATCTGAGCAATCAGAATCAGTAAGACTCAACTAAATGGTTTGGTCCAGTCCAGATGCTCTAGCAACGGTCATAAATCTGATGTTATTGGCTGCCCTTTACTGGAATTATGTGGTTCGTACCATCATTCCCTGTCACTGGTGAGTTCAGATGCATGCTTTATCATTTTGTAAAACATTAACATAATCCTATTAAAATGCAAAAGCATCACATTAATATGGGGTAAATCACCTAGTTTGAAGCCTTTAAGGCAGGCTGTGAATTATTCAGTACCATGATAGATATAGCCAGCAAAACACAGCAAGCTTCTGATTAGCCCCAGGATAAATTTCAAGAGGTCATTAAGATCAACGTATTCCTTTAAATGTAGACTGTGTGTGAGAGTATTTGAAAGAAGGGGGGGAAAAAAAAGGAAAGTCTTCGGAGGGGTGATGAAAGAGATCCCAGTCTTATTAGAGTGCAATAAAACATGACCAATACCAGACAAAGTTAAAATAGCCTGGAGGCAAAACCGCCTCTTGCGTTGTCCTGCTTACAGCAACAATTAGAAGAATGAAGTTTCCAATAGGAGATGCAAGCATGAATCCCTGATAACTGAGTGCCAGAGACTATTTGTCAAACACTAGGTAAACAAACAAACCTGGTTCCAGTGGAAATGCTTCAAACAAAATGGAAAGCAAACACAGTTTCGGAAATATCTAGTCATCACTAATGCACACAAATCTGTTCAGTGTAGAGGAAAAAGAACAAACAAAGAAGATATACCTAGGGTATTTGTATGCTTATTTAATTGGCTTTATTTTTTTAATCACAGATGATATCAGGCAGTGTCTTTCAGTGTCTGATTAGAAATGCTACCAACCAGGGTGAGCATTAAGTCCTGTTAATCTGGCCAGGAGATGCATTACAATTAGTTTTATCTGCATATTGCCTGTCCTGTTTGTTCCTAGTGCAGGAAGCAGTGCTGCACCCACAAACATGTTTAATTAGGTATAGGACCTTCTTACTTCCGCATGTGTAATCAACTTCTGCTATTAGGACTCCTCTGAGAGCTGGTAAATGAGTAGCATATATAATTTCTTCATTTGCATACCTGCTTACTCCCAACTTTGAATTGGGGCAGTTTTCCTGTCCAGAAAACTCTAGGAGTGGATACATCACAGTGGTGTGTACCAACCTTAATAAACATAGGTAACCTGCAGTAGTTCATACAGGTAAAGGATGATATTTAGGCACTTGTCCATTGGAAAGGGCAGTATTTTTAGAGAAACTTTTCTCTTTTGCGCTCTATTTTTTTTTTTTACTACTGTCATAAAAATGAGGATAGAGGCTGCGTGTTAGGCATTACCACATGCAGTTCCATTGCAGAGTACTTAAGTTCTCTGTGGAATGGTATCAAAGTATTACTCAGTTCAGTGCACAGAGGTGAGCTCCTCATCACAGCTCCTTTCCTGCCCACCTCAGTTAAAAGTGTACTTGGAGTGTATTAGTAAGTTGCAGCCTGACTTTTAGATTGCCAAGGGGCTGAATGCATCTTACCTCTTTAATACATGACACAGATTTCCTGAGGCAAATTTATTGTCCCGGTGACAGGTCAGAGTGGAAAGAGTCTATATGTCGAAGAAAGCCTGTTCTTTGGTGGGTTCAGCCCACTGCTCTGGCACATAGTTTCCAAAAGAATTAGGAAAGATAGTGAAGCTGCTGAACTACCAGGCAAATTTTGAGATATACCATTTTGAAATTGTTTTCCAGTAAATACCCATTTCTTTATGTCTTCTGCTTCTTACTCTACTCACTTTCAGAGCTCTACAATGTAACAGATTTCTCAAAACACCTCCTCCTCTAATGCACATGGACTCTTCTGTTTTGTGCTGTTGCTTTAAATCTTACGCAGACACAAAATTCTCTGTGATGCCTCTTCCTTTCACAGACACTGTTTGCATTGGTTACAGTGGCAGGAAACCTTTGAGAAGGTAGCCCTGAAAGATTTTCTTATAGTTTCCAGCTGTGGTCCTCAGGCATTGGAACAGCATAACTGGCTTTTTATGGCATAAATTACAGAAGTGACATTAAAACAGATGAGTTTATTAAAACAGAGCGAATCACTGATGACATTTAAGTCTAATTAAGTCAGGGTATTCAGCTTAATGATTTTATTCCAAAGGAGGTAACTATTTTGGAATTCATGATGTTTAACACAGATCTTCTGGAATACAGTATTGTACCTAGGGGTGCCATTATCAGGGTCTGTAATAGAAAATGCTTTCACTTAAAAGGCTGTGCCAAGTGAAATCATGGTGAAATTGATCTCAGCCATTTGAAAATGTTATCCCAAAATGTTGTCACAGCTGGATAAGCAGTTGAGTTAGAGGAAAGACAAAATATGTTCACAGTGGCAAGGTGAGTCTATCTGTAGCCTGGAATAAGATGGGTAAAACCAAAGGGTCATTGTCATCCTTGGCTATGAAAGTACCCTGTAGCTGTGTGTTCAAAAAAGACATAAATGGAGTATATTTCGGACTTAGCACCAATTAGGGAGAGAGCTGATAGGTGCTGTCCCTCTCTCTGATGTAATATATGCATTTCAAAATACAGGCTACAGTAAATCATTCACTAGTGCCCTGGTTGCCTTTTCTTGCTTCTCTACTGGACTGCAGCATTCCTGTCTCTGTGCAGCCAAGACATGTTTGTAATTAGATTTGATTTGCAGACATTGCCTGCAGCTTAACAGTTCAAGGATATTTTGTTGTGTAAACTAGATTCTGCTCCACTGACTTAGCTGCTGTTATGTAGACAACCTTCCTGGAAATTAAACCTTAGACTCTGTCCTTCAGCACTAATGGGACTGGCTGTTTGCTACTCTGGTTCTTGAATACAAAATGCTGTTTATTTCTTCAGCAGAGTTCAGCTAACCCTATTATCACTGATGACAAGCAATGCTCAAAGGGGCCAGTACATGCCAGTGTGCCATATCTGCATCCTATGGGACTTCCAGAAGTCATATCTCCATCCACATATTAGACAGATAGCATATAGAGTTTTTTTCCCCCACCTCGTTACTCACAGTTGCAGCAATGTTGCTGCTTGGTATCAAGAGAGCTCATGATCCAGGTCCTCTGGGAGGGGAGATATTGGGGGTTTGTTTTCTAATTTTCCTGAGTGGGTTTTTCTGATGGCACTAAACATAGCAGGGAGCAGAACTATGCATCCTGGTGTTTGTAATGGTTTTTGTTGACTGCACAGAGCAACAAATGTATGTGTAGTGTGCCTATCACCAAAAGGCCCCCTTTGCAAGTCTTTGGCTTGCTGAGCTGCTTCTACAAGTCTTTTTTGCAAAGGAATAATAGGGTGATGTAATGCTCTCTTCAAGGCCCCTCTCTTTTGACCAACAACAGAGAGTGTAGGGTGACTGAGTATGTTTATGTTCCTCAGTTCAAGTGTTTAAAATCTGTTCTAATGAATGCAGAGTTGAACACAGAGTTACAATTACATGGGCAAAACACACATATTGATCCTGTGCAGCCTGCCGTAGATGTTGCTGATTGAGCAGGGGGTTGGATCAGATGACCTCCAGAAGCCCCTTCCAACTTCAGCCATTCTGTGATTCTATGATACATTTTTACATGGTCTTCTGTTTGCAAGTTTCTCATCTTTCCTATTCTGATTTGAACAATACCAGTATCTTTAGATGTGTAACAAGGAACAACTGGCACTGGATTTCAAAAAATAAATGATGCACTCAGTCCATTACAAATAGCATGCTCTTTCTTAGACAGTAGTGACCCTATGCACTAAAACAATCCAAAACAAGCCTCCTAGAGCCAAAAAAAAACCCAAAAAACCACAAAGCAAATGAAACAGTCCCAAGTGCAGATAAAAAAATAGTTACTAAAACCCAAAGCAACTTATCTCAAGATCCATTTCAATACATCTGCAATATGTGAATGCAGCTATCACTTTTTCTTTGTGGAGAGTTGTCATCTGTTGTGTCCTTGCTTCACTGTAAAATTGCACTGGATCTGCCAAATCATATATACAATATTAAACACCACAGGCAAACTTTATGGATTCACGCACAGCAAATGTTATGTAAACTGTTGAGATGATTCTCTCTGAGTCCTGGTTTGTTTCACTGAATAAATCTGCTGAGTTTGTTCCTCCAGCTCACTTTACCTCTCACACTGTTCATTTGTTGTTTCAGTCAGGAACCTATGAACAACAATCCTTTTCTGTAGTCAGTAGGGCATATTTCTAAGTTGACCTCACTCAAAATACTGGATATTTAACTGCAATGCATATCATTTACATATTCTATTGCCTATAAATGCAGCTCCATTATTAGACTTTGTTCCACACAGAGAAACATATAGCAAAGGGTCATTTTCTAGCTTAATAGTCCAGCAGAGAGACACAATCCTGAGTGGCTAATACAGAAATAGCCAAACTTGTTTACACAGAAGATTGCACTGGCCAGCTGCCAGGATTCCAAGTGCTACACTTCATTTATAGTGATATTTGCATGACCTTGTAATCTAAAATATATTTTTCTGTTATTAGTAACTTAACTGCAGAAGGAAATGTGTGTGTTAATTCCACCACAAGAAAAAGCTGCAGATGATTTGATTTTCCTTTTTTTTGAAGATACAGCGTGTTATATCTTGAAGATACAGTGTGCTGTATCTTGAGAACTCCATATATTTTCCTTTACATCTAGCAAGTTTGGTGTCTGAAATGCTCATTGGCTCTATATTTGTAAAGGGGCATAGGACAGCATCAGATACTCAGTGAGATCTTGCTTCTTCATTTCATTTTAATGCAAGTACTACAAAAGCACTCTCATTAACTAAAATGACAATGGCAAGAAAGCAGTCACAACACTTCTCAGGATTCATGATGCTGCAGAGGCTAGACTGGCTGCCGCATTCAGATTATCATGTGGTAATACAGGCAGTCTCTAGTCGAGCCTGCTGCTCAAAGCAGGGTCAGCTCTGGGTTCAGACCAAGTTGCTCAAGTTTTTAACGAACTGGAGGTTAGAAATCTCCAGGGCTGGAGACTGCATGGCCTCTGTGAGCAATGTGTTCTGCTCCTTGACAATACTCATAGGGCAAAAAGCTTTTTATCTCTTCTTTCAATTTATGCCACTTGCCTCTTGTCTTCCCACCGTACACCACCATGAAGAACTTGACCGCATCATCCTCAAAACTCCCTTGTAGGTAGCTCTTTTTTATCCTGGCCATGGACTGATCTCTTAGCCTCTCCTCATCAGGCAACTGTCCCAGCTCCCAGAAGTCCTGGTGGCCTCTCACTGAATGTGCACGATGTTATCATTGTCTTTCATGTACTAAGGGGTCTAAAATGGGACACAATATTTAGATGCAGCCTAAGGAGTGATGAGCAGGGAGAAGATCAATCTTCCAAGCATGCCAATCTACTGGGTACACTCCTTTTCATACAACCCAGGGTGTTTGATGGGAAGAAAAAAAGAAAAATCTTTATAAATCTTAAGGAAAGGGAAAACTAGTGCATGTTAAATCACCATTCTATAATAATGTTCTAGATCAACCATGTGATCTGGGGAGAGAAAACTACTATGTTGTTAGACATTCCTTTTTGATTTATTGATTCCTTAATCTTAATTCCTAAAGATTTCTTACTGAAGGTACAGATTCTGTACAGCTAATCTGAACCTACTAATTCTGGACTTGATTCTGCAGATTTCTTAGAAATAATCCATGTCTCCTAAGGGGTCTGGAAACCACAGGCTAAAGTAGCTGAGATACTATTATAGTACTATACTGGAACACACGCTGCTCTCAGCCATTGCAGCATCTGCTACGTGCTGCCATATAGGTTACTTAAAAGAAGCATTTTGCATAATAAAATAAGGAAATAATCTAAGTAAATGCATGAATTTGTCTTTTAATTTTATCTGATGCTGATACATATTTGCTGTTAGGAAGTGCTGACTCTTGTTAGTCTGCAAAAAGGAAAGGAACAGATTAACCAAGCAACCTCTCAGCAAGGGTGCCAGAATACACTATATTTATCCTGGGTAAATACAGCTTTGTAAACTGCCTTTGCTTTCACTATCTTTCCTTTAAAAAAAAAATAATAATCAGAATTCCACCAACTGCACTGAAGGAGGCCTACAAGACAGCTGGAGAGGGATACTTTATCAGGGAGTGTCAAGGGGTAACAGATTTAAACTAGATGAAGGTAGATTTAAATTAGAAATTTTTTACTCAGAGGGTGGTGAGGCACTGGCATGGGCTGCCCAGAGAAGCTGTGGGTTCCCCATCCCTGAAAGTATTCAAGGCCAGGTTGTGTGGGTCCCTGGGCAGCCTGATCTGGTGGGTGGCAGCCCCACCCGTGGCAGGGGGCTGGAACCAGGTAATCTTTAAGGTCCCTTCCAATTCAACCATTCTAGGATTTTGAGGCATTTTCTCCCTTTACTGAAACCCTCAGCATGTTTGAACATCGGACATCTCCTTTGCTAAGAAACTGAATTGAGTATAAATACCTCTGACTTTCCATGTTGAAAATTTCAGTGGTTGCCAGGCTTTGTTCTTTTAGTAGTCCTTCTGCCTTTCCCCTTTCCTTGTCTGTTCTGCTATACCCTCAAAGTTACTCTATTGTCCCTGCAGCTCCAAGTCTCCTCCTTACCACCTGCTTGTTCTTTTGCTTTCACAGATGCTCAAGTTAATTCTTTTAGCTCTATTTTGTACTTCTCTCCTTTGTACTTGAAATACACCCAACCACAGGTCACATTTTGCTTCTGCTTTGTCCCCCACTGAATGTCTTCAAAGAACATTTCAGGATCCAGAGACTTTATGTACTATATTTTTTCCCTAGCAGAAGTCCCACTGCTTCCATCAAGGCCCTCTTTGAGACTTTCGTTTCCTTCCCTAAGCCTTCTTATTGCTGTACTTTCTCCAGATGTCATGAGTACTACTGACTTCAGGAAGACTGACAGGCTCTGTCACAAGCTTTTTCCATCAATTTACCTTATTTTCTCCTAAGAGCTTTTGTTCCTGGTCTTTTCTTGGTCTGTTTCCTTCCTCAGTGATGCATCCCACCATGACTGAACAGCTCCCTTTCCATCTTTCTCCTCTCTGGTGGCTCCTTCTATTCAGCTCCCAAATGCGTTTTAATGTTTCATGTCCTTAAACACATAAAAGTAATACCATGATAAACCTACTTTCTTTCTTCTTGAGTATCATTAGATGAACTCATCTGCATCCCCAACTTTCCCTATATCCTCATTGTTCCTTATTGCTCTTCCAGAAATGCAGATCCTACAACCACCTTCCCTTGCCTGGCAATTAAATCATGTCTTTGCCTCACCAAAACTTCCCACTCCATGATCAAGTACTTCATTGCAACAGTTCACCTAGCCAAATCTCTCGTTTCTTTTGCATAGTTATCAGTGCCAAAAACAGTGGTCTGTTCAGCTTGCTCACTCTCACATAGTTTGCTGAACATTCTCTTGCTTGCTGCTATGTTATTTCCCAGCCTCTGGCTAGCTCTTTTTTTCTTGTTCAAATTCATCCTCAAAACTCATTTCTTCAGAGCTGTTGTCGCTAACCCGCCCTCACCCTTCTATTATTATTTATGGGCCCTTTAACAACGGGAGAAAAAGGAGACAGCAAAAGGAAAATGGACAGAAACTTTGTAAGCTGTCAACTTCTCCATATCTTCAAAAACATCTTTTGACATCTGTTGTTCCTTAGGATAAAGTAGGACAGAGTTTGCCTTGCAGAGGCAGCACAAATGCTCCAGGTGCCTAACAGATATTGGCAACAGCAACTGGTTGTTTCTTCTGTGCAGTCGCTGGGAGTTGTCTACGTAAAGGGATTGCATAACCAGGATGCTGTCTCAGGGGCCTACTGTCAGCCTCTCCACCTCCCTTGTGAGCAGCAGAGAACAACTATGTATTAATAATGAGCTATGAGATGTCTGAGATTTTCATCTCCTTGTTAACAAGAAAAAAAGCCAAAGGAAATGGATGTAAGGGATCCTTGTCTGAAGGGAAGACAAGATGCCATTTTCATGTTGTTCTAAAACACTCTTCGGTCTCTTCACTTTTATTGTGTAAGAAGCTGCTGTGGCACACATGATCAATGTGGAAGAGAAACAAAGGGGCCACTTCTGTGGGACATGAATGCTGTTTCCTGGGGTACTCATGCTGCCAGTGGGAACCACAATTACTCACTCGCTGGCAGAAGTGGGATTCTGCTACCAACATCGGCAGAAGGGGAGTGTGGTCTGCTCTTGCTGTGTCAAAAACTGGTTAAGAAATATACTGAGCTCTTTGCAAAAATATGATCAGCTAGAAACACTGACCAAAAGAGGTTGCAGAGAGTGGCTGAGGAATTAAATCAGTTTAATACATGTGTTTCAGCTGCAAGAGAGCCTGGATCATTCCGTGCTCTTCTTCTTTTGATTTTCATGATAAACTCGGACTTGTTTAATGTCATTACCCACAGGTAATGTCCTTGTTTTGCACCTTAATTCCATGGCAGAAGAATGCACATCTGCACTCAATGTGGATTTCTAATGTTGTGCAAATAGCTGCCCACATCCAAATTGTGATATGTATCAGCAGCAGTTACCTGGAGAACAGTATAAAACATATTGTAGTGGAATATGAACACAATGGGATTAAACAAACTTTGTGCAAGGAAAGGATAATTACGAACTCTGGATGTCCAGTATCTCATTCCACTGTGAGAGACAAAAACAAATTGGTATGCAACTTCTGCTGGTAAAAACTACTCTACTATGAAAGGGAGGAGGGAGATAATCTTTCTTTCCACTCCACCCCCCAACAGTTTTTAACTTCATAAACCAAAAGATGATACAGTGGTACTTAGTGAGTTTTCTAGTCTGCTGCACATTAAACCTCTTGAGACACTGAACATGTGCTTTGCCAGTAGGTATTAATACGTTTTGCTTCCCACTCTTACGCAGCTATTTCCATTAGATCCTTATTCTCTGGGCAAGAGAGAGACTGAGGATAAATTCCTCTTGAATAACACAGCTTGTTTACAAACCTTCCACAGCCTGAGCTAAGCCAATGGGAGGTCTCTAAATTAGCTATCTGCGAAGCATTTCAGGATGGTCTGAGTGGTGGAATGGAGCTGATAATAGAAGTTGCTTGTCTATACCCTGTGAGCTGATTAGCTGTGGAAGAGTACACAGTGTTACAATTAACATCCAAAGCCTATTCATCTATATGCTGGTACAGACAGCAGCCTCTGTGGGAGGCTTAACTGGGAGAATTATTTCTCTTTCTTCTATGCTGCTTATAGTTAGTTGGGCATTAAAGGATCCAAAGCCTTTAAAAGAGCTTGGTCTTCACAAAGGATCGAAGATGCAAGATGCTGAAATACCTCGGAATTGGCAGGACTGAGAGCAACTGCTTTATTGGTCTCCATCAATTTAGCTTATTGCACTTCAAGAAAAATATTAATCAGTAAGGCATCTAAATGGTCAGGATTCATTAGCCAAGAAAATAAAATGTGTTGAGTGTGAAAATTCTTCATGCAATGTTGCAGTTACCAATATAAACATGAGGGGGGTAATTTCTAAAAAAGTTTAGAAATTGGACAAATTAATGGTCGTATAGTAATGTTAATGTGTCCACTTTTGCACACATAGTAACAGGCATTCTTAACCCTGCATCTATACAATCAATTAAAATTGCAATGAGTGAGACAGAAATGCTATGTCACACCACATGCGTGTGATTTTCTAACATGGGACATTGCTTTTTCAACACTCTTGCATGCAAGTTTATCAATATGAGGCCAAAGCCTGAACAACCTTCTGACCATTCTGTAACTGCCATTACTGAGGAAGGTTTCCAAAAGCCCAAAGTTTTCCACACTCTTTCCCAATCAAATGCTGCACTGACACCCCCAGAGACCCTTATCCCTGAGTAACACGCATAGGATAAGCTATCTTCAGATGTAATTTGCAGGCAGGCTCGGGGGACTGCCATTCCAACTTGCAACACTGCACTTTGATTTGTGCATCCTAAGAGCCAAGGTTTTCAAGGACAGCATCTCCATGTGAGAATAGCTATGGGCCACATCTGTACATGACAAGCTTCCTCCCAACAAAAGGAAAGAAAAAAGCCTTAATGCTCTGGGGTGAATTTGACCTAAAAACTCTCATAAGCTCCCCTAGTTAATTTGGATTTTGTTTGTCTTTTGATTTCAAAGGGGTCATGTTTCACATCTCTTTTGGTATGACTGCATTTCCTTGCTCTTTGATTACATTACTGTCAATGTTGCACTGTAAACACCTGTCCCAAAGGCTGAGAGTCCATTCTGGCCATCCCTGATATCAGATAGACATTGGAGCTAGAAAGATTGCTTGTTCAGCCAGCTTGTCTTTCTGTTCTTTGCAAAGTTGTACCCTGCCTGTGTTTCTTTCCACTACTTCCTCACCTGATGCATCTTGAGTATTGCCAGGATGATACTGCCTTTCATAGTCAGTCTCTTTCAGAGTCTTTCAGCTGGTTTTAACATTCAGAAGTATTCTGAGCTTAATTTCAACTCTTTCTTTGTTAGCGTGCCTCGACTTCTCAGCATCTGCTGAGACTGAGTAATTCCCTTACTTTGTCTATATTTGTATTTTGAAAATATTTATACAGATAATAGCTATGGCCCATGCAGTTTTCTTTTCTCTAGGTTGTATTTATAGATCATTGACAATTGTCCCTCACAGTTTTTGCTCATCTTCCAATGCTTACATACTGTTTGTTAGCCATCACATTGCTGCCTTTTCCCCCCATGACTTTCCTCTGGCATTCTCCTCGAAGTGGTGATACCAAGATTCATTTTACAGTTGTTAGCTGAAGATGATCAGCCCCAGTAGGTAGAATATATCATGTCAACATTCCAGCCCTGAAAAACTTTCTCAAATAACTGGACATATTTCTACCTTTTAGGAGATTCCTGCTGTTTTGCCTGATGCATAGCGCAAAAGTACTGTCTCTAGCTGTTTGTGCAGCACTCAGCACAATGGATTTCCAGCTGCCTCTGGACTCCTTTGGTGGTTCTGCAAAGTAAGATAATTAGAAATAAAGGCATCAGTGACTGAAAAGTGAAGACTCAAGTATAAAGCTAGAGTCTCACCAGCTCTGCTTTTGTAAAGAACTTAATTTTCACATTGAACACTCTCAAACTGCTGTAGCTGTAAGAGAGTTAGAATTGAAGGTGATAATGATATGGACTGGTGCAGATTTTCCTGAACCGTATGTGACTTCAGCAGTCTAGGCCCATGAATTCAATGCAGTATTCATGAAAGCGCCTTGAATTATGTCATTCACTTGTCTGGTGAGATCCCAGAATTATTTAACTTTCGCCAACTACTGCCTGTACATTTTTTCCCCACTGAACTTTTTCTTGCTGGCTGTGTTCAGTTGGCATGTTGTTAAGCACACATGGTCATTCCTCTTTCTGCCCTCTGACTCGGTTTGAGTTCTTCACATACATTTCTCTCATCTTTCCCCAGATCAGTGTCATGTCCCACCAGATCCTCCATCACATCTTAATGCCTATTCTGGTCTTAAAATACCTTGACTCCAGAAATGTATCTGTGTCGTAACGCAATCTGGATTCAAGAAAGAAGAATATATGCATTACATTTTTTCCTTTTACCTCAAAAGTTTTAGCCATTTCGATGAATGAAAAGATATATTCAGTATCAATAAGTATCATGTACCCGCCTAAGGTATGAGACCAGAGAGAAAGCACTCGCCTCAAGCAGAGGGGCGGATGGCACAGTGACAGCATCGCTGTGTGTCTGAGCCTGCATGTCCCATGCTGTTGCAAATTCTCATGCTTCCCTGCGTCTGTGAGTGAAGGTTTGGGCTAGAGAGCTGTAAAAGTACAATGGGGGTGGGATAATTGAAGGCTTAGAAACTCGTAGCTGGTGGTTTCAAGTGACTAGTATGCCTTTATGATTAACTTACACCAGGGAGCCTTTCTCCAAAAGTCTATCTATATCATCATATGGAATATTTTGCACTGGGTTAAGTAGTTTTCAAATATCATCATTTCAGAAATGCAACTTTGTATGCGCATAAACACATAATAGTTGTAGAGCTCAATATGTAAATACATTGTTGCCAGCAAACCCAGAGGATATTTGCTTAGTTTTCATGCTGTTAATATGAGCAATAAGCTAATGACAAAATAAATAAGACCATCACTAGTGAGGAAAAGAAGATATCTGCCTGGTAGGCCAGTTGTACGAGGAAATGTTTATTCAAGGTTCAAAATGTGTTTCAAGACTTCAGAAAAAATGTTGGAATCAAAGCCTCCAATGTGTCATCACTTGTGTATCTCCAGGAATCTAGGACGCTGCTGTAAGGTGGGGAGGTGCTGTGTGAGCTGCTGTACAATGCCGTAATATCTCTGCTAACTTCTGTAGCTGAAAAACAAAGCCCCTTTGCCCCCACATATTTGCTGTTGAAAAGAAATTGCTAACCTAAATGTAGAACAACTGAAGTATGCTATCACTAAGAGATTTCCAAAAGGACATTATACTGGTTACTGTAAAAGCTGCATGTGGCAGACGGGAAAAAAAAAATCCACACACAAATCTCCTTGTTTTACGCTCTTACAGCTTTGACAGGCCCTCTCTTGGGGAAGCTGCTCTTAAGATGCATTAATTCTAGCACTTAAGCTCCCATGTTCAGTGAAATAGAGACATGAACTGACCTTTCCGGAAGGAAAAGGTTAGCGTTGAAAAACACAGATTTCAGCAATCCATCTACTCAAGGTAACCGTGGAGTTAATGCTTTGCTTAAATATATAGTGATGTTTCTTCTCCCTTGAAAAATAAGTCCAAATGATCTATATAGATGAACCGTGATTTAATAGCTGAACCAGTATTCCTACTCATAAACTCTGCATTTTATTTGCCCACTATCTGTCTCATTATGTCTTTGTCACCTGCTAGCATGTTGAGATGCACCTACATTTTATATGCCTTTTAAATGGCAGCCAGAGAGCCCTTCTCATAAAACCTTCCTCATAGTTCTTGCCTACAGTCATTTTGGGAGGGGTCTGAAAGCACTGCAGAACATCTGAAGATGACTATCATAGGTGGGATAATGCTAACGTCTTTATCCACTTCATGTCAGTTGTTTCAATTACTCCAATTACATAACAGTAATGATAATCAGACAGTGGTGTTACATGAAGACCTGTAACTGGGGGTTAAGTAGTAAATCTGAGCAAAGAAGCTGGAATCTGTATTAGGACAAATTTTTCATGGGAGGTTTATTGGGTAGGAAAGTGTCACCAGAGAACTAGTGGAAACCTCATCACTTCAGTTACTTGAAGTGACTAGGCAGGACCTTAAGCAACATTGTATGAAATGATTTTCTACTACACGCTGGAAGGAATATCTTATCTAACAGCTTGTGTCTCTGCTTGATATCCTCTGAATCTGTTTTGCTCCAGAAGGCTTGACAACCACATCTGAGGAAAATGGACTTTGTGAGATCTGAAAGAGGTCCCAGGACTTCGCCACTGTGCAGTGACAAGGAAATACTTTGTGTCTGCTAAAATCCTCAGAAGTGCCCTTCATGTCTCCTCTGCGACTCAGCACCAAGCAAGATCTGGGTCTGTGGGCCCTCCTTCTGCCATTCCTCCAGGTAGCAAAGATTGCCTCTTTCCAAATGCATGTATAATAAATGTGTGTGGTAAGTATAGATCACTAGACTAGTTAAAAAAGTCAGCTGAAATACCAGTACGTTCACTGCTTAGTCTGGTGCTGGGCCCACAAAGGTCACTGCACATTTCATTGCTTTGCCCTGTCTTGCTTAAAAATACAGGAACTGATGATGCTTTCAACCATGTTCGTTAGGAAACTGTTCTGCAATTTAACAGAGCGCCAGGACATCCCCCCTCATATCATCTGACACATTTTTTTTCTTTTCTCAGCTTTGTCCCATTAATTTTACTCAAACAAATAAAAAAATAAATAGAATTCTTCTACTACTTTGTGTTTTTACATGTTCTGAATATTTTTAGACTATTCCTGTAGTTCCCAAGTAGCCATTACTGGGATTTATTTTTTCTTCCTTCTTCTAAGATATGTGCTGCATTTAATTATAAGCTTGTGATTAGTGTGAAGATAATAAAAAGCCATTTAAATTAGAACTGATTGCTATGGGACAGAAACCAACAGGAATGCTGGGCCTAATCCAGTAAAGTTTTTAGGCCTTTATTTTTCAATGAGATACTACTGGCATTGGTGAGAAGCTAAGAATCTACGAAAGAGTTGAAAGCCTACGTTGAAAAGACACGGGATCTCCAATGCTTTGTTGGATACAAGCCTTTGCATTTCCATACATTGAAAGCCTTCTTTTTTTCTGGAAGAACATCAGGGCAGGAAGCCCTGGCCACAGCACATGTGCTAAGAAAGCATTTTAAAAGAAACAAATGACTGTAGCAGAATTGGATGCACAATGGCATCCAGGCTTGGTGGATTTTCAATAGTTCTCCAAAAAGTGCAGTGATGTAAAGTATATCTTAACGGCAATAGGCATATTCTCCAAGCATGCTTGTGCAATTAATCTAAAAGGTACATGGGATTCTGAAATAACCAAGGCCTTCCAAGCAGTTTTTGGCAGGGAGTGGCTGTCTCAGAAATTGGACAGATCAGGGAAAAGAATTTTTAAACTAGCCTTTAATCATGGCAGTAAAACAGTATTGTGTTCACCGTTGTTTATTTGTAGTGTGATTGCCTGTATCCAGTTGGCTGATGCTCTCATGTGACCACTCCAGCAGATGGGATCCATCACTTCTTGTTCTGTGAACAAAACATTTCCTAATGATCTTAATGTAGCAAAGACTGTGACTGTATCCATTGACAGCATCAGTAGACAAAGGAAGAGCAACTGATGTAATCTACCTGAGCTTCTGCAAGGCCATTGCTATGATCACACATCAGATTCTTATCCCTCAGCTGGAAATACATGGATTTGAAGAGTGGATTATTCAGTGGAAAAGGAATTGGTTGGATGATCACAGCCAGTGTTGTGGTCAATGGCTCTATGTCCAGGTGAAGGCTGGTGATGAGTGGTGTCCCCAGCAGTCTGCTGGGACCATTGCACTCAAACATCTTCATCAATAAATTGGATAGTGGGATTAAATACACCAAGCTGAGAGATGCAGTTGATACAATAGAAGACAGATGTGAAGCTGTTGAAGTGGATCCAGAGGAGGGCAACGAAGACAATCAGAGGGCTGGAGCACCTCTTCTACAAAGACAGGCTGAGGGATCTGGGTGTGAAAGCTCTGAGGAGACCTCGTTGTGGCCTTCCAGTACTTAAAGGGAGCTTAAAAACAACACGAAGCTTGACTTTTTACATGGGCAGACAGTGATAGATCAAGGGGCAATAGTTTTAAACTAAAATAAGAGATCTTTAGGTCAGATATTAGGAGGAAATTTTTTACTTGGAGGGTGCTGAGGCATTAGAGCAGGTTGCCCAGAGAGGTGTCTCACACCTGGTGGTGTTCACAGCCAAGCTGGATGGGGCCCTGGGCAGCCTGGTCTAGTTGGAGATGTCCCTACTCACAGCAGGAGGATTGGAACTAGATGACCTATAAGGCCTCTTCCAATCCAACCCATTCTACAAGTCTATGGTTCAATGATTCTATGATCTGACTGTTGACCACAGCCACTACATGCCTAGGGCTAATGTGAGGAGATCCTTTGGGGGCAGTCTCTTGTTCATTGCCTGCAAAAATGCATAGCTAATGATTTGACAATGTTAAAAAATATTGGTTTTGTAGCTGAGAAGTTGCTCTATCTAGTGTTGTTTTGCTCTTCGTATCTGCTGTAGTTTGCATGGAAATAAGTAGGAGGCATCACTTTTGGAGCAACCTATGTATTCTATTACAAAACTGATATGCGGTGTCCTGAACAAAATCCTGTGCCATGCCTCCCTATGGATCACTTCTTTCCACTGCAGTGATTTATGTTTGTCTTTGTTCTCATCTTCCACTTTCTCCTAAACCCAGTTTGGCTGGATTCTGGGACAGGTACACCCTTGCTGCTTGCAAAACCCCCATCTGGTTTTTCATGCCTTTAAACACAGTAATTTAAACACCTACTTTCCACTGTCACTACAGCAGTGACTCTTAATCCCACCTGGAGTTTAAAACACTTTGGTTTCTTTCTTGGTGCTATTACAAATTCTTGAAGATGCAAACTTGCTAGAAGTTCAGCGTTAAAGGAATAGATGGCTGATTTCACCGCAGTTTGTCTCCTTTAGCTGATAGAACACTTTTACTTAGAAACCTCAAGAAAATCCTGGCATGGCACTTCTGGAGATGCAACAAATACTGAACAGTGTCTATTTTGGGAGCCTCCAAACTTTGCCAGCCCAGGCTCCAATGCTCAGGAAATAGCATGCTGCTGCAGTAGGCATTGTTCTTTGTTCTCATTTGCCGCCTCCAGTTCAACATTTTAATTCCCTACTGCTGCTACCAAAATGACGTAAGGAGTTCTTCACCCAAGCCAACATTTATCACCACATGAACTATATAGAAAGGGTTATTGTGCCAAGTGCTGGCAGTGTCCCAAGGTTTTTGCTGTGTCAGGATATCAGCCCTCTCCTCCTGGAAAAGACCTAAAAATAAATGCATTTCCTCATTACCAGCTTAATTCTAAGGGAGATGGCAGCACAGATGGAGATGATCTTTCCAGATCTTCCAAGTCATTGAGCATTTTTGTGTTTTTTTTTTTCATCAGGTGTTGTGAGGTGCATTTCTCTTCTCTCTGATTCTTGTGCTTATGATCTGTTTCTGTAAACTATGATTGTATGTAAAACATCTTTAATCTTCTTGGTTTTCTCTTTCCACTGGGAAAAAAAAGAAGGAAAAAAAAAAGAGAGAGAAAGATCCAATTTATTGTAGCAGTATCAGCTGAGAGATACCTGTAAATTGGACTGTGCAAGCAGATTCTCATCTATTACTAAGCCATCTCTCATTCTGAGAGTAACACTCATGAGAACTGAAGTGTACCTGTGAAACTAATCCTAGGTAACTCTTAAGCAAACATACAGACAAATATGCATCTGACTGTCCCCTTAACCATCTGGTTAATGCTTTAGATCATATGCTACTGGGATTGCTAAGAACCTCCGCTATTTGCTTCCTGCCCTTTGGAGAACCTATTCGCAAGTCCTCAGGTCTCATTCTGAATCCCAGTGCCATTTCAGTCAGGTATTGAAGAAGGAAATATTTGCATTTGTGTCATCAGATAAACTTCAGTAATATTTTATCATCAGAAAAAGTGAAATGCAAATATTCGATGTATAAAAATAAATATATTTGAGGGTTTTAGTAGCATTAGAAATAATGTAACGAATATGCACCCTGTATAGAGTTTCTGTATTAATAGGATATAACATAATTATGATTAGTTTTATATGGTCATTAGACCATAGAGAATGGGTTCCTACATGATGGCACAGGTTGCTTGGAAGTATGTCTTTGTGATGCCCTTGCATATTTTTTTAGAAAGCAGTTTTTATGGAAAACATGCTTTTTCTACTTATGTGTCTTCCCAGCAGAGACTTTTTTTGCTTCAATGGCAATAACAACTTCTTTCTATTCAGGTCTCCAGTTCTCTTAAGGGTATTATTTTCCCACAAGACTAGTGAGTTGAATTGCCTACCGTGACGTATCTGAAAATGATTCCATTCCCAAAGAGTGTGTGTGAATCCCTTCTCTTAGCGGTAATAATCCTTTAAGGCTACTTGAAGTTTCTTCTTTTGGTTCACTAATTGCTTATGAAAAAATCCTTCTAGGTCTTTCTGCTGTACAATTTTGACAAATTTTCAGATGATTTTCATTTATTTTTGTCCTACATCTTTGGATAAACTGGTGACAGTTCTCCAGGACCGGACAATATATTAGAGACCATTGCAACCTGCCTTTTAATTAAAACTTTAAATGTGAGCAGCAGGAGCTCAGAAACTCAAAAACTATATTTCTCTCAGCTTTTCTAATTAATTACATAATGGACAGATTGAATGAGTAAACTGTTTGAAGTGGCTGCTATGTGTTTTTCTGATACTTCTTTTAGGAACTGCAGGAGAAAAGTTATGTAACTACAAAAAAAAAAAAAAAGTGGGAAAACCACTTAAAGCACAGTAATTCTGATTTGTAAATTATTTCACCAGAAGCAACAGTGACTCATACTTTCATTTCTTTTACAGGAGATAAATCTGAGGTTGTTTGGCTCAGACATAACTCTTCCTCGGGAAAAAGAGGCCAAAAGCCAATTCACAGAAAGACGAGTCGAATACTAAAACTCAAGATGACAATCTGACAGCCACTTGGCATCTGCTCTCAGATGGCAGCCAGCTGGCTTCTCACAACGGTATATGCACCAGAAACACTGTTAGGAAGAGCTTGCTGAGAGAGTCAACGCTGTACTCATGTAGACGCGACACCTCTTGTAAAGCTCCTCATGCACGAAGCTCAGTGGGTTGGTGCTTCACAGCAGGACAGCTCTAGCACTTGCATCTTTCCTCACAATGCATGCTTCCCCAGTATCTATAAGGAATGAACAGATTAGTGATTAGCACTGGTCAGTAATAACCACTGGTTTTCCTGGGCTCTATCCTGCTAATATACAACAGGATATAGCTTTACACAAGGCACACTCAACAACATCACTTCAAGAGCAATGTGGCTGTTGGACAAAGGCCTCAGACTGTCAGCTCTTTGATAGAGGAATTGATCTTCTTCACACAGTGCCTTGCACAATACAAACTCGTCTATCTTTGTGATTTGTAGTGCCAGCATGGTTTTTATTAGATTTTCTGTTGGGAGCAGGCCAAATTTTCCATCCCTGTTCTGCTTGAGACAAGTTGAAAACTGGTTGGCACATGAACCAGTCATACTTTGTTCTATGATGTGGACATCTCACGGTCCTGTTCTCAGCTTCCAGTGACAATAACGCTGAATACAGGCTAGTGAGAATGGTCTGTGCTTCACCTTGCATGTATGTCATTGTTCCTGCAAGGCAGAAAACTGAGAGCAGAGAAAAATGTCTGCATCTACAAACAAAAATCTTATTGCATAAAGATGGGTATGAGAACTCTAAACAGGATCTTCTGTCATCAGCTGTTGGATGTGTATTAGGTCTTTTTCTACGTCTGCACCACCTCTTTCAAGTGGTCTTGTTTTTGGCTCTGAGAATTCCTGTTCCATCTCTGGTTTACTATTAGCTATTACAGCCACACCGTCCATCATCTGAAGTATTTGTATGATCATGAATTCAGAGCACAGCACTGAGAGCTTACCACTTCTGGCAATTAACTTGAGATAAATAAAAGTGGTAAGAAGAGGTTAAGTTACCCACCTGCAGAAGATAGCTCAGTGCTGAGTGCTCTCAACAGATAAGTGCATCTGAGAAAGTGCTAATTGCAACGCCTTCCTTACAGTCTCTTTGTTGATGCACAAAAGATTGAGAAAATGAGAAGAAAATGACTCAGTCGTTGGGGTCATAGTTGTAGGAACTGGGCTCTTGAAAAACACTAGTTATTTCAGAATCTGCAGGAAAAGAATGCACTAAAACATGGGAACAGACAGCAGTCTGATGCCATGAATAGAAATCTTGGTCTGTGGTCTGGCCAGGGTTCAGGCTATGTGATGCTGTGCATGATACAGAGCCCATTTTGGTTATTTATTTAATTCCATAGGTGCTAAAAGTATTGGAGGAAGATGAGTTGTGCTTTCTGAGAGTCTTGCATTGCAAGAGGGACAGACACAGCACAATGATTAATTGCAAGACAATAATATGGAAAAAGCCAGCAGTGAATCAGATGAGTGGTGAAGAAGCAACTGCTGGTCAGGGACTGGAAGAGGGCATGAAAAAAAGCAGAGAATTGTTAGGTGGAGACAAAATGCTGTGAAGCGGGAAAGTCAAAGGTGAGTCCTGAGAGGAGAAAGGAAGGAAAAGTGAGGTTAGGCAAAGCTGTGTCTCTGGGAAGTGAATTCATGAAGACTGTGAACTTAGAAGAAAACAGGAAACTGGATTATAGAGATGGTGGACTGCTGTGTGTGTGTACAGTAGGCAGAGGGTGAAGCAGAAAATCTAATTTAGGACACAGTATTTTCAAAAGGCGTGGACAAAAAAAAGAGACAACGGATGAAGGTAGTCTGAGTAGACTCCATTGGTGCATTAAAATCCTAGTTGTAAGCCTTCACCCTGTCCGGTGTGGGGTCTGTCTGAGGACCTAGGCAAGCTTTGGAGTTCTCAAAAATGAGTGCAAAAACATCTGCTCAGAACCGGATCTAAGTGTGTTAAATACATCTAAAAGTAGTAGAGCTAGATTCAACCCAATGATTCACTGAGGTACAGTATTGCAGTTGTGCAGTTTCCCATCTGCACACATCCAGTTAAATGCCTCACTTTTAGAACGCACACTGTATGTTATACAGGGGACGGCACAAAGGTGCTGTGTTGGTTTGGAGACAATCACAGCACTCCCATATATTTCCATGCTATATTGCAGTAATACTTTTTTCTCTATGCTGCCCCTTCGGGAGGCAGAAAGGAGAAATGCAGCCAGGATGTGAACATCTCAGGAGTAGTACAAATGGCTGTGACACCACCGAAGCACAGCACAGAGTCTGCTCTCTACAGATGTGGAGCAATGGCTACACCATGGGCCTTGTGTCACAGCATGATCAAAGGCCTTGTTTACTGCGTAGTTCAAGCTGGAAGGAAACTGTTATGTGAGCATTTCTTCACTGTATTATTTGCAGGAGGAGACAATATTTTCGTAGTTTGCCTTAATATTTTGGTAGTTTAAGAAGCAGAGCTAGCACAGTTGTGTTGGCAGCACTGCATCAGGCCACAGCAAAGGCTGATTTCCCTGCTGGTTGCCACACCAATTACGTGTTCACTCAACCCTTTGGTGGCAGCTCTGACAGACTCCCACATCAACCCACTCCAGCTCAGGGGCAGAACTGTTCTGTCAGTTTTTACCCACTTATATAAGTCAGGGAAGCGATGAGATGTGACCTTGACCAGCATAGCTGCACTGGGAGCAGTGTCCGGTTGAGACACAATTTTCTTGGCAGAACCGCAGTTATGCGGATGACCTGGTTTGTTTTGGGATGTCTCTCGTGTCCCAGTTTGACAGTGTGGCTGTGTGTCTGGCTGACTTACTCAGACTTGCACATTGGAGTTTCCTGGAGAGGGACAGCCCAAAATATTGTTTTTCTTACAGATATATTTATATGGTGGCAACGGAAATTCAAAAGCTGAGCCTGATTAAATGTTGTGCTATAAAGAGTGGAGATATTCTACTAAACCATATGACTCTACGTGTACTTGACAGAAAGTTCAGAATGATTTTTAGAGTAGGTTTAACGCAAGAAGGGACAGCATCGTTCAAACAATATTGGATTTAGAGCTTCAAAATTCAGGATAAAATATTCCTCCAGTGTCCTAATCCTATTTGCATCATTAAGGGCCTACTGCATTGTAGGAAAATGCATTTCAGAAGACAGAATTCTTCAAACAGAAAAAAAATGCCGTTAGTCTTTTGTGTGTGAGAAAAAGGCAAAGAAAAAGATTTTGGAAGTCAAACTATGACACACTTATTTTGAATCTCTTAAACATCTTGAGGCATGGGCTGTTTCTTTCATCATTTAAAAAAATGTATTTCTGTGTGCTACTATAGAACTGGAAAGCAGCTGGTATAATTGATGCTGTTTATTTCTTTACAAGAAGGTTTACTAATTGCTGTTGGCAGCTCCATGTTGATGAGTGGGGATTTTTAGGATCCCAGAAAAAAATATTGTGGCTTGATCCTTCCAGTTTTATGCAGAAATTATAAATCTGATACCAAGAAACATGGATCATTATATTAAACAGCAGCCAAGAAGTAAAACGTTTTTGTGCCTCAGTTCTTCTAGCCAAACTCAACTTCTTAGCTGTATTTTAAAAGCAGAATTGTCCCTAGGATTTTTTTCATAACTCCTGTAACATCCCAGTTGTATTTATTTCTGAACTGGGGACATGTAGCAAGAACCCTTTGGTGAGTAAACACTGCTCTTTAATTCTACCTCCTCTTCTTACTGTGAATTTATTGCCACATCTCACCACTTCTGGATGCCCCCTGGGAAACAAATAAGTTTAAATCTCTGTGGTACATACCAGGATTGCCCTGATCCTTATGCCTGGTTATTTTTTCCTATGAGTGATCTTACATTTGCTCTAAGATGTCTTAAGCTAGTTGTTGAAGGAGATGGTGTTTACTCTGAACATTGCGTTTACAATTGCCTGGTTGCTTGGAACTAGATTCAATTATTCTAGTAGATTTCTTCTTCCATTTTGTTTACCCTAATTCATGGAGCAGTGAAATAACAAATAGAATGCAGGTTTACAGATTTCTCAATTATTCTCCTGAGCACTGTACCATCCCTTCTTTCTTGCCTAATCAGATTTGGAGAAGTAGACAACTGGAAAGCCAGCTGGAAAGAACTGAAAATGACATTTGCTATGGGAATGGTCACTTGCTAAGTTCTCTCATGTCCTGAGCTCTGGTCATTTAGTCTTGCTGAAGAGCAGCTCCACAGACCTTGTGTACTGAGCTCACTCCATTCTTGAGGTGCATGCAAATCCAGATATGCAAATTTAAATCAGAACCTGATGATCTCCAGGATATAATGTTGGGAATTTGTCTTCATCGGTCCAGTTAAACTAACTTTAGGCTTTGGTTTTCATCCACAGCTGAGGATTCTGAGTGGATTACATGGAAAATGTGATAAATGGAATTCTATTTAATCTGATATACTTGATGTTATATCAAGTTCCTTTGGCATCCATCAGCAGAAGACCAGAGCACAGTCTTGACTCTGAGTCCTTCATAGTTCTTTATTATAGTTCTTTGTTAATAGTTGTTTGTCAAGAGTGGCCATTATTTAAGCCAGAAAACATTCCCCTGAGTTCCTTTCAGTCACAAAATGTTTCAGCATTTTCACTGCCTGTGTGTGCTTCATCCATCCTTTGGCTCTGAGACCCAAGCAGCTGCAGCGGCTACAGGTGCACTGAAAGCTGCCAGGGAAAGTGGGAGAAGGAATAAAGACTCAGCTCAGGCTTGTTTTAAAAATTAAATCCATGAGTGAGAAAGAATTCTTTTTGTTGGTCAATTCTTTTCCTCTGAGATTAATAAATAAAAGAATGATCATGCAAGAACTTCTGTATTTTCCAGTTTGACTTTATTTTGTGTTACTCAGAGAGGCAGAAGCATATAGTCTGACAGGAGGCATTAAGCTCAGTGAACATTTTTCAGTTCAAAAGCTTCACCCCCTTAAAGCAAAATACTTCAAAAAGAGGAGAGAGTTTGCCTTCTGCAGCAAACTTAGCAAACATTTTTGATACTTAGGGCACTTTCTCTCCTGCACATCAAAGGAAAATACCACTCTTCATTAAAGGTATAGATTAATTAATCACAGGATCCAATTAATATTTTGATTCCAGCAAATAACACTTACTTACATTTTTTCCTCTACAGTTCCATAATATCTAAGACAGCTCACTGAGAAGCCAGTGCTGTGGAGAAATCCTCAATGGTTTTGTAAAATTTGTCAAACATTCCAAAATTCAGGTTCTCTTTAGGCAGAAGAAAACTTGCCTCAGGCAAATCGAGAAATACATGAGAAAAACAAGCAATTTCTATCCACACATTTTGAGCCCCATTGCCTGTGGCCCCTTCTTCTATTGCTGCTCACCACTGAAAACAGCCTGGCCCCATCCACTTGACTCCCACACTTCAGATATTTATAAAGTAGTAAGATCCCCTCTCAGTCTTCTCTTCTCCAGTCTGAACAGCCCCAGGTCTCTCAGCCTTTCCTCATATGAGAGATGCTCCTGGCCCCTAATCACCTTTGTGGCCCTCCGCTGGACTCTACTTGCTTCAGTCCCTCAAATTTTGTCTTATTTCTGTGCAAGTCTAATGCTTTCATGATGTTATTATTTTGTCTGAATACACACAAAAGAACAAATTTAATCTAGATGAAAGATGATTTTATAATTAAGTAATGGATCAAGACTCAGGTAATGTTGGTTCATTTCCAGGGCCTGCTCTATCTTGTGTGGACATGTACAAGTCATCTAAAGCTCCTCAAACATCCATTCTTAATCTAGCAATGGGGAGAGCGGCATAATGTTATGATACGTGATAAAGTCAATGTTTGTGTGGTGACAGGGCTTTAAAAATAAAAGATCCAAAAACAGCACCATCTCCAGAATCTAAATTTAATCCAACCGTGTCACAGAAAGGCTACGTAAATAGCAGGTTTGTTTTTTTCTGGTTTTGCATCCTTTCTCCTCAAAAAAAAAAAAAAAAAAAAGACAGTGTGACAAATCATCACACTGGCTTTAAAGATTCACTCCCTATCTCCACAGTCCCAGAAA
Organism: Numida meleagris; assembly: GCF_002078875.1. NCBI lineage: Eukaryota > Metazoa > Chordata > Aves > Galliformes > Numididae > Numida > Numida meleagris. Next base: position 59,245,206 of record NC_034410.1, read on the forward strand.
ACTGTAACACTCACACCTTCCAATAAACCGGAGTATTCTTCATTATATTCTTATGCCTTCTCTTAGTTGTTCTGTCCTTTTCTCTTCTCCAAAAGCTCCAAGCTTGATTCGCTTCTCATTTGCAGAACTGTTAGAATTGCTGCTATGTAAAAATAATGTGTTGGTAACAGAGGAGCTCTTTATGTTGGACATCAGGAGACAGAGGAAAACCCTTGCTTCACTTTTGATTTCACTTCCCACATTGCTTCTCCTTTCAAGTGCTACATTATTCTTTGGCTAAAATTCAAAATCTTGCCCTGTTGTTGCTTGTACCATCCTAACTTGTGATCCCTTCTTTCCCCCTTTACAGTCCCACAAGTGATGGCCTGCTGCCACTGCCTGGGCCCTTCAGGCTCAGGGTTGTGTACTGCAGATCCCAGTGCCTGGGGACTTCCCCAGCGCTTCTCACTCTGCATCAGTGGGTGGTGTCTACCCTGAGTCCTGAGGGTTGCTGAGGTTTTTGGAACAGAGGACATTCCAAGCCTGAGATGACTGTACCATTTATGGTTAATATGTGGGATAGCAGCAAGGTGGATTGCAGTCAGCCTGAAATTTAGCTGATGAGAGATGATAGAGGTAAGCTGGGATACCTGGTTGCAGTGGAGTCAAGGGCAGCAAGCAAACATGCTGGTGGCCTGGAGACTGGGACCTGTGAGAAGACTGAGGTCACCCCATCTGGTGACAATGCAATCTCTGCAAAGCTCCTGGTGCCAGGACTGGGACAGGCCCTAAGCAGCCCTTCAGAGCTGCCTTTGTCATCTGGACATTCAGCTTGAGACCTGCTTAATGAGGCTGAGCTAGGAATTGTTTTGACTGAGTGTCTGAGCTGGAATTCCCTGAATAAAATTGTTGTTATTCTCTGCAGCCTCTTACAAGCTTGATTATTCCACTAGAGACATTTTGAGACCAATCCCATGAATATTTTTTGAGCTTATTAAAAGCCTGTCTTAAAACTGGCACATACAAGCAGCAATCAATGAAAACCTGGCACTGGTACACCAAACCGCATTGTGCTGGGCATAATATTGATGTTTGCTGAATATTTACAGAATTAAAGCAACGGTTCATTTAAAGGAAACAATTTGGAAAGAAGCTTACACCAAAAGCACTAAGTAAATTATATCAAATAGCATATGAGCTTTGATACAGCGTAAATGAAGCATTAAAGCCAGCTAGGGCTGTTCTGATAAAAGATCTGTGTCTGAAGTTCTGCATAGAAATTAGTGAATTAGCATAGGTTTCACTTGCATAACATTGTGTATTTTTTATACAGAGAGGCATTTGACAGAAGTCAAAGTGATTCAGAATTGTGTCAGGTAAGTGTGCACAGGAGGTGAACTTGGTTTTCCCATATGAGTGCAACATCTAACCTTGCAGACTGACCCAGGTCTGTGCTGGGAATTTGGTTTGACTGCTGTGTGTCATAAAACAGGACACAAGCTGTTTTGGCAGGAAGAAGATGGAGAAATAAATCTGAGCTCAAGAAAATGTGGCTTTTGATGGTTGGGAAACACTCAGCATGTTCTCAGGGATGAAATGCAGAGAAAACATTTTCCCCAGCCATGATAATGTTGATACATTATAGGGTAGCTGAAAAATGCAAGTTAATATTGTTTTTGTCCAAAAATAAAATAAAATAAAATAAAAATCAAATAGGACAATTTATAGTGAAGCCCAACTCCCAAATACAAGACTTGGAAACTCCCAGCCTGGCTATGCCTTCACGTGCAGCCTTGTGCAGATGACACACTGGAACAAACCCATGTTTCAGTCTGTGAAAGTGTCAGATTGAGTTATTAATTTTTCTCTGTCTCAGAGGCTACATGGCATTTGAACTGACTGATTATTGGAATACTTAGTTTATTTATGTACTCCATAACACACAGCATTTTCATATTGCTTCTGCTGGACTTCATTTTAGGTGGCCTGGAGAGATGGGCAGAAAACCCCAGCCTGTGGAGCAATTAGGCTCAGTTCATTTGCTGCTGGGTGAAGTACTTCCCTGCTTTTGCCTGGGCAGTCAGGAGGGACTTGTCCATGGCAAAGCAGCCTGTGCGTGGGGAGCTGAGGGAGACGTGCTCACCTCACTCACCAGTCAGAAATAATCACCAGCGTACAAAATTACAACATTAGTCACCATCATGAGAGTGTACTTTTTTAACCCAAACACAGATCGTGGAATGGCTAAATAAAATCTTTAAGGAAATGCACCTGGCACTGGCATTTGGCCTCAGGAGAAAGGGTTAGCTAGAAATACATAGATAAATTTATTCTTTTCACCTTTGTTCTAGGAGCCCAACTAATGACAGCAACAGCAGACAGTGCTTTTTTCGCTGCAGGAGGTGTCCATTTGGTTCTTACAGCTAGTAACAATTCTTAGGTGATTTGTTTTGTTACATTTTTTCTAATCCTATTTGAGTACCTGGTTTTGATGAGATTAATGGCTCGGAATCTCTGAGACACTTATTTACCATGCAGGAAGAAGGATGTATCTGCCAGACACATCTGTGCTCTGCAGTCTGAAATTGCCTCCCGTTGTGAAAGAGAGAGACAGAAGTGGCTGGAGTACACTTCAGCTGCTAACGAGCTGCTTTGTAAGTCGCCCCTGGCATTTACCAGTTGCCATTTAAAAGGCAACTTTTACTAAACAGTTATTGGGCAGCATTGTGCTATTTCGTATTCTAAGCGGTGCTGTCAAGGACGGTATGGCTTAAGAACACTTGTTGTCTCTTAAACGATACTTCTTCTGCAGTAAAACAGTTATGCTGCCTGTTGAGGTCTGTTTCAGCGGTGTTGGAAGCCTTTCTGTTAGCAAACTCTTTTCCAGGGAAATGAATTCGTATTTATTTCCCCTGAAAGTGAGACACTGACAGCAATGACTAAAACAAGCGCATCAGACAGGTGTTGTGAAGGGCTTGCTCTCTTCCAGCCGTGTGTCATGAGTCTCTATGGAAGGTGTGGAGAAATTGAGGTGTTTTTTACCTAACATGCACAATGACTTCTTGAATGGCTGTTGTCTGCATTTTTGAAGATCTGGTTCTGACAGTTTGCAGCATCTCCTCAAATCCCATGCTCCTGAAACAAACTCTGCATGATGAGAAAGCTCTGCACTAGGTAAATATATAGTGAGGCCCAGCTGCACAACACCTAATTCCTGATAAAACCTATAATGGTTGAGGATCTAAATGCTCCTACAGATCTGAGCCCAACTGGCAGAGCATGAAGAGGAAACAGCTTGTGGAGGCCTGATCGAGCAGGGCTTGTTTGTCAGCTCCCAGCATGTATTTTTCAGATTTCAAACCTTAGGAAGTCAGAAAAAAAAAGAATCTTTACAATATTTATTCCACACCTGCAAAGATCCATTAAAAAGGAGGGTCAGGAAATTCTTGTTTTGCTATCTCTCTCCAGTTTGAAACCTGAAGTCACTGCTGTGCCTGCAGTGCAGGGCAGGGTTCCCTTGGCTGGCTCTGACAGCAACAGGTGTCCAGCCTCAACAGTATGTCACCAAGCGGCAGTGGAAGCGTATGCAAAATTAGATGTGGCCCTCTTGATGAATGCTTGTTTTGATCACCTATCAGAGGGACTGGCAGTAGATCATCAGGCTGCCAGTCCCATCTGCAGTGCTGGACTGGATTTACAGAGGGTCTTTCCAGCTACCTTATGGGGTTTATTCTGATGAATTGGTCCATCCGTTCCTTTCCACAGAGCAGACAAGCTCTGTAAGGCTGCACCAAACTCAGAGCTTTCAGAACAAAAAGGCCAACTGACACACTCTGCCACTAGGGCACTACTTAGGAACGGAATACTTTAGAACTAAATAATGTAGTAAACAGCCTGGAATGTATTTTTCCTTTTCTCATGGTCAGTTTTTCACAACTCTCTGTGAGAAGTAAGTTGGTGTATGGGAACTGCTGAGTCACGGCCTGAACCACTGATTGAGCACCTGGAGGGAAGACCCAGTCAGCCCTGGGAGCACAGGTGAAGGCAATTCACCTGTGCAACCAGAAGGGGTGGAGCCTGGCTCCACCCCTCTTAGGCCTCATTTAAGGGCTGACTGCCCCCGAGGAAGGCTCTCTTCCTGGAGATCCCTCCTTGGTGGGAGCCTTTTCCTGCGAGCCCAAAATCTTCTGATCCGGGTGAGCGCTGTATCTTCCTTCCACCTTTTGTAACGCTATTTCCATCGCGTTAGTCCTGCTTATCGCTACAGTTGGTTTACACAGTTAGATCCCTATAGATACAATGGCTGTCTGACACCTCTCACAGTTCTCTACATAAAATAAACCATCCTAAAATGCACTGATGCTGCCTTCTCAGCATGCTTTCTGGGTGCCACAAACAGAGCTGCCAAATTATTTCCAGAGCAAACTGATCAAAGTTCAATAATCCAGTCTACTGGACCCTCTAAAATGACTGTATTTGAAACAGAATAGCAAAACAGGCTCAGACACATTTATTTTTGATGCAGTCTAATCAATCTGATCTGGTCATAGACGTATGGAAAACTGAAAATCCAAAACAGGATCCAATTAATAAAGACTCCAGGTTACCGAAGAAGAGAAAAGGAAATCTGTTAACAAGGAGGGAGAAAGTAAAAACATTGCTAAGAAGGTACAGCTTTACAACAAGCTCTACTAGCAGATGATCAGGCCCATGAAATGCTATAGCCTATTGTAACAGAGCGGATGATTACAGTGGTTAATTAAACACCCGACCAGCAGGTATCTCTGTTGGTCAGGCAGAACATCCCGGCCTAGCACATTCCCAGCATTTTCAGTTAGAAATTCAAAGTAATTTTTAATTTCCCAAAAAGAAGCCAAGTTTTATAACAGTCAATTCATACTTTTAAAATGTTTTCTCATCCTCCAAACAGTGTTGTTTTTTCAATTATGTTTTGGTTGATTGCAAAAAATATCAGCAAGTTGTAGTCATATGTGTTTACTGGGTGGATAACTACAGCCTGACTTGTTGCAGCGTGTAGGTTGTGTAGGAGAGAGGGCTTACGAGGTATTTGGGTAATCAGCAAGGGAGAAACCTTGCAAGTTTTCAGAGCACAAAGCCCCCATTGTAGTCTGCAGGGAACCAAGAGTTTCCAGAGTAGGTTCCAAGTGGCATGGAAGAGGAAGAGTGGGAAACTTTCCTTTTTTGGATAAATACAAATTCCTCTTTTACATTCATAATACAATTGGAGTAATTGAATTCGATGGGTGCTCTGTTTTCTTCCATAATGATCCAACTCCTACACTGAGATAAACTACAGGCTTTTGGCCTCATGGTTAGTCCCCTTGGAAACCAGATTATTGCCTTTTAAAATAGAGCACTCCAATTATCCTCTAAAATAGTTTTGATTATTGTACTTACCCACATAGCAACAAAAGATGTATTATCCACCATATCACGTACAGTTTAGCTTCATCCTTAAAGGATACTGGCAGATCTGTATAAGGATTCATGTAATAGCCTCATTCAGTAGCACACTTAAACAACACAGAAACAGAGATGAGTGATGGATTTGGTATATCAGTATTGCACAGCATTGCTTCATTTTAAACCCCATTTGAAAGGCTCCATTTTTTCAACAGTAGCCACAGAGTATTTGCAACCAATATTAAACCTTCTACATGAAGGATCTCAGGATTAAAGGAGGTAGAAAAAATTCACCTGCCATGAACATCCACTAACTTCAGAGTGGATGGGATTTTTCAGTACCTGTGAGAAAATATGTCAGATTTACAGATATCTTCAACATGAACACAGACAGATGAGTATTGTTCAAGTAGGGAATACTTCTATCTTAGGAGACCAGTTTTGATTTTCCCTGCTCACAAGTACAGTGGGTGTAAGCAGCATGTAGCAATGGATAATTGCATGAGGCCTTATCTGATTTTTAATCTTTAAATGTCAGGCAGCATTACTTTTAGCAGGATTTTCTATCTGTATATCCACTCTTGAAACTACTGGTGGTGAAACAAGTGATTCCTCCTGATAGTGACATTTTAGATACTAAAAAATGCTTTATTCAGTTCTTGCTCATAGTTTGTGTGGTATCCAAGTATGTATTAGATGTATGTACCTCAGTAGTTACCTCTTACTTAGCTTGCAGGGGTATTCATTATAGACATTCACTGTAGACATACATGGAAAATACAGCCCTTACCTCAGAAACTGACAGTCTGGTGTCTAAACATTTCCGTCTTTTCTGCTTTTCAGAACAATAACATAAATGCTAGGATCAGACACATACAATTTCGTCTTTTATGGAAGCCTTTCAGGCTTGCAGGTGAGATGCGCTCTTATTAGAGTTGTTTTGCCTTCCTTTGGAAGACTGCTTAGAGATCAAGAAGAACACAGAGGTAGTACTGGCTGTGTTCACAGGAGTGTAATCCCCTTTGTTTCCTTCTCATTACTTTATTAATTAAAAACCCTCTAAGTCTGTGTTAAGCTGCAATCTGTTATGCCTGGGCCAACAGGCACTGATGTCTGAGCTGCACTTCAACTGTCCTGCCTCTTCCCTCCCTGCTTAAGCCACGTTCATGAAGGGCTAGTGGTAATTTTGGTGATACTGTTAATGCAGTAATCTGTTGCTGTTGAAGCTGTGGTGAAAGTAAGCGAGCCCTAGATTGGGAAAAAGAAAAGAAGGTCGTTGGCTACAAAAAAAAAAGTGTCTTGCAATCACAGAATCACAGAATACCCTGAGTAGGAAGGGAACAACAAAGACCACAGAGTCCAACTCCTGCCTCAAGACAGGACTGTTAAAAATTCAAAACCTGTGTTGGAGACCATTGTCCAAACACTTCTGGAACTCCGGCAGCTTGGGGCCGTGACCACTGCCCTGGGGAGCCAGTGCCTGATCACCCTGCCCATGAAGAACCTTTCCCTAAAGCCCAGGCTAAATCTCTCCCGACGCTGCCCCATGCCATGCCATTCCCTCTAGTCCTGTCGCTGCTGCCAGAGAGCAGAGCTCAGCGCTGCCCCTCTGCTCCCCTGGTGAGGAGCTGCAGGCCGCCATGAGGCCTCTCCTCAGCCTCCTCTGCTCTGGGCTGAACAAGCCAAGGGACCACAGCCACTCGTCAATAAGTCTTGCCCTCTAGATCCTTCACCACCTTTGGAACTCCCCTTTGGACACTGTCTACTAGTCTATGATGCTATGACATTCCTCTCATGTTGTGGCACCTGCGTTCAGTCCTTTTTAAATAAATACCCCTATGCCATTTTGCTAGCCAGAAGGAAAAGCTGCCCTTGGGGGCCTCCTCACGTGTCTTGCCCTCCAGACCCTTCACCATCTCTGTAGCTCTAAGTTTTGTTATCTTCCTTCAGAGCGTGCTAGGGGTGTTAATGGACAAAATGCATCAGCTGTTCATCTCCAGGCCTAACCAGACATATAAATTTCCTTCTCTTTGGGCTATTTATACTAGGTAAGATATAATTACATTATTTTTATTGATTGGTCCCCCCAAATCCTTTTACCATTCACTTTCTATGGTAAATAAGCCGTATTGAGCTTAGTTGGCTAACACGTACAAAAGCTTGTAATTTGCACAGATTAGACTTCTTCCCTCCTCCTATGTTTTCATATTCAGAGGGTGATTAACTTGTCTGACTGCATCTCTGAACCTGCTGATTCCCATCTCTTTGAGGTGATCCGCTGTAGCTTCCACGTTAAAGCATCTCGCTAATCCACATCAAAAGAACTCAATTAGAAAGATGATGTTAAAATGGCAAATGCAGAACTGAGAGAGAGCATGTTTGTGTGTGAATATATTATACATCAGTGGCCTACGAAAGAGTGAGGTGATAATTGCCTGTCTATAAAACTGGGCAATATTTTAATGCAGCCTCTGCCCTCACTGGGCATTGTTTTCCTCACTCAGTGATGAGTATTGCTCATTGATTTGTTTCAGCCATCTTCCCTTTGGCTCTTTCCTTACAGACATTTGAAACCTAGCTAATATAAGAAGGAAGGGGAGCTTTGATACAGTAAGCACGGTTTATCTACAAGGAATACTTGGGCATTCTTTAAAAAACCTAATGCGCTCATGTTATCCTTACACAGTTCCTGAAAGCAGTTTGCACTGTTTCTGAAAGACTGATGACTTTATTTTACTTTGGATGTGTTGTTTTTATTATACGCCTCCTTACTGTTTTTCAAGGCACTGCAGATATAATCTTATCACAGCCAGGGTAACTGTGATAAGACCAGAGATACTTCCTAATGAGCTTTTTCCCTTTTATTACCTGTGAAAGTCCCTGCCTACAATTCTGAAACTGTTTTCCTGTATACATATGTCGTGACAAATATTTTTGCCCAATATGTAACTCCTTAGAGGTATCACAGCTTTTTGGAGCACATTAAACGGCACCCAGACCAAGTATCTCAAGACATAAAAAGCTATCTCAAGTAGATTAAACTGCATTTTAAGGACAACAAAGGCAAAATTGTTTTAAGAAAGGAATGAGTTTTATGGATAATAATTATTTTCTATATATTAGACAAAAAATTATCTGCCTTCTACATCTTCATGTAGGAAAGGAATTTAGGATAGGATTTAGTAGTATTTAATTCATTTTATCCCAGGGGGCATATTTCAGATGTGTGGTTATAGCCTCTTTCTGTTGCCTGTTGTTTTAAAGACGCTGCTCTAAGGCACCAATCTTCACCTCTTTCCTGAATCCCATAGGTTTTCTTCTTTAGATAGAACATGTACTATCAGTGTGCATCTCATGGGTCTTGTTATCCAAATTTGCTCCCCTACCTAACAGTCACAATATATATGCATCCAGTTCATCTGTTCTCTTTCTGAGAGGGAAAACAAAGAGGAATTCAAGCAAAGCCTTCAATTTTCTTAGATACTGAAGTTTCTTACTGAAAGACACGAAAGACGTCCTTGGAAGTACAGAGGGAGATGATTACATTTTGCTGTATGTCTGCTTAGGATGGAAATCATGATGTTCCCTGAGTACCCTGCAGTGTGAAAAGAACCAGGCAGGGATGTGTGATTTTCTCATGCACGTTGGTCAAGGTCTGTTAGCAGGACCATATGACGGTCAAATTCCAGTTTTGGTACTAAGGCTGCAGAATGATGTAGGGAAGCACATGCACGTGGATAACTGAAGTTTTTTAGTTAAATATACTATAATATTTTTTAACTAATATGTCAAATATAAAAAATTAAATTGAGCAAAAGTATGTGCAAATTACCACCAGGCACAAATTGTTTAAGCAAGCCATTCCCCTCATTAAAATACAACTTTTTAAAATATCTTTTTTTGTTTCAAAATAAAGTTTTAGTTAGACACGTAAAATGATGAGAGAAAAAAAACACCAACATCTATAGAAAACATAAAATTATAAGCCAAATATAAGTGTTTTAAACACAAAACGCTTTTTGGGGAAATGGAAAGAGAAAAAAAAGACTCTTTCTGATGGACTTAAGATTCAAATTCCTTCTTTCTTTTCCTTTCAACAACTGTTCTGCTTCCTACTGTGAAGCAGCTGGGAATCTGTGCTAATGCAGTCTGAAAAAGTTTGATAGTTTAAAACAATTTATCTCAGACCTTGAAAGTAGTCTAAACATACCAGAATGGATCTCAATTGCAGCTAATTTACACTGTTTTCTTTTACCCAGCTTGACTCAAGTTAGCTTAATCCCTTAGTTGGTCATGTGCATACGGCTTTGGATCAGTTGATTCTGAGATAAAAAAAAAATGTTTGCTTTTCCTTTTTTATTAGGTGATCAAACAGCCTCTTCCTCTCTCCAACAGCATGCAAAGAATTTGATTTGTTGCCAACAGATCCTCTAATCCTACTGCTTCTAATTAATTCTTCTTTTCTTTGAGCCAGTCAGCTTGAGTACAAAGACCTTTGTCACAGAATCATAGGATAATTAAAGTTGGAAAAGACCTCTAAGATCATCTAGTCCAAACATCCACCTACCACCAATATTGCCCCTAAACCATGTCCCTCAGTGCCACATCCATATGGTTCTTGAGCACCTCCAGGGACAGTGACTTAACCACCTCCCTGGGCAGCCAATTCCATTGCCTGACCACTTTTGGAGAAGAAATTCTTCCTAACATCCAACCTGAACCTCCCTTGGCCCAAGTTGAGGCCATTCCTTCTCACCCTATTGTTGTTATGTGGGAGAAGAGGTCAACCCCCACCTCGCCACAACCTCCTTTCAGGGAGTTGTAGAGAGCAATAATGAAATGTCTAAAATATTTTGTTGGCAAAGTCTAAATCATAGAATCATAGAATCCAATCTCAGGTTGGAAAAGACCTTCAAGATCATCAAGTCCAACTGCAACCTAACTATACTACTCTAACAACCCACCACTAAATAATATCCCTGAGCACCACATCCAAATGGTTTTTAAACACATTCAGGGACGGTAACTCAACCACCTCCCTGGGGAGCCTGTTCCACTGCTTCACAACCCTTTCTGTAAAGAAGTTTTTCCTATATCCAACCTAAACTTCCCTTGGCATAACTTGAGGCCATTTCCCTTTGTTCTGTCACCTGTCACTAGTGAGAAGAGACCACCTGTTGGGGGGCACCCCAAGTTTCCCCAAAAGGGTTGCCCTCCGGTTCAGGTGTGGGGAACGCAAGATCAACTCAATATGAGATGCCTCCAACTTTATTGTAGCAACATACCATCTTATATAGCATACTTGCTTCCAGGGATACAAGGTCCAGGGATACAAGCTCTATGCAACGCGCACGCTAACAATATTGTTGCCCGAGTTATCTCCATATATGGGATATGTTATTAACTACAGCACTATGGATACAGAATACTATGGATACTAGAACACTCTGGAAAACTCCACACTCCACACACCTAGGATTACATCATTGGTAAATCACTAGTCAATCAGTAGCTACGTGCTGCCGAGCAACCTGCTCTCCAACAACCAATCCCGCTCTCGCTGCAATCACCTTTCAGGTATTTGAAGAGAGCAATGAGGTCTCCCCTCAGCCTCCTCTTCCCCAGACTAAACAGCCCCAGTTACTTTAGTTGTTGCTCATAGGACATATTCTCCAAGCCCAGCACAAGTCTTGATGCCCTTCTTTGGACCTGCTCCAGCACCTCAATGTCCTTTCTGTACTGACATGCCCCAAACTGAACACAGTACTTGAGGTGGGGCCTCACCAATGCCAAGTACAGGGGCAGGATGACTTCCCTAGTCCTGCTCACCACACCATTCCTGATAGAAGCCAGGATGCCATTGGCCTTCTTGGCCACCTGGGCATACTGCTGGCTCATATTCAGCCGACAGTCCATCAGCACACCAAGGTCCCTTTCTGTCAGGCAGCTTTCCAACCACTCCTCCCCAAGCTTGTAGGGTTGCCTGGGGTTGTTGTGACCAAAGTGCAGGACCCCAGACTTGGCCCTATCGAAACTCATATGGTGTACTTTGGCCCATTGATCCAGTCTATCCAGGTCTCTCTGATGTGCCTTTCTACCCTTCCGCATATCAACACGCCCTCCCAACTTGGTGTCATCTGCAAACTTACTGAGGGTGCACTCAATCCCCTCATCAAGATCATTGATAAAGTGGTTGAATAGAAGAGGCCCCAGCACCGAGACCTGGGGGACACTGCTTGTGACTGGCCACCAGCTGGATTTAACTCCATCGACCACAGCTCTTTGGGCCCAGCCATCCAGCCAGTGTTTCACTTAGCAGAGCGTATGCCCATCCAAACCATGGGCAGCCAGCTTCTCCAAAAGGATGCTGTGGGGGACAGTGTTAAAGGCCTTACCAAAGTCCAGGTAGACCACATCGACAGCCTTGACTTCATCCACTATGCGAGTCACCTTGTCATAGAACGAAATCAGGTTTGTCAAACAGGATCTACCATTCATAAACCCATGCTGACTGGGCCTGATCCCCTGGTTGACCTTTAACTGATCCATGATGTCTCCTGAGATTATCCATTCCATAACCTTCCCTGGCATTGAGGTGAGACTGATAGGTCTATAGCTACCAGGATCATCTTTCCAGTCCTACTTGAAGATGGGAATCACATTTGCTAGCCTCCAGTCAACCGGCACATTCCGTGTTAGCCAGGACTGTTGAAAGATGATGGAGAGCGGCCTGGCAACCACATCCGCTAACTCCTTCAGCTCTCTAGGGTGCAGTCCATCTGGCCCCATGGACTTGTGAGTGTCCAGCTTTCGGAGCAGGTCCAAAACCTGCTCATCATGGACCTTGAAGAATTCCAAAAACAAAAGCTTTTCATATTGAATACTTTGGTTTATCTCCAGGTGAGCTATTTCATAAACGCTTATGTACCTAAGTCATTGTTTTAGCTCTTTCACTCCATTTGCCTTCTTTGCTGACTGATATATTACATATAAAATATTAAATAAAATGGAACTTTTTATACTTCAAGTTAGAAAAATGTGGGAATATAGGACAGAACAAGCAATTGATGAATGTGGTAATATAAGCTGTTCCAAATATCTCAAAAAGTAATTGATGCCAAGGGAAAAACATACAACTTTGTGAGTTGTGCATTACTTTTAGTTTGGGGTTTATTTCTTTCTAGGATCTACCCAACTATCTCTTATGTGTGGCATGAGAAAACTTTGCTATGAGTCATTTATAAAGGAACATATTCATATTTGCGTGGTTGTTTTGGTCTGCAAATCACTGTTGACTTCTGTGAGCCTCAGTTTGGAAATTTATCTTCAATTTAAAAGATTTCTAGCCTCTGATAAGTAGCACTTCATACTGTCATGTTTTGAGGCTAATAAAGTTGTTGATAAACTGTGTAAAAACGTCTCCAATCTTTTTATCATTTTGGAAACTATGCACAAGGAGAACAAAACACAATACAAGGATTTGAGCACCGTCTCAGTGGCAGAAGTAAAGCACTGTGACTTAGCAGATCGCTCTGCTCTGGTAAGCACCAGCCAACCTGCAGCTTTTCTGAAATGTGTTACCTTCATATTGTTGCTAGCTCTAACATGATCTTTGTCATGTTCTCATCATAGAAATTTCTGGAAAGCATCAGAGATTTTGATTTTGTAATTCCCAAAGGGCTCTGCTATGCAGAATATCTTCTGGAATACAAGTAATATATTTCATTTTTTGAAAGTTTAAGGTGGAAGTGGTTGAGCTGCAGGAAATAAGCACACCGCTTCAGTTGCTGCTTTAATGAAGGTTCCCTTCTTGGAGAACCTGAGCTTCTTTATGAATTTTGTTTTGCTTTATAATATTGACTTATTACCAGTACTTGCAAGGTGCTCTTATCTCTTCCACAAAAATGACATTAACTGCTTTGCTGCCACCAAGTATGAGATTATGCTTCTGCACAGCTTTGCATGGAACAGCACCTGGGAGCAGGCAACAAGAATTGACACTGCTTCTTGCAGGGTCTGTGCAATTCTCCCTGGTTGGTCACATTTGAACTCATCACCTCTGGCTTTTCCTCATACTGCAAATGCAGGCTTGCCCTGAAGCAACTGCAGGGCTGTAAGCAAGCATTGTAGGAGCTCAGATGACACAGTACAAGCTCTCTGTCCTTTTTTCTTGCTTGAAGAAGAGCAGGACCTCTGCCCTGCTTGGGAATTTTCTGAGGGCCATTTGCAGATGGTGTAATTTGCAGCATTAAAACAGATGAGACAGATAACTGGCTTAGAGACCTGCTGCTCTCCTGCCTGCTTGAACCCGCCTTCCCAAACTGCAGTGCTGGTGCTTAGTTGCTGATTCTGGCTGTCAGATCAATTCCCATAAATGTATGTTAGCCAGTAATACATTGCTATAGCAAATGAAAAATACACAGACCAGAGGAGCATCTATTATACTTCTGTTCAATACTCTGCAACAAGATTGATGATCCCTCCAGCTTCTGGTCCTGCTCCTGTACGTTCATTGCTAATATGATTGGGAGCAGCTCTCCATTCAATAAACCCCACAGACATACGTCCCTGTGTGGCTTGTCCTCCGCAGGGCCGCAATGACCTTGTGGGCTGTCACACACCCCTAGCTCAGGATGGACTTGCTGTCCCCTTCAAGGGGGGAGAATTCACACAACTGCAGAGCTACAGGCAGCAAGATGCTGCCAATGTGCACCAGCTGGCCAGCAGGCTGGAACAAACAGTGTACATTGCTGCCCCTGGTTGTGCAAGCACCGAGCTCCCCTAGCTTATCTGTTAATTGCTTTGACCTTTTTGTTTACTTCCTGCTCAGGAATCTCAGAACTTGCTGCACTAAAAATGTCTTCTGGATTGCAGCACCGAGCAAACATTGACTT